>NW_027464625.1:2077500-2381896 GCF_043290135.1 Rhipicephalus microplus | reverse complement strand
GAATATGTATCCATCTTCAAACGCGGACACTGGACGAAAAATGTAAAGTACACGGCCCAACGACACAATGTCATTTTTGTCCAGCGTCTGTGTTAATAATGCGCACTTTTGAAGGTGAACCAACACGAACTTGCCCACCTTATAGCTCTTCGCATATGTATCACAAAACAGAAGTACTAAAAGTATGCCACTACAGTTTGTTGATGGGTGGTAAATTTTGCTCGGTAAAGCTCACTAACCTAACATTGAGCTATAAAAATTCTGTTACTGTGAAGCCACCTGAGGGCTGTTGTAAAGTTGAACCCCTTTATAAGAGGCATGCTCTGGGCAGCAGTCCTTGTCTTTTATAAGAGATGTCTCTTATAAACAGGGTACCTCTTATTCATTTTGTTATCAACCCGTATTTTACTGTAGGCCGACTGGCGTCTCTTATACCCATTTGTCTCTTAGATCAGTGTCTCTTATAAAGGGGTTTGACTGTAATAGCTATGCAGCATTGCAAACTACCACATGACACTACAGTGACAGTTTAATCTAAACTAGTTTTGATAACTACATAGGATGACATGTTTCATTCTTGCAAACTTGCTAATACCTCAGAATACGCCGGAGGTGGGTGGTACAAGTAGTCTTGTACATAGGCATACATCGGTGTGAACCGTGTGTCTCCATGCATCTCTCCATCTTCGTCGTCGCCAATGTCTACTGAGCCTTCTATGCATTCGGCATAGGTAGGTGGAGCTGCAACAAACAAAAAGAGCTCACTGTTCATCGTGCACGTCACTACCCCTGACACATAGAAAAAAAGAGATGGTAGACTTGGGAAACTTTGTATAATAGCGACACAACTTTCACTGAACTATTGCAATACTTATATGCTTTCAGTTGCCTGTAGTTAAATTACATGCTTTGAAATATTTAACCTGCGTATCACACTTTCATGCTTTTGTTAAAGAATCACCAGAGCAATTCTTTAAAAGCAGGTTATTCGTGCTCGGCCAGACTGCTGGCCGTATTATGACTTCTAGCAGCAACCTGCACACTTGAAATTTTCATGTGCATGTAACGGCCATGTAGCGGTGGTCCCTGTATACTCTAAATATCAAGACTCTTCAACTTATCATCCTCCCAGGAAAGTATAGAATGTGCAAACATGTCATACAGCACTAAGAGAGGGCTGAGCGATTCTCTATTAACCCCCTAATAAACATGCAAACCCAAACCAAAGGTTTCCTGCATGTTGCCCCAAAAATACCCCACATTTTCTCAAGATGTGAGCAACATGTGAGATCAGCTTTTTTTTTTTTCTGAGAAACGAACAACAGGCATATGGTGTTTTCGAGCACTTCTAGTAGTTGCACGAACGACGCTGCTGAGAAAAAAAAATTGTCATACTAAGTGCTTCGGTAAAGAGTAACATGTTGAATCGTCTGAATTTGAGCACTTCCTTTGTAAAATAAACAGAGAAGAAACTTTCTGAACAAGAACTTAATTACTTGTGATTAAAAATTTGCAGCTCTCATTTTATAGCCACAGGTGCCCCAACACCACATAATGATGAGTACGAGGAACAGTTTATACTGACACAAGCTCTAAACTTATTAAAGTGCATTAACTCACTTCATCGGATACGAAGCACGAAACTTGTTAAGGTTTCCAAACAGTTTCATAATACGTGAATGCAATCAGGTAAGAGAGCAACCCCTGTCAAGAAATACTTGATTGCTTCACTGTCATTATTTTTCAGCCGTGAGCAGTAACACACTGTACAGTAGACACTTGACAAATGGAAATCTCTTAAACAGAATTGCTGCTTAGATGAACGAACTGCACCTAATATGATTGATCTCGCACCTGTATTTTGCAACCTTGTTGATCTCTCAGTAAATAGAACTTCTGTTACATGGAACATATTTTCTTTGTCCCTTCACGTTCCGTTTAATGAGTCTACTGTATTAGCAGTAAGCTACCTATTATAACTCAGGTATGAGAATCTTTGGCACAATATGCCAATATTTATGAATTGTGGCATTTTCTTGAGGCAACATGTATTCCTCACGTTCAGCGGGCAGAGCATCATCGGTGTCGGCTTCCGAGTATGGAGGAGCAGCTGGGTAGAAATGAATCTGTGGCTGGCTGGGCAGACCCAGCGTGCGGTAGTGTGGAGGTCGAGACCTCAACGGCACTGTTCCAATCACAATAGGAAGGTCCACAAACAGATTGTAAGCTCCAGGAATCTGCAAGGTGATCTGGAAAGCAAATTCATTTCGCTTTGGTAAGTGCCCATGTCTCGCAATACTGGGTTGGGTTGCTCAGACCGTTCATGCATCAATACCAAAAATTTTGAACAGGCATGCCCAGTAGACATTGAAATGAGTGCATTCATTTCTAGATTCATTGTAGCACCTAATTTTTATATACTAGTCTCTATGCATAGCAGTAGCGCACTCAAAAATTTTTAAAGGGGAGGGGTCAGTTATATTTTATGTATGTTTGTGTGTGTTTTATATGTGTGCTTGTATATATACACATTAAAAATTGAAAATTCTCACGCAATAGAGTGGGAAGGGGGTCTGAAACCCTACTCCCACTGGCAACATTTTGCTGCCCGGCAGAGTTTTGGGCAAGTTGATAATTCATAACTTCGATCTAACTGCACGACGAAAAAAGAAAACAGCATGGGCAACAAAAAAGAAGGGTATTTGGCACTGGGTGTGTTTTCTCTGTTGTTTGTACGTCTTTTCTCGTCATACAGTTGTACTGAAGTTATAATCATGAACTTGCCTAAAATTCTGCTGTCATTACTGTATAGTGTCACGAAACACCCCGGGGCAGCAAAACAAAAATGGCAGTGGTTTAGTTGGTTGAAATATGCACGAACTGCTTTCTGCATATTGGCATGTGTATTTGATTACTTTTTTTTTGTTGTGACCGGGTTTCTGTGGCTGAAACTTGTGAGCGTACTATTATTAACTCAGCACAGGCAACCCTTGATTGTATTGAAACCTTCTCAGGTATTTGAAAATGTTCTAATCTGATTGCATGCATGCATCACACGAATAGCACTAAAGAATAATGGCAATATGAAGCAATATGAATGATGATGGACGCATAAAGATGAGATGTTTCAATGGAAGTTCAAATTCACGAGGACTGATGACCATTCTCATCATTATCGTGGTATTGCGAGTGTTTAGGCGTTGTTATGAAAAGTTCCTGCTTTACGGGTTTGATTTCAGCATTTCATGCCATGTTGAATGCAAGATTGCATAGCTGATTCCAATCACCACAAGTCAGAGCTATAGTGTTGTAGTAACAACAAATTTTTTCAACGGTGACCAACCACAATGAAAGCTGTGGTACCCAAAGGGGTGTTCACAGGAGGGATAAATCAGCGGGGGAGTAGCGGGGATTGCGGATCACTTATTGACAAAGGCGTACGTCAAGCATCAGCGAGTACACGCACCCTCCCCGCGCATCTTCGAGGGAGACAGAGACCTTTTGACTGAAAGGACAACCTATCCCCCCCTCCCGCGGTGGGGGATATAGCGGAGTTTTGCGCATGTGTTTGACCACATTGTTGCACTTGCTCCGGCTGATAGCGGGAATGCAGGTAGTTTCGTGGTCAGCAGGTGGTGAAACCACTGGTGAGAGTAGACAGATATGTGGGGTTTAACGTCCCTAAACTGCCTGTCGTGCAGACATCTCGCCGGTTCGCTCCGTCGCTCTTTTGCGTTCAGGGGGAAAAGCACCGAGTACAAAGTGTATTATAGATCACAACATGAGTTGTAATGAGGCTGCGAATGGCACACAAGCGAGCATCGCAGCACGTTTGCTCATAATCAGCACAAACGTTTCGCTTTCCCAGCTCGTCTATCTGATGGCAGCGGCGGTGCCGCTCGGCGCGTCCAAAATCGGCGATCGCCTCCCTCTCGCTGGCGGCCGTTGCGCAAGCGCGAGCCGCCGTAGCGTGTTGCTCATGTTTTCTTCCGCCATATTGGCCAGGTTTTTGAACAGTGGCTGTTGCGACAGACGCTAGTAATTTGAAGCACTATCATGCTATTCTAGTTCAGCAGTAAGTGTACAAGCTTCCCGACTTCTCTCGGTGCGTAAGAATGCTCAGTCAACGGGGTCATAGGTGCGAAACACCGAGTAAGTCAGACGTCATTTGTTACTAAAACTTGGTTGAAGGGATGCGCACTTCCTCATACGGCAGTGTTGTTAGCGCTCAGCTATCGCGCAGTACCAATATTATGGTCTTGTCCTTTTGATGTGCCTTTGGCGTCGTTAGTTGCCTGGTTTCTCAAAGGAAAAAAAAGAAGATATTCCTCGCCAACACACTGGTTCCTGAATACCAATCTCGAAGGTGATATGTTGATTGATATGTCGGCTTTAACGTCCCAAAATCACTAGATGATTATGAGAGACGCCGTAGTGGAGGGCTCCGGAAATTTCGACTACCTGTGGTTCTTAAACATGCACCCAAACCTGAGCACACGGGACTAAAGCATTTTCGCCTCCGACGAAAATGCAGCCGCCGCAGCCGGGATTCGATCCCGCGACCTGTGGGTCAGCAGCCGAGAACCTTAGCCACTAGACCATCGCGGCGGGGCAACCAAGAAGGCGATAGCGTTACTGCTCCGTACAGGAGCAGAGTTGCGCATATAGGTCCACCATTATGTTCAACGGCTAGGCAGCGAAGCCACTCGTCGCGCGCGCAGGAGAAAAACACGGTGCGATGTTCCGGCACGGGCGGCGTGCCGCAGACTTATTCACGCGCGCTGAGCAAGATTACACTGGTATAACTGTCAGTTCAAGCGTAAGCGTTGCTGCACGATAAAGAGTTTGCTTTTCTAGATTATGTTCCGAGATAATATTTCTTCTTCTTTTACCATGTGTTCTCGATGTGCCACGGGTGTACTTTTTTGCCTGCACACGCATGCGTTATTTTTTTGATTGCCTGTTTATATACTCTTCCCTTTCTAATAAACAGTTTAGTTGCGAGAAAGCGCTTGTCCTCTCTTCCATTCTGTTTATTTGTGCGCTTTAACTGACAGTTATACCATGCATTATCCAACTAGCCCAACTTTCGATTCTGTTGCAAGATTACACAGTTGCTGTGAGGCGGTGTATTGCTATAGGTAGCGAAAATGCTTTAAGCTCGTGAGCTTAGATTTAGGTCCAAGTGAAAGAACCCCAAGTGGTCAAAGTTTCTGGGTTGCTATTCTGGACACTGTCTGATTCCGATATATTGTTGTCAAATTTCGTAATGGCGGCATTTTAAGCCAATCAGAGAGGTCCTAGCAGCTCACTTGGCCAATTAGCATTGATCAATGGTAGAATCTGACAACATGGCGGAGTTCGACAATGTCCAGAATATCGCCCCCGGAACTCTCCACTACGGCGCTTCTGATAATGATGTCACAGATTCGGGACGTGGACGAATGGAGCAGACTGCAACTCGAATGGTCAAACTGTTTATTTGGGCTGAACTTGAGGTCACGTAAAAGGAAAGTCACATTACAGCAAGACACCGGCACTGATAGCGGCGAGCATGCAGAGCGTCGGCCGTCGATCAACTGACAAGCGGCGAAGCACGTCGGCATTTATACACTTGGCGTCGAACATTCTAGCGTTATCGCTAGCGGCCGCGTAGGTTCCAGAATAATCTGTAATGTCGGCGAAGTGGGCGTAATCTTGGCAAAAGGATCTACTATAATCGTGAACCTTCTAGAACAATGAGGGGGGGGGGGGGGGAGTGATTCTTAAAAGAGGGAAAAGAAGAAAAAAGTGAGCCCCGTAACTGTCTCTCAGGGGGAGGACACCTCAACAGTAGCTCACGAGAGATGGGGGTAGGGAGGGATTAAAAGGATAGGGAGGAATTAAAGGTATAGAGATATAGAGATGCGCAGAGACGGGTAGACCACATAAGGAGAAGATAGGAAAGATGGACACGGCCGCAGGAGTCCGAGGACGGGGCACCACTCAGCGAGAGCTCTTGTTAGCATCAGGAGATCAGTCAGTCAGTCAATGAACTTTATTTACAAATTGTCCTGAGGAGCCGATTCCCCTCAAGAGGGAGGGTCGGCTGCGGGCCGCACCCACGTGGGGACAGGAAGAGCGAGCCCCTCCATCAGGAGATGGCGTAGGGCAAGCCAGTCGGCCGGAGCTGCGCTGTCGTCGGAGATCGCGGGGGCACAGCCGGTCGGCACGAAATCCAGCGAGCGAGTCAGAACAATGAGGCGCAGTTTGCGCTGAGCATTCCAGACAGGCTTTGTGGCCGAAAACCGAATGAAACATATTAGTAAATAAATTTGGGACGTTAAACTCTATAGTTAATTAATTTATGTGAAAATGATTAAAAAGGTAACTCTTTCGTATTAACACCACTGCGTGGCTTTTACACCATGCATACGATGCACAATGTTTCTGCAATAACAATTTTGTGATTGCCTGGTTCATTTTGAACCGTACTAGTTGGCGCCATCTGTAAAGAAAGTAATGAAGTATACGTACAAAGAGCCGCTAATGGCGGTCACGATGAAACTGAAGTCGGCGCGGGCGCCGTGCTATCGTGCATGTAATGAAGTGTGGTATTGGGCTAGTTGGTAATCCATTATTAAACTTCTCAGCGCGAAAGCTTCCGAGAACTAACACAAGAGTCCTCGTCTCTTGTGTTAGTAGTCGGAAGTTTTCGCGCTGAGAAGTTTACTAGTGCATGTAAAATTGGCTACGCCACGTGAAATTGAACACTTGACGTCACTTTGCACCACGTGACAGCGCTCGCCGAATAGCTGCGCAAGGAAAAGTTATGCGCAACTCTGCTACCTAAAGGTAGCACATGCAGTAACCCTAGAAGGCGATACTTTGCCTCAATGGAAATGCACAGGGGTGCGGAAATCATATGTCGAAATTTTATTCAAATCTTCATATTATGGTTTAAATACTTGAATATAGCTTATGACATAGTTAATTCTTTCCTTTGAAAAGGAAAAGGCTGCGCAATCACCTTTTTTCGGTCGTTGCGCTTAGCTTATATTTCGGTGTTAGCATGGCTGTAAAGTATACAGCCCTCGAAATTGTAAATTCACCGGCCTTCTTTTTTTTTTTTTCAAATTCTGTTCTATGCTGAAGGCTCTAAAATCCTCGCAAAATCTTTGCACAATACAACAATATGCACAGTAGCGTGCCGCAGCCGATCACCGCAAAAAAGTTGCTAGCTTTCTTTCTCCGGTTTCTGGCAGTGCTTGCTCTACGATGATCAATGAATGCAACTTCATAACAACGGGGAGGTGACTAGTGCGCCACCGCCATCGAGCTCAAAAAATAAACAGAAGACACTTTTCTTTTTCTCGTCATATATACTATAGAGCCGCGCCCCACGACGCCGAGATATGTTATAAAGCCGAGGCAAGCGGAGCTTTTTCATTAGTGTCTGCAAAGTGGGGCTACAGTGTACTAGAAGAGTACACTATAGCCCCCTCTTCTAGTACACTGTAGCGGGGCTGCAGGGGCGTAGCCAATAATAGTCAATAAGTAACCAAGCCCCCACCCCCCCGCCGTATAAAGAATAAATTCTGGCTGCGCCCCTGGGGGGCTGCATGTTATTATGTTTTTGTTTTGTTCACGACGGACATGAGTTCTCCAAAAATACCTTGTGTGAACGCATGAGTTGGAGTTACAGAGCTTGACTAGAAAGAAAACACAAGAGCGATTTTTTTACGACGCCTAAGCATTAATATGAACGTTTGATGGCCGCCCCCAGTTGAGGCGCAGTGTTGCGTCTTTGTGAATAGGTCAATTCTAGAACAAATGGTTCAATGCGTTGATGCGAGTACATGCCTGGATTTGAATATGATAGAGCTCCCACTGCTAATTTCTGCTCTCTTATGGTCAGCAATAAAAACACTGCCAACATCACTTACACGCGTTAATGAGAACAAACAGTAATGCCAATGAAAGCATACGACGTGTGATTATTATTATTACTAAAATAATTGTAAATTCGAAGAAACAAAAGTGGACGAAAAGATGACTTGCCGCTAGCAGGTGCCGAACCTGCGACCTTGAAATAACACTCCCGATGCTTTACCAACTGAGCTATGGCGGCGGCCACCCTCCCCTCCACTTCATGGGACATACATGTGCATTTAAGCGCGGGGGCGTCAGGGAGCGCTACCAGTAGCCATGACGGCTACACTTACTGACTTCATCGCTTCATTTTCGTTTTTGCAACTTCTGCGAAGCTCGTTTTTCTCCCGGACTCGACCACCGGCCAGGGAGGGAGGAGGAACAGCTACTGCGGTGAAACGTGGCCCAACTTACAGACCTCTTCCAAGAATTATGAACTCTCGCTCACTGGATTCCGTGCCGACCGGTTGTGCCCTCGCGATCTCCGACGTCAGCGTAGCTCTGACCTACTGGACTTGCCCTACGCCATCCCCTGACGCCGACAAGAGCTCTCGCAGGTGGTGCCCCGTCCTCGGACTCCTGTGACCGCGTTTCCATCTTTCCTATCTCTCCTATCCCCTCGATATGTCCTCGCTCGCTGGCTCAGCGCATCTTTCTTTCTCTCTCTCTCTCTCTCTACACCTTTATTCCTATCCTTTTGATCCCTCCTCACCCCCATCTCCTGTGAGCTGCTGTTGAGGTGTCGCACCCTGATGCAGACAGTTACGGGGCTCACTTTTCTCTTCTTTTCCCTCTCATAGAACCACTTCAGCAGTAGGCGCCGTCGACATACTGCGGCGCTTGAAGCGACATCGCGCCGAGTGGGCTCCGCTCAACCCAAAGCTCACCGCTGCCCCCTATAATCACGTGATAACTGGCACAGCAGCTGCAAAGCTGCCTTCGAGCACAGTTTAACACTATATGCTATACCTTTCAGAATGTACAGTAACTCCGAGGCAGCTTTACAGCTGCTGCGCCAGTTGGCACGTGATTATAGGGGGCAGCGGTGAGCTTTGGGTTGAGCGGAGCCCACTCGGCCCGACGTCACTGCAAGCGCCACAGCATGTCGACGACGCCTACCGCTGTTGAATGTCTCAACTGAGTTGCGCGAAAAAAAAAAAGAAATTGAAGTACAAAAGCAACGCGCACACACACACACACACACACACACACACACACACACACACACACACACACACACACACACACACACACATATATATATATATATATATATATATATATATATATATATATATATATATATATATATATATATATATGTATGTATGTATATCTGATGGAGGCGGAAATGTTGTAGGCCCGTGTACTCAGATTTGGGTGCACGTTAAAGAACCCCAGGTGGTCGAAATTTCCAGAGCCCTTCACTGCGGGGTCTCTCATAATCATGTGGTGGTGGTTTGGGGACGTTAAACCACACAAATCAATCAATGTCTGTTTTCTTGAACAAAGTTTCAGTTGTTAGTGTGCGCTGTGTCCAGGTGTCCCCCTTTTCTACTACATTTTTTTTTTTTTGCGCAACTCAGTTAAGATGAATTACCATCTCGCCCAGCAGTCCGTGCTTCTCGTGTTTAAGGTTTCTAGTGTAGAATACATGCGCACGTTCATGACAGATATCCTTCGACTGCATGAGAGAAACGGGTCCCGGTCCTCTTACCCGTACAGTGTACTCCACGTGAATGAGGCAGCAATTGGTGATGGAGGGTGACACTGCGGGAATCTTTAGCAGCTGGGCGTCCCAGTTGGCCGAGCGGCCTGGTTGCAGGGCCACACCGGTGACTGTGGTGAACTTGCAATGGCGTGAGCGCGACTTTCCGCCGGCCAGGAAAGTCTGCGTCTGGTGCAACGTTGCGTGTGGAACCACCGTGCGGCCCGACAGGTTCTCGAAGTCGGCCGTGATGGCGATAGATTCACCTGCGCAGTGTGCATCGAGTGAGCGACCACGCCCCTACGAAACGAAGCTGCACGGAGTTGCACTTCAACTATAAAGATATAGCGCACGACTAGAAATTGTAATGTCTGTTACATTGCATGACCTTCTGGTGAAGGTTTCGAAAGATTCCTTGCTTTGGTTTAACTGCGATGCCATGGAATTCAAGGCATTGAAGTCAGTTCAAAAGCACAGGTGCCTTCAAGGTTAGTGAGAACAAACAGACGTTCAAGCCAAGCAATGAAGCGGGGACGTTATTTGAGGTAGCTACGATATGAATGTGAAGAAACTAATGATAACAATTGTTGCAGTTTAACGTCCCAAAATCACGATATGATAATTACGGACGCCGTAGCAGAGGGCTCGGAAAATCTCGACCACCCGGGGTTCTTTAACGTGCCCCTAAATGTGGCCGCCTTTTCGCTCCCATCGTAAATGTGGGCTTCACGGCCGGGACTTGATCCCGCGAACAAATGGGGGTGGACGAAAAGATAACTTGCCGCCGGCACGGAGAGAACCTCCAACTTTCCTAGAACGCGTCCGACGCTCTACCGTTGAACTAGAGCAGCGGTTGCCCTCTCGTCCACTTCATCGGGTATGTGTGTGTATTTAAACGTGGGAGCGTTGGCGCCGCTCGTACAGCGATTCGCGAGGTTTCTTTTGGGGGCCAGCATGCCGCATCATTGTACTGGCGAACAGCAACGCGACAGCGTTACAAACACCTGGAAATCACCGGCAGCATCGTGTGTCAAAGTTACGCTACCTCACCTGTCAAGAAAGAAT
Organism: Rhipicephalus microplus; assembly: GCF_043290135.1. Classification (NCBI taxonomy): domain Eukaryota; kingdom Metazoa; phylum Arthropoda; class Arachnida; order Ixodida; family Ixodidae; genus Rhipicephalus; species Rhipicephalus microplus. The sequence goes on along the minus strand of NW_027464625.1, from coordinate 2,371,212 downwards.
TTGTTACTGCTTACCTGGGCAGTATCCTTTGCGATCTGTCCTGGCATACAGTGAGATGGGCCCTGAAGTACAGCACCAGCAGCATAGTGTCTTCTCCACACTGCTTTCCACTGCAGTCTAAAAAAAAAAAAAAACGTGAGAATTCTCATGCATACATACATACACACACACATACATACATACATACATACATACATACATACATACATACATACATACATACATACATACATACATACATACATACATACATACATACATACATACATACATACACACACACACACACACACACACACACACACACACACACACACATACATACATACATACATACATACATACATACATACATACATACATGAAATTTTCTCTCCGACATGCACGCGCACACACGCTTGGAAGAAGGTCGTACCAGATATTCATTGCGGTTGATGTCGATGGGACTGATGACTGTGAAGGCTTTCTTGGTCTTGTGGTTAAAGGACCATGGCTTCTCCACCTCCGCCTTGAGCCAGTAGCGGATGCTGCCGTACTTGCCTTCGAACGAGGTGGTCACACCGCTGCGCAAATACGAGGACGCGACATTGCAGCCACTCAAAACTCAATCCTACTGCAGTTTGTGGCATTCGGAGGGAAGTACCGTCGTATCATGATAGAGGGCTCCGCTTCATCGGTGCATGGCGCATTTATGTGCAGTGATAACTACGTCACAAATTAATTTTGCTACGGAGTCTTGGGTTGCGCGTCTCGGATGTGGTACTGAACGTAGGATTTCGCGCTTACCAAGAGTAACATTGTTCTGCCTGGTTTCGATTTCGAAAGTGTAAGACGTACCCAAAGGTATATTGGGACAATTAAAGAAAACTTATTAGCTATAATCCGCTGCAATTTGTCAAACTATAGTAATGGTCATCTCGTCGAGTAATCTTGAATATGCAACAAAATTGCGCAGTTTTTCACGGGCAGTTTTGAATATCTTTTTCCTTTAACATTCTAACACCAAGGCACTGTTTCACAAGTAAAACTGCAACAAAGTATTCGCCCTTATTAGTGTAGCTAGGATTTCATTTGCACAAAGATAGTGAACAGGTACTTAAATTAGAAAATGATTAGTACAGAGCATTTTTAGTCATTAGTTTTTTTTACTGTGATATAAAATTGAATCTTTTCTCCAGTGTTTAAAATTTTCAACTATGAATTGGTGTTAAAGTTCACACACTTACATTAGCATGCTGAGCAATCAAAGCCAGCGTAGTTTGTATGATACATTAAAAAGCACAATAAAAAAGATTTATATGGTATACACGCTGTAATATCCAGAATTCAAATCGTTACTGCATGATGCAGTTAGTACATCAGTGATCATTTAGAACAAGTGGAGTTAATCACGTCGTAAATTTCTACTCACGTTGATGGGAGAAGGAAAGTGAAGTTGAATTCGTGGTGGCCCTCGTTAAGTACGTCCCTGCCTTCTCCCGACTCTGCCAAGAAAAGAGAAACACACGTATCAATCAATCAATCAATCAATCAATCAATCAATTATTGGGCATTAAAATTGTAGCAACATTTGTGGGTTTACAGATACAGAAGGAGGTGAGAAAGTCAACAGACTGTACAAAGGACTTTCCATAAGGAAGGAGTAACAAAAGTTTGTTTTTTATTTTTATTTACAAATACTGCTGTCTCACAGTTCGAGACATTGCAGGATTGCATTTAACGCAGCTAAATATGTACACAAACTAAATGCACTGTAACAAAGAGGACGGAAACGAAAAAGGACAGGCCACTCGCAAAGAAGAAATGCGTTATTATCTGTTTTTATAACGGCATTTTCTACGTTACTATTTTTCTTAGACGAAATCAAGCAACCAGATGCAAAAATCAACACCCAAGCGCTACGTGCAGACAGTTAACCATCGAAGCTGCGACGTGCAGCCCCGGTGCTTATCACGAGCCGACATCTGTGTTCACTTGCAACCTTTCAATTCTCTGTCACCGTATTTAATAGACGCGTGCTTCAAAGTTCGCATTTGGTGTTGTTGGCTTAAAGGATATTACGTCGTGTGGTCTCTATACTGTGAACGTGAAGTGACAATATTAAGAGCACCTAAAGGATAGTTATGTTTGGGGCAAGCGAAAGATGGCCAGTCGCTAGACGGCGCTGGACGAAAAGGGAAGACAATGAAAAGTGGCTGCGCAGACGAAGTACTGAGCCGTCCGCCTCTGCACGCGCCTTCGTTGCCAAATCCCGTGAGATTTTGTTCACCGCACCTGTGCTGGACAGTCACCCGCATGGCGGATCGTTCTCACGGTGAGCCAGACTAAGAAACAAGTGGTCCCTGTCGCGACACCACTCCCGACAGGATAATGTAACGGCGTGATGTCACAATACGTGTGGATAGACGGCAGCATCGTGTGTACTAACTCCAAACAGTCGACCGGCTGTTTAGCCAGGCTTGTTGTCGCACGAAAGTATTTTAACGCTGTACGTTGACGAAATGACCGAGTTCTTTTAACAGATTTTTTGGAGGATGAGGATAGCAAAGTATGCGAACGCAGAGGCGGAGACCCGTCTCTGAGGAAAGGAGAGTTGTTTGCTACATTGGTGAAGATCAAGAAGGGGTTCGTCCCACGAGGTGGTCTCCGATGAGACGGGAGGTATTTAATGGAGAGGAGAGGAGCTTTGTGCTCGAGTGCAAGATCGGGAAGCGTATAGACAGAGGTCGTGCTTGGCGCCGACTCTGATCCAGGGTTGATATTCCATCGAGAAGTTGGTGTCGATGTGTGCAGTATGCTAAGGGCTCGGCAAATAACGCCGACGTTAATACAGCCCAGTGCTTACTGTGCAGTCGGTTTAGTGGCCGCCCCGGCCTTTGATTGGAAATAAGTGTAAGTGTGTAAATAAACTGATGTTTGCCAAGAAGTGAACAACCGGGCCTGTCCAGTCCTTCAACGTGTCGTCGTGGCCATCTGAACCATCGGGATTACATCCATCATCCCAATATTAACTTAGTGATCCATGCTACTTACAGTATCATCCCCAGCAATAGATGCTGAGTAAACCTGAACAGAAAGTATATGTTGTATGGTCTTGTTCAAATCAACATCGTTCTCTTGAAAGCTGCTTTCTCCTGTCAACAGGGTTGTAGAGCGGTAAAGCCAACAAAACCTATAGGCGGCTATACTCGCAACGCAGATTTGCTTGTAGCGAGTTTTTAAAGTACAATATTTTTACTTCAACGTTGTTTTTTTTTTACTTTGAGTAAATTAGGCTGAATTTTTCAGCAGATGCGGTGTAAATGAACCCAAGCGGCGTCGTGGTGAAACGAAATGTCGGTGCATCCGCTGAGCCAATGACGGCGTTTCAATACGTGACAGTTCGCAAAATTTGAACGACACAGATCAGGTGCTGGTCTCCTGATTTAAATAAATGCGCAAACTTCGTTACAATCGACGCACACACGAGACTGCCGGTCCGAAAAACTGCACGCGCGCTATCACAAGCAACTCGTATAACTCGAAGCTGTCTTCTCCGCTTTAAGAGTATTTGTGAGGAGAAGCCTTGCTGATATTCTTCTTTCGATAGTACCGAATATTCGAAGTACGCGTGGTAACTGGCGTTGTTAGTGACAAATATAACATATAACCATTAATGATTACGTAGGCGTAAACACGTGAGCGATTCTGCGACCGGCACCCGACCGGTTCTATCACCAAGAGGTAAAAATTATTAAGAGATGTTCCCTGGCCATGCTGAGTGTGTAAAAGCTGCACTGTCACAAACTCTAAGCTCCAAGCTATTTGTTTAGAAGTCTTGACTCACGGCCTCTTTACTGGACGCCGATGGCAACGGCCAGGTGACGTTGTGGTGATGTGAAAAATGGTATACAACCAGTATAAGAAGGGAGTACACACCAACACCCTCCGCTTTCCTGTCTGTAATACGTCGCCTTTCTGGTTATAACAACGTATTCTCTGAACTATTTTCGTCGGCATAGGCGCCTGCTAAGTAAGGGTAACTGACAACCAGCCGTTTTCTTTAGTGCGACGCCACAAGTCAGTTTTTTTCTGTTTTAACCCTTCAGCCGCTCTGTGGGATTCCGCAGAACCGATTTGAAATACGCGCTTGTTCTGGACTCTGATTCTATAGCGTTGGCGACTATAAGGAAGTGCAGCATAACTTAACAAACTTACCGGCCCGCTCTGGCGTCTCTCATGAAGTCGTAGTGCGCTGTTCAATCGTGACTTCACTTTGGCGTCGAAGTTACAAGACGCGTACGTCAATCGGAACCGGAAAACTTCAGTGTAATCTTAAGCGAGACTTGAGCGGAACGGCCTAGCGTGACAGTATGTTGCTGCGACTAAACATTTCGAGACGCACTCACTCTCCGTTCGTATAATTATCGATCCGAATTCGGCTGCCGCGTTCCGATAAGGGCGGAATGAGGAACTAATGATAAACACTGGCGTCGCAAGATTACGAGGAAGGCTAAAGAAAACCGAGTGGTCGATATCGAAATTCAACAACACACATCGTGACTCTTTTGAGATCCCAGGCACGTATTAGAGATAACTCAATATCAAATAAATAAACCCGTTTGTTTATCTACCGTCACCCTAAGCACTTCGGCGCGAAAGAGTGCACAACTTGAGTCACGTATGCTGAGTTCCCCCCTATTTCACCTGGAGCTAACATTATTTCATCCTCTACTAAATGCAGCTGGCAGTGTGATACTTTCGGGAAAAAGTTCTGCATGTACTGCTTACGGAGAATACGGATGACTGCTCGTTAAGTTTCTCACTTACAACGAAGAATGTGGAAAACTAATGTACGATTGCGACAGTTCGAAACAGGGACCAGAGGCAAGATATGCAAGTATATTCAGTGCAAACCACAATTACAACGGCCTTTCCATGGTGTCAACATCAGTTCGAGGTTCGCTCTATTCCCCCCCGGGGCGTTTTAGCTGCGGCGCGCACACACGCGAACTAATTGCTCCGGTGAATCGCTGGGGTTTACGGTCATCGGAATCACCCACAACAGACTTGCGCTTAAACTCTAGAGAGAGAGAGAGAGAGAGAGAGAGAGAGAGGGCGGCGTAGTGTCCAGAGACCACGTTTCCAATTGACCGCGCCAGTGTGATCGCGCGAGCGCGGAAGTTTGCCCCGGGAAGCTACAGAGCCGAATGAAAAGACCGGAGTCGACCGAAACAATTAAAGAAGCTCAAGGGGAAGTCGGCAACAGACACGGCGGATGAGTCGTTGCGGTCCGAGGAGATAATGAGTGCACGAGCCCTCCAAACTAATCGACGCTATACACCGCGCGCCACCTGGGACCCGCTCATTAACGAGCCAGCGCCGAACGAGAAAATCTCGGAGACCGTTGGGCCCCGAAGTTCGTCGCGCGGCCGATCGAAAAGACAGTGGCGCGCGCGGACGCTCTTCTCGATTGCCTCGGTTCGATCGAAAATCGGCCGCGCGCGGCTTGAATGCGATTGCTTCCACGCTGCAAAAGGGAGCTTCGTACGTACGTATACTTGGTCGGCAAGCCGTCCCTTGTTTTCCTTTTTACCGGGGAAAATGGGAGCAACTCGGGGATAGCGGAAATAGCGCAGTGTCCGCCCCGATGGGTGCACGATCGATCTCGCTCGTTCGGCGCTGCGCTCTTCTCGTCATTACGGGGCGCGCCGCACGCCCCTGTGATTTCACGTGCCGCTATACTTTCCGTGGCGTGCTCCTTTTCCCGCCCCTCCCTCTTTGCTCTTTCGCCAAATGCGCCCATCCTTATGCGAGCGGGCTTCTCCTTATGCGCGTGCGCGAGGCTCACACGGACGCCCACCTTTACACTCGAGCGACCGCTTATCGTCGTTGCCAGGTTCCTTTTATGCTTTTGCGCCCGATCCTTCCGGTCATGTACCCGATCGAATGATCAGTCCTCACGCACGTGCCCTCCCTATACTCCCGAGCGTTCCTCAAAAAGGGCCGCACTTTCGCGTTGGCATGGAGGCGGCATCCCTTCTTCCCTTTTGCTTTTCAACCTCTCTCAGTTCTTTTTTCTTCTCTCTCTTCCGAGTCGAAATAACTAACGTGAAAGCACTGTCCCTCCTTAAATGGAGCCTAGATCAAAAGAAAAGGGCCTCAACAGCGAAAGGGAGACGCTGCGATGAGGAAGAGGCAAATACGGATTCGCTGCGACGACGGCATTGCGTACGACTGCAGTTCTTCTGTTTATTATTAGTATTTCTTCCCCTTTTCTCGTCGCTGGTTTCCGTAGAGGGATTCAGGCTAGTATAAGAACGCTAATATATATATATATATATATATATATATATATATATATATATATATATATATATATATATATATATATATATATATATATATATATATATATATATATATATATCGGGCATCAGAAAACAATAGCGCGGGGCAATGCGCGCGGGGGCCATATACATCGGCCGCACGATTGCGAAAGCGCCTGGATCTGTCTTTGGGAAGCCGATACAGAAACTATACAAAAGCGATGCGATAGAGACAGAGGGAAAAACGAAATCGACGAGGAACCTTGGCATTTGCGGTAAACAGGTTTTCTTTAGTTTCCTCATTTTTCTGCCTTCCATATACATGCAGTTTGGCTTTGACGGCAATTTGCTCGCTTCCGGGTTCGCCTGTCAGCCTCGTCTCTGCGTCGTCTCGTATACGCGTGCCATTTGCCGACTCGCGTTCCGCGATAGTCGTATCAAAATAATCGGGAAATCGAAAGCCGTCGCGGATTGCTCGGAGGCGTTTCGTACCGTGACAGAGCGGTTCGCAATTTATCAGTGAGGCAGGCGAACATGTCTACTCGAAAAAAAGATGAATTGGATTTCTTCGGCTGATTTGTTTTAAACCGACCGTGCCCGTTTTCTCGAATGAAAAGTCCATTTACTTTCAAATGTCTAAGCGATTGCATAAATAATGCGAGTATCGATGTACTCTTCGAAAAGTAAAAGAAAGAAAAAACAACCTTGCTGGTGACACTATAGGTCGCGGGTTCGATTCCGGTCACTGCGGTCACATTTCGATGGAGGCTAAGTGCTGGAGGCTCGCGTACTTTGCCATGTGAGAGCACATTAAAGAACACCATATGGTCAAAATTTCCGTAGCCCCCCACTACGGCGTCGCTCGTAATTCTATCGTTGTTGTTTTGGGACTTAAACCCCACACAACAAGTATTATTATTATTATTATTATTATTATTATTATTATTATTATTATTATTATTATTATTATTATTATTATTATTATTATTATTATTATTGTTGTTGTTGTTGTTGTTGTTGTTGTTGTTGATGTTTTTGTTGTTGTTGTTGTTGTTGTCGTCGTCTTGTAAAACATCTATTGTGTCATTTGCATAATCTGTCAGTACCATGCCATTATGTAAGGTTTATGAATTCGGTGATCTTGGTGTTCTTTTCGATAGCATGCCAAGTTTTTCTGCTCACACTAAACGTGCTGCCATGCGTGCGCCTTCGTTCTCTCGGCTGTTTACGGGTGTGTCCACTTTATTCATTCAGTACAATACAGTGCAAGTAAAAAGTTGATATAATACAGAAGGGGGTCCCAAAGTAAAAACTGTCAGGGGAACCTCCTGTGAATTCATGTATAAAAATATAGAACAAAGATTGGCAACTAAGAAAAAAACAGCGAGCGAATAAAACAAAATGAACGTAATGAAAATTGTTATTGAAACTTATGGTAGTTCAAAATATTTACATGTAAGTGATAAAACAGGAGATAGCTAATTGGAATAAATGACTACAACATAACATATACATATCACTAACTAATACAGTGTCACTTCAGAACCTATACACGTACACATAAATGCATATAACCGTATTTAAACTCACATGTATATATACACATACATATATATTCAGGTGTCGCATGTTGTTAGTAAGAACTGTTTTAGATGCCGCCGGAAACAATGTAATGAGGGGCTTGATTTAATAATTGATGGTAGTGAGTTCCAGAAAGAAATTGCAGAAAACAAGGCTGTCATTTTTCCGTAGTTAGTGCTTACTTTTGGAAGCAGAAGGTTACTATTTTCAGAAAACCGTGTGTTAATAGTATTGTGGAGATGTGTGAGGGGAATTATGTCAGTGGGAATGTCACCTATACTCTACTTCTGAATAATAAAATTCCAAGTTTGAGTTGAAAGGTGGAAATGAACGGTAGAATTTCGAGAGTGCTAAAGAGAGGTGCTGCTGATGCTGTGTAGGAACTATGTGTGATAATTCAGACTGCTCTTTTCTGAAAGTGAATGAGAGATGTTAGGTGTGTGGCGTAGGTATTGGTCCAGAATGAAATGCAGTAGGTTAGGTGACTGTTAATGAAAGCATAGTAAGGTGATTTTAAACTGTGTTGCTGAAAACAATGCCTTGTGCGAATGAGTATGCGGATGCCAAAAGCAGTCTTCTTGATGACAGAATTCACGTGAATGTTATATTTGAGTTGAGAGTCTAATGTGACACCTAGAAAAGAAGTGAACTTTGATGGGGTGATGACGCAGTTATGAATGTATATTTCGGGTGAAATCGTAGCGCTTTTTGTAGAAACTCTGAAGATTTCAGTTCTCCTACAGCCTTTCTTATATTGTACACCACAATATGTCTTCCTCAACTTGAATATGCATCTGTGATCTGAAATGGCATCGCCAAGTCTAGCAGTGACACCACTGAGCGAGTCCAAAAAAAAAAGATCATAAGCATTTACAATCATCGTTTCTATAGAAATGAGTCTGGATCTCGTTCTAACACTGCCAGATTATTATCATTGCCATAACTTCATTGCCGACGAAATCGCGCTGACCTGCTATTTCTTTACTAAGTAGTTCATGTATAATATCCTGCCCTTTACTTCTTATATGAGTAAATTTTAGGATTCCGCGTAAGTTGAGCAGAGAAAATAGACCATTTCATGTACTGGCCAACTTCTTTCAACACTCTACCGTTCACAAAATACCAAGTCTTTATAATGTTAACTTTCATGGTCATGATGTTTTTCACAGTTCACTGTCATTATTTTCATCTCAGCTGAGCACTGTACGTCTGTGCACTGTAGGCCGTGCACTGCGTTGTGACACCGCTGATGAGCCAAGCATATATTGCTTTAGATAATCACGACTAACCTTTAACTCAAATATGCATAGACCAATGGCGAGTTAGTGGGATTTACCCCATTTTAATGGCGCCTACCCGTTTATGATGGACCGTGACGACCACATGACAGGCCGACAAGCAGAGACCCTAAGATGCTTCGCCCCTAGCAGTGGACCGTCAGTTTCTGCGGGAACCTCGCATTCTTTGCACTATTGTGCTCTACTTCGTCGCCGCGCCATATGCAGAACACGTACCTGCGCTCAGGTAAGAACCCTATAAAGATGGCGCTTTTTTACCACTCAATTAACGAGGGTATTGTCGGGCCGCCGCTATACGCAGTCGACATTTAATTGAATTGAATTGAATTGAAAGCTTATTTGCCCTGAAAACAACTCACAGGAGCAGGAGCAGAGACTAAAGGCTATACTGCTTGACAAAGGGCCTCTGCTCCTAAATACAGTTTGGCACGCAGGCCACAGAGCATCTGCATATCAAACAAATATTTTGAATATATTATTGCACAAAAACACTATAAACATTAGCGCAGTCTTACTACGCAGTGTGAAATAAACACAAAAGAAATTCATCACAATGCAACATTTCAGCAGACCTGAAAATACAACAGCACAACACGAAACAACAGCACAGCATCAAAATAGAAAATGAGATCCTCGTAGCATATTGCAAAATATTAGAAATCAAAGATATAGAAAGACAATATATTAGAAATCAAACAACTTTAGATACCGTACTCAATGTCATGACGCATCAGTATGGTTTTGATGATGGTGTTAGAAGGTGTGGATTTGTGATATAGAAGACCTCGTAGGCGATTTAACATTGTAGGTATCTGGTATTGAACGTGTTGTTTGCCATAATTTGACATAGCTTGTCCTACATTCATCGGCGCAGTTGCCGATATCGACCGAGTATATCTCCCCTACTAATTTGACGACTCTAATCGCGGCATCGCACGGAGACATTCACTCCGATCGGACACGCCGGTGACAGAAACGTCACGCAGCTCCGACGAACTGCGTTGGCGTCTCTATTTGTAAAACAGATGACAACGGGGGCACGCCGGTGAAGGAGCAGGAGAGGTCCGGTGGTTGAAGGGAGCAGCGCGGGAGGACTTACAATCGGCGCGAGGGAGGGGGTCCGCGTCGTCGATCAACCGGGACGTCATCGGGCGAATGGAACTTCGTCCGGGAACGAAGCCGCGAGAGAGGGCGAGGAAGGAGGCAGGGTAGTAGCGGAGTTCGAACTGCGGTTGATTGGCAGGGAGGCGAAGAGAGACAACTGCGGCGCGGCCGACATTATTGCGTAGAAGTAACCCTCCTCTCCCTACGGGTCCACTGCCTCCTCACCAACTCGTGGTGGCACGGGGAGCCGACGCGTCCTTCCCTTCTTTTCTGGGCGCATGCGCGCACCACGGTGCTATATTGGAAGCCAACGGAGGGTAATTCCTGGCCGTCGAACGATCGGCCCGCATCTGCTGTGTCGGAAGAAACCGCGCGAAGCACCGACGCCGTTGCGAAAAATACCCTTTCCATTAACGGCGGACAAAACACGCCTGTCGTCGACGGCAGACGACCGGGAGCTTGTCGCAGTCTACCGAGACCATTTCTCTCTCTCTTCCCCTCTCCCAGCCCGCACGCGGCTTTGTGACGTCACTTTCCAAACAACCGTGGGGGTCCGCGACTTGGCAGGAGTGCGGCGCGTTTCGCTGCTTCTTTGCCACTGTACAAAGCGATGGTGTACGTTGGTACGCAGCACGTCCTTGTGCCTTCGAGGAGGGCGATGACGAAAGTGGACGGGTGAACCCCGTATGTGCGTACCTTGAGGGGCAATGAACAAAACGAGCCAGTCACCAGTTTTGTGCATTTTATTTCTGCCACTAGAAATTGCAGTTCTCGGGAAGAAAGTTTCAGCATCCGGCACAACTGGTAAATACAATCAATCAACTGTTAAGCCAGTTCAGTCAGTTTACTCTGCTGCGGCAGCTCTTGGAGGACACACCAATGAGACGTGGCTTGTTTTAAGATCGTTACTTCCCTAACAGGCCACGGTTAAAACGTTACGGCGTTTTCGTGAATACAAAGCCCTATATGTTACTTTGGCACATGATTCTGGTTCTGGACAACAGCAACAGATCCACGTGTGGTTTCGTATGCAGACCAAATTAATAAAGTCATAAACTTTAGAGACGACCTTCGCCTGTGTCGAGCTGTGTTCGCTTACACCATCAAACTGATATCAGCCAGCGGGCCGCATCCCGAAATTTAGGGCCGGGACAGTGAGGAAAGTGGGGGAAGGGGTATTTTAACAAAATGTTACCGAACCTTGACATTTGAAAGAATGTCAACGTTCTAATTTAACAACTGGGTCATATTCGAATCTAACAAGTCAGTCATATCTGCAAAAGATTTGACGTAGATTTAACCGATACGATCTGCAGAATTACTAAATTCGGAAATAGAATGACCGCTAGGGGTGCCGAGATCAGGAAAAAAAATGTTTGACACCAGTCCTGTATTTGAAGCCGCCCCCAAAACAAACGTGATTAATTGCAATGGGCGAAAAAAATAAGGTGCATGGCATTTAGCCAGTCACAAAAGTTTATTCCTTGCGTGCGCAGGGTTCCCATTAAGGTGAAGGTTCGGATCCCTAAGAAGTTAATGTGCGGAGCAGTCGCAGCGCTATCCGTGCCGTGCGCACGCCAATGTGTGATGCCGGGGGAGGGGGGGAGGGGGTAATTCTTAAAATAGAGAAAAGAAGATGAAAGTGAGCCCCGTAACTGTCTGCATCATGGTGCGACACCTCAACAGTGACTCCCGAGGGATGTGGGTAAGAAGGGATTAAAATGGATGGGGAGCATTAAAAGGGATAGGGATAGAGATAGGGGCAGGGACAGAGAGACTCACATATAGAAATAAGGAGAATATAGGAAAGATGGACACGGTCGCAAGAGTCCGAGGATGGAGCACCACTCAGCGAGAGCTCTTGTCGGCGTCAGGAGATGGCGTAGGGCGAGCCAGTCGGGCAGAGCAGCGCTGTCGTCGGAGATCGCGGGGTCACAACCGGTCGGCACGAAATCCAGCGAGCGATGCCTCGGGCCACTAACGAAAGGTCGGCGGGCAGCGCGTTTGAGACTCCTGGCTTACAAAAGCGTAGACTGCGTCGCAAGCACCCGGATGCACGGAGACGGATAAAGATGTCTCAGTATATTTTCTTTGCTTTTTACATTTGTTTATATAACGTGATAATGAGGCGGCGTTGAGCGCCACTGCCCTTACAGTTTATGCGCCTCTGTCAACCGAAATGATCAAATTATGAGCTGCAAAGCGTTTTCGGTCAATGCATTCCCAGTGACGACAAAATGCGTGCACGTATTCCTTTAAGTACATCCCCGTCGCTTTGCATCGGTCGGTGGTGTCGTGCCAAGTGTGCCGATGCGGCCGAAGACTGTGTGATCGTATATGACAGGCAAGGCAAGAACTTTATTCTGGTGGCCGAGAAACAAGGGCCAGAGAGCAAAGCTCCAAGGCTGAGTCGGTGACTCCACGCGCCCACATAAAGAACCGGTATAGGCCAAATGCTTTTCCGGAATCATGAGCTCTCCGGACGACCAGGAGTTGGTCTTGGAGAATTTATTTATTTATTTATTTATTTGGAAATACTTTCAACCCTCATAGAGGGTCGTAACAGAGAGGACATACATAAAGAATGTACAGTGTTCATAAAGTTTCTTAATACTTTGACAACTCACAATGAAAACTGGTATTCTTTTAATTAACAACTTAACATTCAAAATAACAATTCAAAAACAATTCAGAATTCACAGTCATTTTTCAAAATATTTGTTATGAACATGAAGTCGCTTACATCACTTGGCACTGAAGAAAAATAATTTAGCAATCACGTAATTGCGCTTCTACAGCGTTTTCGAAGTCAGTGACATCTTTTAAAACAATTTAGTTCGGCAGTTAGTTCCATATTTCTATGACATCTGGAAAAAAAGAATGTCTAAATGTGTCAGTATTTGTCTGGTATAGTTTTATGGCGCAATCATGGTTGCTTCGGGGATTTCTTTTGCCTGGAGAATGTAAATATTTAGCAGTATATGCGCGACTCCAGTCGTCATCACTGTGGAGATCTGGATCCGTGCCTATTTGATCATATGTTCTGGCTGTGTCCCAACCAAAGATCGTTATCGTATTATAGGTAAAAATCACGAAATTGTGTAACCAAAACTGTACCTATCCGCGATATACAGACTACAAGAGCTAGTAAACTGCACTTACGTCTCGATTGAAGGTCGTCACGTAAGGAGTGAGTGCGGTGAAATGAACTATAGTTGGCACTGGTGTATCCAGGAGGGATTACGGGCGGATTCAAGCTCCCAACCCCTCGCTATGTTTAAATTTTGTTTGCGTGTATACACACGTAAACAAACGTACAAACTCACACCAGGTACAGTAACACCTCTCCCCCCTCCCCCTTATAAGAACTTGTTTTTCTGGCTTTGCCACTGCAGGTTCGTTATGCTACACAAAAGTGACGTAAAAAGCGAAGGCGCACAAAGGCCGGGACACAGTGCTGACTATCAGTAGAAAATTTTCGTTCGAGAAATTTATTTTTATAAGGAAAGATTTGGACCGTACAACGAAATTTAGTATGGTGGCGTCAAAGGTGTATCCGGGCTTATATTTGCCTTTTCCTTCGGCGGCTCTGGCATCAGCATACTTAACCAAGTATAGGGTTGGCCTGCTACACAAGTGCGGCGCCAGGAAAAGTACGGAGAATATATGTACAAGGCCAAGGGCAAATGACATCTCTCGAGCCGGAAAGACTCGGCGCGTGGTATCTTTCTCGCAGTCGGCATCGTGAGGAGGATCTGCTGTAACGTGGCGAGAGGGCGCCGAAACATCAAGCATATATACGTTTTAATACGACTCGCATATGTTATGCTGATCTTTTCATCGACTTCCAATGGCACTTCGCATAACATCAACCTACGCGAGCTTATATTTGCACTCAAAATGAAGGCGTAGGCAGTTGCGCAAGTTGGAAATGATAAGTGATAACACGCGTCGTGCGACTGTTTGAAAGATATTTTCATTATTATATTGAAGCGATTAGAGAGTACTAAGCGCGCGTTATAACAAGATCTTTGCATTTGCCGTAATTTCTTTTCTTCATTTATTATCGGAATAATTACTCAGCGAGAGAATGTTTTTCGCAGAAAAAAGAAGGCAATTCATTGTCTTTTTTCCATAGTTGACATCGAGTACCGCTGAAGAATCCGCTTTTCCGACATGCGCGTATCAGCAGATTACGGACATCTAATCCACTCTGAACAACGACGCAGTTTGCGATGGTCAACACCACCTCTTCTTACAGACAAGGAAGAAGGAGGCTACGCGGTGTTATGTTGCCATCGGTATTGTTAATGTTAGCCCTATTATAACGCCTTGAGGACCTCATTGTCTCGGAGTCAGAGACGCTGAAAGCGGGGAATCTTTTCGTACAACACTATACAGCGCACTGCGTGGTTTTGCAGATATATACCACGCAGCTGCCTTGCTGTAACCACATTCCGCGACTGCATTCCTGCTGATCTAAGCGTCGACCCGGTTGACAGAAGTGTAACGGGAGAAACGGAAGTGACAGAAACGAGTGCCCACTGTGAAAACGACGTAGTGTGGCTGACTTGCAGTCAGAAACAACAAAAACTTGTCTATATCGTAAACCCAAGTGAACGGTGCTGAAGTTCAGATGGGTGAGGCAGCCGAACGTGACCGCTTGAAGGAAGGGGTTTTAAATTCGACGCCACGAGCACCGTTAGCTCTTCTTTTCTTCTTCTTCTTCTTCTTCTTCTTCTTCTTCTTCTTCTTCTTCTTCTTCTTCTTCTTCTTCTTCTTCTTCTTCAACAGAACCTGGAATGTGGGGTCTTTCCGTTACCGCTTCCCAACAACCAAGTGGTCCCTCTTAAAGACGGTGAACAATGTTTCGGTTCGCGCGCACCACAGCGCCGCCGGCGTCCTCTGGGGACTCGGGGGCCCACTACAAGCACTCGGAAGGATAGTTGGCTCCGTCAGCATCTCCCAAAGTGCGTAGACGGGAACCGCCCATTTGGGATCCAGCACTATATGTATATAGTGCGGCGCGAAATGAAAACGCCACCGTGACGACAGAAGCGCTTGGCCAGCGCTTTTCCGAGCCTCCGAAGGGTGGGCGCGGAGTGAACTCTACGGACAGCGCCAGTCATATACACACACAGAGGTCTGCAGACTGCTCGAAAGAGCGGTCCCCGCGGCGAGACGACTGCTCTCGGGGCGCTGCACTGCAGTCGCCTTTTGAGGAACACAAAGAAACGGCCGCTTACAGGGAAAGAAGGAAAAAGAAAGAAAAGCAACGAACGAAGTCAGTAAGAACTGTCTGGCCTTAGAACCTCCCCACGAGGAAAATTTTCTGCGGAGTGCCGCAATGTAGACGTACACGTACTACACCACCGAGCTCGGGTTTCCTCGAGGGATCGCGCCATCTGCTGGAGTGTCTCCCGACTCGGCGCCCGCGAGGCGCACACCCCACTCTCTCTCTCTCCTCTACACAGGCGGCGCGTTTTTCCGTGTTGGCAGACGATGCGTGATGGTCCGGGACAAAGAACGAATAAACATGCGAATGGTCCCGACTCACCCTCTTCCTTTCTTTTTTTTTTTTTTTCGTCAAGCGGATCGCGAAGGATTTCATGGACATTGTAATGTGTTAACCGGTGTCCCAGCTCGGCCGCGCTGGTACACTACGCGCGGACTCTGTGTGCAGTGTGAAGCAACGACTGCGCCTCTCGAGTCCGTTGCGCTCTCGATGTACACAGGCACAAAGACGGCGCCACAACAATCGCCGAGTCCTCGTCTATTTCGCGAGACGATGCCTTCCTCTCGTTCACTCGGCACGAACACTCATACCTTCGGCGACAACCGTCTCAATATCTTTTGTGCAGACTGCCCGTGACAACAGACTCCGATTCGGTGGGGCTGAACGGAGTCGGAACAGCGCGTAGAAAAAAAAAAAAAAAAAAAACCTCATCAACTCGAGTTTCGGCCCTTCCTTTGTTTCTCCCGTTCCTTCTGTAGGACTGCATCCACGCTGGTCGTTACCGATCCATTCGTCTACGGGCGGATACATGTAAACACCGGACGGCAGGTACACAACGAGGAAGCCCCGCAGCTCCGCCCCGAGCCGGTACAGAACCTCGCTCGCGCGCAAACGCGTACGCTAGAGCCGATAGACTCATTAGCGTCCTATTCAACTTTTACAACGTCGACGACTGCGGCGCGAACGACTCCCCCTGCCCCCTTTCCTTTCCGATTCGATCTCATTTACCTTCAGGGACACGACACACGGTATTCAAGAGACCTGCTTCCCGTGGAACTCTAACAAAACTTTCACGAGTGCACGTCGCACAAATTGCATTCCTGCACGTTGTTTTTTCCGAGGTCACTCTCTCAACAAGCAGCCCTAGCCAAAGTTGCCGTATCCTCTGCGCGCGTATACCTCTCATCAAACGAATCGTTTGTATAGAGTGGTCGCGAAAACACGCTACGCCTCTTTCCATCCCGTTATTGGCTCCGAGCCTCTCTGAGTTGTTCCCTATAGCATTGGGAAAACAACCGACGATTCCTTTCCTGTTCGGTGAAACCGAAGAAGACACCATGGCGCCATATACAAAATTGATGAAGTGTTACGAAACGTAGAACACGGAATGACTCTGTAAAGGAAAGAGGAAAAGGGCGAGTCATGGTTCGATTAAATCCCGATGCAGCCGTATACGGAGCCTCATGCTTTCTCACAACCTGCTATTGACGAAGCATCGCATCTTCATCCTGCATCGCTGAAGTTGGATGCCACTGTTTTGTATTACTTTTCGTCCTTTATTTTTTACCGTTTTTCACCTTGTAATTATCTGAAAAATGTTTAGGAGAACTGAATTACCTGTATTTTTATGTTGCCTAATTTCGACTTTTGTTGCTGCTTTCTGCAGCTTTTCTTAAATAGAAGTCTTCTTTTGTCAGCGATGTATTTTATTGATTGTTTTCTGTACCACTGTTTACTGCTTCAATCTTTTCTATATTCGCTGCTGTGGGAGGTCCAGATTCAGTCTCTTGACTATGGAACCGCCTTTTGTATACACATATTTGGTATAGATTTGATGACGAAATAAAACCATTTCTGATTCTGATAGAGCACTTATTTCTAAAATAATAATAATAAATGCGCTGTTTAACGGTGAAAAAATGGGGAAGCTATAACAAAACTGAAAAGAAGTAGGTTATGAATGTGCAAAATACACTTCGAGTTATGTATTCAATTATGCCATTTTTATAATGTGTAGCATTGTTTCGAACTAACCAGCCCAACAGTAAATTCTAGTCGCGTCAAACTACACCCCAACAATGTTTATCAGTCACTGATTTGGAACGTCACTTGACAAGTCAAGCCGGCCATATCTGTTGACCTAGTCACGCAGGAAAAGACATGTTAACCAAGTAGATTTGATCGCAACTAATCGGTCAAGAAAGATGGCCTCAGTAATTGAGTAACGCAACGAATGAGCGATTTGGGTAAGTTGGTTAACCTATATAACGTACAGGCGAACTCGTTTTCGCGCTGACACACCCACACAGAAACGAAAGGCGTTCATCGTTATACGTCGATGTCACCGCCAAAACATGTTTACTATGGCTACGCTTTACAAGTTTCAAGAAACACGGTTTACCAGCTGCGATGTGCAATTAGTACACGCGCACTAGCGACGATGATCATATTCGTATAGCTCCGAAACGCTGTCCCTCATATTCGTAGCACTGAAATGCTGTCCCCGCGCGGAACAGCACGGGCTGCGCATCGCGTTCATCAGCACTGCAGCAGCGCAGTTCTGGCGAGGAAGCCCCGCATTTCAGCCGCGGTCTCACGTTTCCGGCTATCATTAAACCGTCTCCCTCTGCCCTTCTTGTTCCTGTTAGAGTGACGACGGCTCCACAAAAATAACCGCCACGAGGTCTCGCGTGGGCCGCAGGACGCTGCCCCCAAGTGCGTCGCGGACTGGGCTCTTGTCTTTTGCAGTATTCTGCTAATCGGGGCACCACTGATAACGGAACTTGACGATTCATTGCAAGGACCACCGAGAACCGTTCGTGACATGGCGCGGTCGTTCCGTTACCGTGCTACTAAGTCTCAACGAGACTGATCTTGCTTCCAGACTCTCTCGCTCTGCGCGTACGTGTGTTTCGTCCGGTGCCTAATAGATTTCTCCGCGACAGACACACACATGGAAAGATGGACGTCCGAAGTATACGGGCTCCCAGCGAAGTCCGTGTTCTGCGCGGCTGTTCACGTCTCCGCTCCGGAATAATCAGGGCTTCTTTACGAAACCCGACTAATGTGCGTCTCCGCAGAATTGCAGCGTACATTCATTGTTTTCTTCTTTTTTTCCCCCGAGTGTAAAAGCTGGCACCGGAAAACATATATATATATAAAGCTGTTGCAGCGCCTTCCCTTGCAAATGTTAGAAAGAAAGAAAGAAAGAAAAAAAAAGAAGGAAAGAAATGGAACGGGTATATTGATCGCAATACAATTAACGCAAAACATATGGCGCACTCGTAAAGTTCCTCGGACTATGCTCTTGGATCTCGCACATGCTTTCTTTAGCCGGCGATAAAAAAACAAAAAAAAAACGCTTCTTTCCTTCTTTCTTCGTTCTTAGCATTCGTAAACTGCGAGGTTTCCTGGCTTTGTTCGTACGCACGCACCAGCCTTATTCGCGCGTACGCGCGTCAACAACCGAAAAATGCTGCCGCTGCTGCCCGACCACGTACACGCGAGACCCCCGCTTCGTCGTCATAAATAATAGAGACGTCACGCAGACGCCCGCAGCCTCGCCCGAGAAGACGAGGCCGGCGAGCCTCATTCCTGTCACGGCGGCGCCAGCTCGAAGCCACGCGCGAATTCTGCGAAGCTGGCTCGAGAGCTGCGCGCAAACTTTCTCCGGCCGTCTTTCGAGAGCGCGGAAAGTTCTTGCCGACGGAGCGCGCCTGCGAAGCAACCGAGTTGCGGCCGGCGGTGCGCGGGGCTCGGCTTGGAATCCCAACGTGGTGCTGCATTTCGATTTCGGTGGGAACGCGGCGAGAAAAGCGCAAATGTATTTTCAGACAATGCGCCTGCAGCGCCCAATACGCGCGGACGCCTGTTAATGTGATTCGTATATCGCGTCCGACGGCAGATTCGCAGGGCCCGAAAACTGCCTTCTCCCTTTGACGTCGTCAGCGAATTGAATTGACAAGCCACGCGGTACCCCACACACTCTCGCGTATAGTATATGCAGCGCGATTCTCTTCTGTTAGAGTTCGTTCGCACTTCCTTGCCCTCGCCGAGCGATAACGAAGGCCGGCGTCACCGGTTCAGAAGTTCGCCAACCGTCGGACCGCCCGTGGGCGTGGCACGAAAAGCGATTCTTTAAAGCGGAAGAAAAGATAAAGCTTCCGTTATGCGATGCAACCAATCGCTCGCAATCATGAGAATCGGTAGTTCATTATACAACAGGCTACATAAGTACGTATCTCTTTTTACGTAATGTCTACCGTTTTGAATATATCATTCCATAGTCGCATGGTGCGTTAGGCTTTCTAGCACAGAAAGCCACACGAGCCCTCCTGAGATACTTGTCAACAACTTCATTGAGAGACCGCCTGTGAAACTCGGCATTGTGTGTGTGATGTGACATGTCTATCCTTCTCTCTCTCTTTTACTCCCCTCCCCATGTGTAGGGTAGCAAACTGGACGCATAGTCTAGTTAGCCTCCCTACCTTTCCTACATTCCTTCTCTCTCTCTCTCTCTCTCTCTCTCTCTCTCTCTCTCTCTCTCTCTCTCTCTCTCTCTCTCTCTCTCTCTCTGGCGCTCAAAAGGCTGCGCTCACAGACCGGCGGCGTATTCAGGGGCCCGCGGAAAGTTACGGCGCGCAAGTTCCCAACTTCAAAGCCGCCTTCGAGACTCTCTGTCCGTTTTTGCCTCGGTATTTTCACGTTCTTTTCCATGAAGCGAAGATGCGGCGCCTTTGCCGCATTGCGAGGCACAATATTCTTTCAAAGCCGTCTAGTTGATCCCTTTCTTTCCCTCTCTCCCTTGTTGCTCCTTTGAATGCTTCAGCTTTCGGTTGAGCGCTGCGAGCGCAAAGAGCAGCCGCCGCCCACACGGCCAGCGACAGCTGCTTGCGCAGATCGCGATGGCTCAAAGCCAGCGCGAAGAGGCGAGCACGATAACGTGCAGCGCGCACGCGGGTGCGAAAATGCATGCCACGCGCTGCTTTCTATTCTTCTTCCCAGTTTTAATATCATTCGGTTCTCTTATTCACACTGTGCGCTGCCTGTCTCACCATAATACCGTGCAACGCGCCGAAAGCCAACGAAACACGGGCACGTCGACAGGGGCGTGCAAAAGGGGATGTTGCAACCTTCTCCCCCTCCCCCCATCCCTAATCCGCATCAGCGCTTCCCCCTTACCTACCCGCAATACAGCACAAGTTTGCGCTCCCCAAGACAAAATCTTGCCGACGCCCATGCCCCGAGGAGTCACGCACATTGTCGGCCCATTGGGGATGGCGAGTTTCACGATCGTTTTCGCGCGGGGCTTTTTCCTAACATTAACGCAGCGGCACCTTTAAACACCGGGCCTTTCGCGCTCGGAGCTGTGTCGTCACATACGACCACCGACCGACACGACCTGCACAGTGAAATGGGAACGATGGCGACGGACCTGCGGCACAACGCGCTTTCGTGACGTCATTTGGATGGCAATGAAAGAAATGTGGAGGGGGGTTGGATTAAGAAGAAACGTGTGTACTGTTCGTATAACTTCGCCACACTGAGGGAGCACGCAGTGCGTTCCCTAAAGCTGGCGCTGCACGTCATTGCACCGTCGTGAGCGCCATGCAGCGCGTGAATTCGTCTCCCCCGCTGAACTCACGCGACGCTGCGCTGCACGCAATTCAGCGGGACCGCCGCGTATGGTGCGGAGACAGCCCGCCCGGTCGCCTCGGTCTCTCGAGATGTGGCCCGACGCGCCAGTGGCGTACACAATAGTGCCGGAGGGCGCCTGTATGGAGCTGCGCGCGCACGTGTTTATAAACACGCCAGCCAGCGACGACGTGCGCGTTGGTGCGAGTGGATGAAGCAATGGTGTGTGCTGGGGGGGGGGGGGGGGGGTGCGTTTGTATGTGTGTAGCATACGCCCTCGGCATCGCTTAGACGAGTTTGACTCGCTCGGCTATATAGCAGTTTGGGGTTTCGCAGTGCCATATACTTCCGAAACTTTCGCGCGTTTCGCTTTGCGATGATATGGAAACGCGCAATACGGTGCAATGGGGGAAAAGAGAGTGGTGGTGGAATAGGCAGTTCAGCAGCGACAGCGCATTTGGAGAAATATGCGTCGCGTTGCCGCTTTGAGCACAACCCGACTTCCCCAGCACATCGCACTCATGTTCTCATTCGCAACTGAAAAGAACTACCCCGAGAGGACGTCTGTATATACGTCGCGAGGCTGAAGCGGCAGTGTGTGTGTGTGTGTGTGTGTGTGTGTGTGTGTGTGTGTGTGTGTGTGTGTGTGTGTGTGTGTGTGCGTGTGTGTGTGTGTGTGTGTGTGTGTGTGTGTGTGTGTGTGTGTGCGTGTGTGTGTGTGTGTGTGTGTGTGTGCGCGCATATTTGACGCCGTCCCCAATCTGCACCCGCGAATTGCGCATTCGGATGTTGGCCGGGAGAGAAAGCAAAAACAAACAAACAGATAAGCGAGGATCCGGTGTGAGAAATTGCGGCGCAGTCGAGCGTACTTCGCAGAAAGTGCGAATTGAAGGGCGTGGCTCACTGCGGGCGATATCGATGCGCTCGTCGGGCGATGAAACGATGCTTGTATACGCATTCGCGATTTCGCTGCCGACCTCGACTTCCCGAGCACTTCCCACGAAGCCTCGGAAGCAGTTCGGCGAGTGAAACATTCGAAAAGAAGGCCCAAGGGTTCCTAATGCTGGCGGGCAGTGTTGTCCGCGGAAGGCGCCGGTCAACCGCTGTCTTCAGTAGTACCTGAAAGCCGTGCTCTCCTCCAAGTGTGCTTCATTTGGCGTCCCTGTGCTACGAGGTTCATCATCAATAGCCGCTCGACTTTTACGCGTCTGTACACTATAATTGAACTAGTTTTAACATGTATCTTACAACAAATAAGCAACGTTTGCAGTTGCTTTTTGTTTTGTCCTGGCTTTTTCACGTATGATTCTTGTTGCACGCTCATATAACTGATATAACTGACCATGGAGAAGCAAAAAAAAGACAGTTTGCTTGTATAGTTTTATTATACAGCTGTCCCAGCTAGGTGAATGCTTAAGAACTGCGAGCGCGTTTTGCGCAGCACTTCCCATGTTTCTCTGATTCATTCCTTTTGCTTTCAGCGATTTAACATTGGGACACTGAACGAGGTTTCTGTCAGCCCAGTATACACAACTCACAAAATTTATACCTAAATTTTTGTGGCTGTTTGCTCGAGTCAAAATAAGAGTTTTTATAAAAACTCTAAGTAGTAAGCTCCGGCAGTGTTTGCGGTCACCTTTGGCTCATGCGAACACATCCTTCATTGGGGTTTTCTGAATGGTCTACATATGTTCTGGCGCTCGAATTCGTATGCTTTCACCCTGGAGAGTAAGCCTCTTAGATTTTTCAATAATTCAGTAAAGCACTCCAGGATGAAGAGTTTCATCAACGGCAGGTAGCATAATATACGTGATACGCTCGTTGTCCCGGTTCTTTGACTGCTGTATATACACTTGTGCACGGCGCAGGTAAGGGACTATATACGCAGCAATTCTTGCTTTAGCTTGCATTTTCGTCGATAAATGCTGCGGTGGTGAGCAGGAAAGCCGAAGTATCACATCATTTCACACGACACACCTTTGCCATCGGGACTTAGTGACATTCAATTGGTAGCATTCGACCATGTAATTTAGATGCATGTTTCTAGGCATGTGTTGCTGCCCTGGTGCCTGAAATCAACAGCTTTTCTTCGTTATCTACGCAGTGTATGTTGTGCTCGCGACCGAACATCTGTTTTCGCCTATAGCCAGCCGCTCATTCCTGCACTGAATGTCACGGAGAGCAGCTGGCCAGTGTGGCAGGATCTGCCGACAGCCTGCAAACTTGAGCGCTCTGCGGTGCAATTGCTCATTGCGAGAAAAGCGTCGCAGAGGACGCGGACAAGTCAGCCAGTGTATTAGTGAGAAATCGAGGTGTCGTTGAAGGGGATAACAAAAATAAAGGCCCCTGATGAGTGCCTTATTTCCCCGAACCATGACAGGAAGCTTCGCGCCCCTTCTTTGTTGAGGCACATCACGAAATTCCTTTTCAGTGACCTGTGTGGAATGCTATTTCTCAAGTTCACTACCGTAGAAGCCGTCCTTGCTCTCTCGTTCGTGTGAAGCCTTTCATCTATGCACCGCGTCACCAAATGTCATCATTTGTTAAACCAGCAACAATTGCTGCGACATAGAAGTACGGCGTCCCATGCGGCTCCTCTACGTGGGAATAACTTTCGATGAAAACGCAAAAACAGAAAAAAGAAAGTAGTAATAATGTTAGTAAAATAAAAAAAGGCACCGCACGCGATTGTCACTACGGCGAAAGCATCGTCGAGAGCAACGAAAGGAAAACAGCTGCACTTCGACTTCACCAGTGAACATGGCCAGTTCAAGCCTCGACGTTTACTTTATGTAACTATGCGAGTTCGGCAATTTCTTCTCAAAGAATGCTCTTCTTATGGTTCTTGCGGAAATCCTTCATCTTGACGTCCCAAAGAAGAGATTGTTTCAACACTTCTATCAGCGACTTGTTGAAAGCAGTGCGAAACATTTGTGAGCCGGGGAGAGGACGGATGTCGTCTGCTACTCAGTCGGAGCGAGTTGTTCTGTGGAACCAGTTCCTCGCCGCGCGCGCGTCAACTTCTCGACTCCACCCCCGTCATCACGTGTCAAACGACGTCACTGGTCGCTCTGCCGCTTGTGCCGCTAGCGAATTTTTCCAACTCGGGCGAATTTCACTAGGGCGTCCAGTCGCCGCGGTAAAAACCTGTTTTGGCCTGGCGCGACGGCTGCCGCTCCGCTCTTGGAGCAAAATCGCTCGCATGTGAAACAGGCTTAACAGGGGACAACTGAAACAATGTATACCCTCGATATTCTAGTTGCCACCACAGGTAAACAAGGCCATCACTCTTGCTAGGGTGCCTCGATGCCAGAAAATCGGTGGTTTCTGATTGGAGGCTGCTGACGCAAGGACTGGCGGCGGTCCTGTTTGGAGGTTTCTGACGTAACGACACCTCAGGGCCTATAAAGGAACCAAGCGGCGCGACTACAAGCCGCAGACGAGTACGTCAGAGCAGACGATATATCGTCAGAGCGTCCGAAGACATCTCGGCTCTTCGAGCTCCTTAAGCTGTCGGCCTCAGTGGCGAACATTCTTGGGACCCATATTTGCACAAACTAATCCTTACAAATATCGTTATTTTCCACGAACAGTTGATGACTGGAATTCACTGCCTCATGAGATTTTTTCGGCTGACAATTTTGCCATATCGCTAGAAAGTTATCTACTTGGTGATTAGAGTGTTGAAATATGTTATAAATTTTGTTGCTGTTTCACGAACATGTGACCTCTGTTAGCGTATAGATACATGTGTGTTTTTGTTTTTGCTTCTTTTCTGCTGTTACAAATCTCTGGATGTCTCTTATGCCCGTTCTGCCCGGACCAAAATGCTGGTCTGCCGCATGTCTAAATAAATAAATATGTAACGTCTCTGTTTATGCTGTACATAAATGTTGCCTTAACTCACTGAAGCCTTGTCCGCTCCGTCTATCAGCTGTGCGCAGAAGCAGCCGCAAGCTGAGACACGCATTACCCAACAGTTGTGGCAGCAGCGGTGGGGTGTCGCAACGGGATACTGGCGCCGGCGGCGGCGGTGGACAACTACGGTGCCGCGCGTAGTTCTTTCTTGCTTTTTTTTTTACTTGCGTTTCTGACTAAGAGCGTTGATACGACAGTAGCAGGTACCACATAACAATTACGCATGTTGTGCTTCTTTTTTTTTCAGCTTTTTTTTTTCATTTCGAGATTAGCTAGAGAGATATAAAGAGAGAGTCAGTCGAGCCGACGCAGCAGCAACAATCCCCGTAATCCTTTTTTTCGGCAGTCGCATAATTGTATGGCTTGCCAACGGCTAAAGGAGAGAAAGAAAAAAAAATATAAAAATGACAGGGTAGGCAGGTCGAGCTGACACGCGACCGGTTCGCTAACGCTGCCTAAAAGAGGTAGACAAACACGTAACGGACGATGGACGTTGTCGGCACGATGTGCTGTAAACGGTATTGCATGGCGCGCTATTAAAAGAGCGCAGCTGAGCATCACCCCTTACGTAGCCCCTCGAACTGATGTCTCCATTCTCCCAGCTCGTGTGAGCCAATCACCGACGAGAGGCGATTGCGTGTTCGTGAGTATTAGGGAAGAAGGCTCAAGCATCCATTCAGTCAGCTCCGAGCTGAGACGATAATGGAATTGATCCATGCGACAACGCAAGAGCGGGTGTATATTCCTTCGTTCCTCTTCTACCATTCCGGGCTGGCGCCTGCCGTGACTCTCGCTATGCGTTCCACTGAGTTGCCGAGACGGGGCGCTTATAGAGCGCAGCACGTTCTCCCACATATGACACAGCGGCTGAGTAGGCGCATAGAAAGTGCGACCATGGTCCAAAGGCCTTTGTTGGCGAGAAAACGATTTTTTTTATATGTGTAACTTCATGGACACAGGAAACCCACCATCCACTGAAGCAATGCACGTTTTTTTTAAGCTGCAGAAAGGGATGTACAATGTACGTTTTCAAGGAATGCAGAAAGGGATGTGGGCTTTCGTAAACGAGTTACAGCCGAACAGAGTGTATTTCATATATAAACGAATTAAAGGGCAGCGCTTCACGGTTCAGAGTGCGACCATCGGTCCGGCGCGGAGTGTTCCCATGAAAAGGGACACCGGCTCCTGGCCGGGGCGCGCTCTTCGCCAAACACACGCGCAGATCAGATCGATAGGGACAGTCCCGCACTATAACCCCGGGTGCCCGCAGCAGCCAGCAGATGTTCGAGGCACGCACAAACCGTCGGCGTGCAGCTGTTCTTCGGACTCCGCCGCGTGCTTTGTTGCGCTCGGCCTTCCTCTCACCGTGCAACCCGGGGAAAGGGCTCGCTGAGCGCGTCTCCGGTTTAACACGTCGCCCTCCGCGTCCAGTACGAACTCGCCCGGGTTTCCCCTTTCAGCCGGCGGCTCTGGCCGCTGCTTCACAAATGTTCAGTCACTGCGCTGTGTCACCCAAGAGGCAGACAGAAATCAGGCGCCCTTTTTCTCTCCTTCAGGAATCACTCACTCACGAAGGTCCAGCCGCGGACGCTGCTGTGGGGTCGCTAACGAAGAAGACCCGTCCCTGGCGGGCGACGACAAAGCGCTGCCGCCGGCTTGCGCGGTGCACGTCGTCAGTTTCGTGCAGTGCGGCGAAAGACACGAATCGCGTCGGCCAACCAGGAAGAAGGAGCCGGCGGGGCGTTACGCTGCGTGTTGCACGATGGTTGGTACTACTTGGGGAGCGCAAGATTGGACGAACACTGCAGGACGTAAAATACAGGGCAGCGCCCGAGCTGCCTCGTATTAGTTGTCTCCTTCGTCGAGTGTTTCCGCTGGCTGGGGTCAGTAGTTAATTAGTATTGACAGCAGACAATGAACCAACGTTTCTTGCACCGATACCCGTATTCACTTGCCTTCCCCCTCTCTCTTTCACCATATATATGAAAAGGAGGATAGCAAGAGGAAGACTCGCCTTTTTGTGTAGAAGCTCGTCTTCACGAAACACTTCCCAGACATCACCCCCCCCTTTTTTTTTCTCTCCCACCCTTCACGGACTTGACAACGTAACACGAAACTATAGCTGAACATAAACGCGACGTGCTGACCAGCACATCTCGGGTAAATATTTCTCAGCGTAGAAGTAGACGCCTTTTTTGTCCGGACGACAGAGCTACTGTACGAGCTATAAACCATACAGTGGCGCGGATCGGAGAAATAAAAGTGAAACGATGGAAACCGTCGCGCCTCGAGTGGACTTCTCGAACCCCGGCCGACGCGTGCTCTATACTCCGCATACGCGGCGTATATCACTCGTTTGCTGGATTCCGGGCCAACCGGTTGTGCCCTCGCGATCTCCGGCGTCAGCGTAGCTCTGGCCGACTGGGCTCGCCCTACGTCGTCTCCTGACGCCGACGACCTTCGACGACAGTGTAGCTCTGACCGACTGGACTTGCTCTACGCCATCTACTGACGCTGACAAGAGCTCTCGCAAGTGGTGCCCCGTCCTCGGACTCCTGTGACCGTGTTTCCATCTTTCCTGTCTCTCCTATCCCCTCGATTTGTCGTCGCTCTCTTTGGCTTACCACCTCACACCTCTTCCTCTTTTCTACACCTTTACTCCTACCCTTTTAATCCCTCCTCACCCCCATCCCTTGTGAGCTACTGTTGAGGTGTCGCTCGCTGAAGCACACAGTTACGGGGCTCACTCTTCTCTTCCTTTCTCTCTTAAGAACCACTTAGTCAGACGCGGAATAACAACTCAAATGTCTGGACAACTCGCGTCAGCCGCAGACACGCACACACGCAGGCTTAGTTTACCAGCTGCAGTTCAAGTTGGCTTACTTACAGTTCTATAGATAATTCGCGCTAAATATTAACGCGACAACGTTCGTCTAAGCTGTCGCAGTCTCCTGAACGGTAACAGGACATCCTAGCTGCGACAGCGTCTTTTTTTTTTTTTGCAAGTTCCAGAAGATTACTGGATGTCCGCGTGCGTTTGCATTTATATGAGAATGTTGCCGCTTCCACACACACACACACACACACACACACACACACACACACACACACACACACACACACACACACACACACACACACACACACACACACACACACACACACACCAGCACCGCCAGCGGAAACGTTCCCTGATTTGGGAGGCAAATAGAGACCATTGCTCCCTTCCTCCCCCAAACTACTCTCATCCTACGAGCAGTGCCGCTCGAAGCCATCACGACTTCCCTCGGAGTGGCTTCGGGGTGCGGGCGAGCGCGGCAAGACTCAGCGACTCGAGAAAGGCGGCCATTCGAGTGTACTGAGTGCGCCGGCCCCTCCTCCTCCTCCTCCTGGCTGCACCCGCGATCAGCCGAGCAGTACGACCACACGCACGTAGCCATCGCGAAATATCCCCAGCGGAGTGTGAGCAGAAGCCGGCCAGAAATCCGCCGAGCGGACCAGGTGCAAGGTGCGCGGAACCTCGTCATCTACGCGACGTCACGGGGTGAAAAATGGCCCTCTCCCGCCCGTCCTCTACGGACGACCAGGCGCACCACTACTACGAGTATCCGTTGAAAGGCTACGTAAAAAATAATAAAAGAAATGTTTCAGTAAAGAAAAACATGCGGCGAGTGACGAGAAAAGTATATACCGAAAAGCCCGAATGGCGTAAGCAGAAAACCTCGTGGGAGAGGTGTAGAAAGAGCAGCGGTCGAGATATGTGCGGGGGAGTTGGAGTGTTTGGCGAGAGGTTTTGGTAGGAGCGAACAGTAGAACTGCAGAACGTGTGAGCAGGCTCAGGAGCATAACGGGGGGCGGCATAAAGCACAGAAATCTTCCGGCCGGAACCGTGGACCAGCCACGCTGCACTCTGCAGCTGTTGTATAGCGCCCCCTTTTGGCGTCGCGTTGCTCTTTATCGCTGGGCATTTACGAGCATGACTGCGCTTTTATCGCGCCGCTATAGGCCTTCTCTATACGTTGCTTACGCCGTTCCTCCTCGCTGCAGGGCCGGGCAGGCGGTTTTACTCCACGTCCCCCACGAGAGGTTCTTGAAGGGAAAAGAGAAGAAATAAGCGCGGCGCGGGGACACGTCCACAACGCCGCGCGGGGGATGGGGGAGTGAAAGCCCAATTTCTCCCGTCTTTCTGTCTGCTGTACCTTGTGTGTATTTCACAGCGGGTAACTTGAACTCCGCGGTATTCACATAAGGGTGCTCGGCGATGACTGCCTTCTTTATGGCAGGCACAGCTGCGTAAACGCCATTTTCTCCTCACACACACAAAACTGCTGCCTGCTGTTCGTTGGCGTCTTCGATTTCTCGCGTAGCTGGTCTTTATCTCGGGTTGCGCCCAAGGTGTGCATAGAAAGGTGAAATGTACTAATTTTTTTTTTTTGTGTAAGACTAGTAAGTAATCCAATCGCCCTACCTTAAACTACGCTGCGGTACCGTATACGAAGCCGGGAGGTATACACCGTCGTGAAAATGGTTTTTGTCATACAGTTTTCGCTATCGTGTTCCCTCGGCCTGTACACAATAAATGTGACAGCGTCTGATTGACGATGCGGGGTAGTAGTTACCAAATCGCGCTGCGCAGTCGAGTTAGCGTCGCAAGCCGTGTTGTAGTGCGGCGAAGAAAACGCGTAAAATCCTGCCCGAATCCTCCTTCACTCAGACTGCGTATAACGTTGTCCCTCCGTACGAACGCGCCGCGCGGCGCAGGTGTTGGCGTGGTGCCATGTAGGTCATGCCGTTGCTGCGCGTTGACGTCACGCTCTTCACGCAGTGCGCGCGCACGTCACTCTTTCTTGCCTGCCGCGCGCTCATCGCAGAGCCCGCTGCTGCGCTGCACTTTCCCGCGTCGAAACGCTGCGCCGTTCACATCTCTTACGTTTCAGTACTGCGCGATAGCCTAGCTTTGTAGAAAGCCTGCTATAAAGTCTATACCGCAAAAATCGCGGCGGCAGTGCGGGAGACATATACCGCGGGAGCCGATTGCCGCCGCTCAACGGTTTGCTGCCAGGCGTGCTTCCTCTGTGTATTCTTCATTGGCTCGCATCGACTGGCAACTCGCTTCCTCCCTTTTTAGATGCGGAAGCATCTTATACTCGCGCCTTGTAGTGCGCCGTCCGCGCCGTCCGCACCGCTTCTCGAACATTCGACAGCTGACGCGCGCGCATGCGCCGTCGTGCCGTCGCCCACTCTTCCACCATCTGTGCATCCCTTCCTCCTCTACACACCGCGCGCGCTTCACTCCTCCACCATCTGTGCACCCTTCCTCCTCTACACACCGCGTTCGACATCTACAATTCTCCTGATTCTCCAGTGGACGCGCATGTGGCGTCGCGCTTCGAGAACATTCAACAGCTGACAGTGCATGCGCCGTCGCGCTGTATATATACTTAAGGTCGGCGCTCGCTCGCTCAGTTGCCGCTCGTCGGTTGGTTTGTACGGCGCGTCGACGTCCAAGGTCGCGTGAAATGAATTCCAACGAATCCACAAACACAATGATCGACGTCCCTTCGACCAGCGCCGCCCTTTCGCATACGTGTGTACGTGTTCACTCATTTAACACCCCCTCCTACAACCACGTTAACCAATTTAGCCATCGACCCAAGTAAGTCGCAATTTAACACCCCATTTCACAACCACGTTAACCAATTTAGCCATCGACCCAAGTAAGTCGCACTTTAACACCCCGTTAACCAATTATATGCTCCGCATCCTCCTCAGTGTTCCCCCGAGGGAAGCTGCGGGCAATTTTTTTCCCCGTTTGTTACTTTTTCCTTTTTTTTTCAGGTGGAAGTACTATGGGTCCCACCCATTGCGGCTGCAGACAGGGTTAGTACTCTGCTTCATTTTGCATTATTCTTTCTTTAGGAGATTATACGTGATGCCACTGCGTTCATCACGAGCTTGGATCTGTCGAAGTGTCTGGTGCTTTAGCTTTTGTTTTCTCCATCGTCGCATTGAATATATGCGCTATAAACTTCGCGTTTGGAGACATCGACATGAAAAATATGTTACGGTCACCTCAAGGGTCTTATTGGTGGCGACTCATGCTGAGGTGGCTATCTCCCTACGCTGAGAAAAATTGATGATGATGATGATGATGATGATGATGATGATGATGATGATGATGATCACCTCATATGGATGGTGCTCACCCACAAATGGGGATGAGAAGATTGATGCATCGCTGAAGAGAAAGGCGTAAGTAACACATGGTGAACGACACTTAAGGAACACAGAGTTCTTTAAGGCTTCGTTTTTAGCGCTGCAACTAGTTATTTCGCATTCTACAGTTGATGAGACGAAAATATTCATAAGTGCAAGCTCTGAGACCTTTCGAGGTAGTTATGCCAGCATTGCTCCTTGATTGTAGTTTCTGCGCTCTCACGGACCACCACATTTTTTTCACCACTCAGCCATATACAGCTTCGATGCAAAAAAAAAAAAAAAGACAGAAAAGAGGCGCGGCCCCATATTTTGCACGGTACAAGTTGCGGCGTGCTAGAGGGCTTTGATCGCTCGAATGACCCAGTGTGAACGCGCCATGCAACACCAGTTTTTGCATTTTCGAGGTCTTTTCGCCACGCGGCCGCTCTGCGTCAGAGCATCCATTTAACCGACCGATACCAAGTATATACTGTTCCACACCACCCCCGTCCGAAAATTTCAAATTTTGCATATGATATATACAGGGTATTTCAACTTTCAAGAAATGCGTCCAATGTCTTAAAAAAATGGGGGGGGGGGGACAAAGCGGTATTTGCTCGCTGTCTTCACAATTGCTATTGCTGCAGCGGCAGGCATCTTACGATGGTAGTAGGCATAATTTGGGACAGTAATTTGGGACAGTAAGAAGTTAAGTTAATTAACTTTTTTTAATTAGCAGAGCTACGCAGTTAAGTCAAATGGAAGAACTTGAATCCTTCATGCGAAGCACCCATTGTACAGCTTTGAGATTTCGAAAAAAAACATGCATCCTCTAGTAATGATTGCGAAGTAACGAAATTCTCCCATCTTGTGCAGCGAAACCGCAGAATTCCGGACGTCACGACGGCTTCGTACGGTGTCTTCTTCCCGTGAAGCTGATTTTCCGTGTCACCCGTTGCGTGCATATACGCGGCTGTTTCGACAGGAAACGCGTTGCCCCCGCATTCCCATCAAGGCGCACGCGGCCCTCTCTCGCCCGACGCCGAGTCAAAACAAATCAGCGTTCTTATGTGATTCCTAAAGAGAAAAAGGAAGAGAAAAGTGAGCCCCGTAACTGTCTGCATCAGAGTGCGACACCTCAACAGTAGCTCACGAGGGATGGGGGTAAGGAGGGATTAAGAGGATAGGATTAAAGGTATAGAGATGGAGAGGCGGAAGGAGAGAGCGTGGCGCAGGGACAGCGACACCCAGAAGGAAGGAGAAGATAGGAAAGGTGGACACGGTCGCAGGAGTCCGAGGACGGGGCACCACTCAGCGAGAGCTCTTGTCGGCGGCAGGAGATGGCGTAGGGCGAGCCAGTTGGCCAGAGCTCCGCTGTATATAGTCGGAGATTGCGGAGGCACAACCGGTCGGCCCGAAATACAGAGAGCGAGTCCCCAAATCAGTGTTGCTGGTTGCTGCCTATACGACTCGACGTGTCGTTTGATTCAGGCACCTGCGTAAACGCTCACGTTGCATGGTGCCAGAAGTCTATGAGATCTAACAGACAATCGTGCCAAGGAAAGTATAGGAGATGTTACATGAGGTAATTGCAATGTAAATGTGAAAAAACGAAAAGTGGATGAAAAGATAACTTGCCATCAGGGGCTGTACAGCAAGTTATCTTTACATCCATTTTCTTTCTTCACATTTACATTACAATGACCTCATGTGATATCCCCTATGCTTTACTTGGCATGATTGTTAGATCTCATTGATATTGCGCCTAACAGAGAAAAACGAGCTTTTAAGTGTACACTTCTTTCCTTGGTGGCAGAAGTGGCGTTCGAACACACGCCCACGCCGGCGGTCAATGTTCGTCGCGTTTGATGAGGAACATCAGGCTTCCGCCTCAGTAATGAGTTACGTGCAATGGCCGCAGTGCGCTGCGCGCAATCATCGTGGGCGGAGTTTAAAGAATGGGGGGGGAGGGGGCCATCCCTGGGACACACGTTAGGACGCCGTTATAGTACACCGCGTTTAGAACGGAGCCAAAGAAGAAAGGTGGGCGTGTTGGCTGCAAGCCGATCTTGCGGTACTTGCGAGGCTGGCCGGAAATTGCGAGGGCTGCCTTGCCTCTTCAATATCGCTCTCTCGAGATCGCCGAGGAGGCACCTTATAGCAAATGCTTCGCCAGCAAACGCGCGCAGCCTTTAACGAAAGTTCGGCGAAGTCAAAGGCGGCGCTCGTTCGGGGTCCCATTATGCAGGAGACCACCGCCTAATGACGGATCTGAGCGCACTGAATGCGGCATCACACAAAGGGAGCAGCCGTTGACCTGAAGTCAACGGCTGCTCCAGGTGGAGTCTATCAGGGACGTAGACCGAGTTGGTTGCGGTGGGGGGAGTCAAATCTCCTCCAAGTTTTTTTTAATTTTGCGTGTGTTTAGATACACGCACGCAACGAACATGCACAAAGTGTGAATGCCCCCCCCCCCTTCCGCCGTTTTCTACGAAAGTTCTTGTCTACGTTCTGCACGCTTTGCATGATCTGTAACCATTTCAGACCAAACGCCACTTTACGGGAATGTATGCGTGGGTTCGGTCTTAGTTTGGCTGTCATGCCGTGCACCTCCATCACTGTTGGTTCGCGCCTGCGCTTCCAAGAGTGCACATGCAGTGGCCGCATCAGCTGTAATGATGCGATTCTACGTCGATCTGGTGGCGCGTGAGTCGGGAACAACCCTTCCAAAAATACACACGCCTCGACAAGGCAACGTATACCTTCAGAGATTGCGACGACCGCGTCTCTTCGTCCCGTTACTATTACCGCTTTGCTCGCGTCATACTTTGTCCTGCGTGGACTCGCAGCATTCTCGCGTGACGTCACTGTTCAAAACGCGTCGGTCGTGCCAACGCCTGCTGGTCGCGCATATGCAACGTCGTTCGGAAGCGCGCGCTGACCAACCTCTCAAAATACGAGAACAGACTGGTAGACGCGCCACCTTCTCGGGTCCTGAGAAACGCTATACTCTTTTAGAGCAACGTCGCGAAAAAGCAAAAATAAAAAAAAAACGTTATCCCCCCCCCCGGGCATTTCCCGTCTCTGTGACAATTTGACAGCTTGTTCACGTGACGTCAGGATCAAATTAGCTCTCGGTCAGTCGATATACGAGAAATGTCGGTTGGGAATTGTGGCCTACCCTGCTTCGTCATGAGTCGCATGCCCGCCCTCTCTTATCTTGCACAACTATAGTGCGCAAAAAAAAAAAAAAAACTGTTTTCTTTTCTGCATTTGCGACTGCGCAAGCGGAGGTAGAAGCGTGAAGTCGAGAATTGCACAGTCTTGATTGGCTCAACTCTTAACGCTGACCGTGACTGCGTTTGTTTTATGAGAAATAAGTGGTGAGAGGGATAGGTGAATAAGGGGAAAGGACACCTGGTGAAAGAACTGCATGGTTCGCGACCCCGTACAGGAGTGGGCCAATAAGGGTCGAAAAACATATGACAGAGAGGGAGATAGATCAACTAAATAAATAGTACACAGGCAGGGCGTTTCGATCAGAATCGTTTCGAGAGATTTTGTAGAAAAAGCAGTGAAAGCGAGAAAAAAAATTGGCCTCGTATCTGCATGTTCCACTGCAAATGTCGTCGAAAGACAATAGTCTTGCGTCTGGAGAGAGTGACCAAAACGCTTATTTAATGTTCTACGCGAGAAAATCGGTGAATTGTATTTTGAAGGCGCTGCGTTAGAGTGTCTCGATCCGTGCAGCGCAGGCGAACGAGCGCATCGAGTCACGTCACACGTGAGACATCAGCGCTACCTGGCGGTCATCTTGGAAAACGAAGCGTGCGGCTTGCGCGCCCGTCTTGGAGGCGATAAGGTGTAGAACGGAAGGCGAGAGATAGGTGCCACCACCGTGTCGTCTTAGCAAAGCGTTGGAAACACTCGCCTTTTTGGGCGTCGCGTTGCATTGTCAGCGCAGCGTGATAAACGCTATGGTCCTTAGAATTACCTATGTATGCCTTCTCTAGTATAAAGCCACATATACAAAATATTGACGTGTTGTTGTGGTGCCTCGGATATGCGCAATAATTGTTTTAGATGCGGAGCATCTTATACTCGCGCCTTGTAGTGCGCCGTCCGCGCCGTCCGCACCGCTTCTCGAACATTCGACAGCTGACGCGCGCGCATGCGCCGTCGCGCCGTCGCCCACTCTTCCACCATCTGTGCATCCCTTCCTCCTCTACACACCGCGCGCGCTTCACTCCTCCACCATCTGTGCACCCTTCCTCCTCTACACACCGCGTTCGACATCTACAATTCTCCTGATTCTCCAGTGGACGCGCATGTGGCGTCGCGCTTCGAGAACATTCAACAGCTGACAGTGCATGCGCCGTCGTGCTGTATATATACTCAAGGTCGGCGCTCGCTCGCTCAGTTGCCGCTCGTCGGTTGGTTTGTACGGCGCGTCGACGTCCAAGGTCGCGGTGAAATGAATTCCAACGAATCCACAAACACAATGATCGACGTCCCTTCGACCAGCGCCGCCCTTTCGCATACGTGTGTACGTGTTCACTCATTTAACACCCCCTCCTACAACCACGTTAACCAATTTAGCCATCGACCCAAGTAAGTCGCAATTTAACACCCCATTTCACAACCACGTTAACCAATTTAGCCATCGACCCAAGTAAGTCGCACTTTAACACCCCGTTCACCAATTATATGGTCCGCATCCTCCTCAGTGTTCCCCCGAGGGAAGCTGCGGGCAATTTTTTTTATTGACAATCGCACAAGCATGAATGCTGAAACTTGAGCAATATTGGTGGGCGCTGCGGATGGCGTCGGCCGTTTGGAGTATCGTTTGTTCACATTGGTGCCCTTTAGGGTACCGTTACGGGTGGACAAACAGACAAGTGTAAAGATAGACAGACAGACCAAAATTTTTGTGCCGAGGTACCCCAAGAAAGACTATCTTTAGAACTTTTTGTACCGTCTTTGAACTAGGCGTTGTTTAGGGCCCTTTAAGACAAGACGACGCGAATAACGGAGCAGAAAAAAACGTGGGATGACACAGGTGTGTTTGATTTTGTCGTTTCAGATTGTCTCGGAACGGAATGCGCAGCGCTTATTGGCTGACAGCGCCACTTCGGGCAGACTACGTCATGAAGGGACAATCGCGAAGCGACCCCGTGAACGCTGTATACAGAGCTAATTTCGTGCTCTCTGTCACACATGCACGAAATTACGGTTTCGTATATATAGAAGTCGACCATTATACCGCGCAGTCTCTCGCCCGCGAAAGTCGTGTCAAACTGAAGAACGTCGAAGATATATGCGTGCCTGCAACGCACGAAGTCAACTATACTCTCGCGGAGACGCAATGAACAGATGATTCTCCGCGCGCCCAGTCATTGTGCACGCTAAGCCTTTTTGTCCATAGAGTTTACTAAAATTAACTAGAGGGGACTCTGGCGCTGCGATTGTTCAGCGTCCGCGCGACACGGATTTGCCTGGTCTTCGTACCTGCGGGCGGCGAATCGTACCTGTGGCTTCGTTTATTGCTGTGTTTCGGTTTTGTTTTGAAGAACAGAACAAACACTTCTGAACTTTGTGACCCGATTTGAAAAGTTAAGCCTAAAAGAATAAGGTGCATGGTGAAACGCAACCGCTGAACATTTACAGATTCTTGTTT
The DNA here is from genome assembly GCF_043290135.1 of Rhipicephalus microplus. Classification (NCBI taxonomy): domain Eukaryota; kingdom Metazoa; phylum Arthropoda; class Arachnida; order Ixodida; family Ixodidae; genus Rhipicephalus; species Rhipicephalus microplus. The sequence goes on along the minus strand of NW_027464625.1, from coordinate 2,334,258 downwards.
CGTGAGAAAACAGCTCCAAGCCACACGAACGCACACGGCACCAAAAGCAGGCCAGAAGTACGAAGATTAGACAAATGTATGTACTACCTATCCTTCCCATGCTCGCTGAAGCGCCGTGCGTTGCAGCTCCCATAGACACTAGCACCAGAGTTCCCTCTAGTGTATATTTAGGAAACTCTATGGTTTTGTCTAACAGCGCCACCCCGAAGTTGATCGCGTTCGCTGTAACAGAATTAGCCGCTACGGTTCGTTTGTTGCGTCGTTTTATATCCACGCGACGAACGGGATTTCGGTCGGCACCGAAGCTCTGCGAAAGCAGTTTCGGCGTAGCGCGATGATTTAATGAGCGAGAGAGAAAGAGAGAAGTCGGGGAAAAGAAAATAGGCAGATATTTATGCTCTCCCATTTTCCCTCTTTACGAATAAATTGTTTACGTAAGCTGCTGCGTCGTTCAGTCCGTTGCTGGATGTCGCACATAAATTCGCCCGTCCGTTATAGAGGATTTGTTCTCGTCGAATAAAAAAACAACAAAACAAAAAGCGGAGGGAAGCTAAACACGAAATCGATTTGCTGACGCACTAGATGCGATAAGAGTAATAATAATAAAATAAAGAAGCAACGCCTCAGAAAAAAAAAACGCAATTCGTCATTGCGTTTCCCCCAAAAGGAGCAGCAGCAGTGTGTAGAAACACTCGCCCTGCTTCCGCAACTGAAGGGCATCGGGAATAGAATTTCGACACACTTTGCAGAGAGCACGAAGCGCCGTTCTAGGCTATTCAAAATGGCATCAGAGAGGCCGTATGGATGTACCCTTTGTGCAATGACAATGCCATTCGGGAAAACAAAAAAAGAAAAGGAGCGCGCTAGTCGATTTCGTAAGAACGGGTCTCATTTTTTCATTCGTCTCCTATACAGAGTGCTAAATCAGAACACAAAACAACAGAAAGAAAGAAAGAGAGAAAGAAAGAATGAATGAAAGAAAGAAAGAAAGAAAGAAAGAAAGAAAGAGAAAGAATAAATAACGTATCTGTACAGTTCGACGTCTACCTCTATCGCATTTAGAGTAAAAAGTGTCTCAAAAAATCTAAAGAAAAGACAGTAAAACGGTCGATAACGCTGGTAGGAGGAATGTCACGTATGCGTGGCAAACATCGAACCTCTGTGCATCTACTCTTCTGAAAGAAAGATAGAGAAATACAGTCTTTTTTTTTTTTTCGATGTACCACAGACAAGATGTGAAAGATAGCTTAACAACGTGCACGCTCTGTGCGGAGCACTGGCAACCGCAGCGGGACCGGACAGACTTGATTTACGCAGCCGGCGATGGCACCCAACAACCGAGTCACGCCAGCAGTAGCAGTCAAATAAGAGAGAGAGAGAAAGAAAACACGAGCACGAAACCGCCAACAATGAATAAGAAGGAACAAGACGGAATAACTATAGAGACCCCTCTAGGGGTTACACAAAGAGTCCGCCGAGTCGTTTCGGCTTGGTACACAAATCCGTCGTCCCAACCACGACGACCGAGTGGCCGGCCAGCGCATTCTGGAAGCGCGGGGCAACTGTCGAACGTTTTACAGCCTGTTGCGCTGCTGCGGTGCCTGTTACGATGGCGACTCCTGCATGAAAGGACGCATAGCATAACACTTGGGCGAAAGCGCTGCGCATCGACGCTGAAGCACACACGGAGGAACGGGGGTCTTTCTTTCTTTCTTTCTTTCTTTCTTTCTTTCTTTCTTTCTTTCTTTCTTTCTTTCTTTCTTTCTTTCTTTCTTTCTTTCTTTCTTTCTTCTTTCTTTCTTTCTTTCTTTCTTTGTCTTATTCGAGTACGGGACAGCAAGCAGGAGAAGACTCGTCTCTTCGCACTCGGCCTGGCGTGAGCCCAGGGTAAAGCCCAGCTCCGAGACCACTGTGCCCGACGACCGCGAAGGCGCAGCATATTTCGACGACATCGCAGGGTTCTATATCTGAACGAGACGGAACCGCGGAACTGGATTACTTAGCGCAGTCCAGTTGCTGCTGAAATACTGACAAGCTGCAGCCCGGAGAAGAAAAAAGAAAAAAAAAACGTTGTGGAACAATGTACGCGTGCGTGGTATATGCGTCTGTGTATATATGTATGCAGAATATTGTATGCGTGTGAGAAGAGACAGGGAGAGGGTTAGCAACGCGATTAAAATTTTTTTTCTTGCTACCTCCTGTACAGCGGAAATGGATTACTTAATGCAGTGCATGACATTCGCGAATGACAAAGAGTATTCGTTGTTTTTTTCAACTCGGAAGCAAAAGCACACGATGAAAACGTGACTTCGCGGCTGGCTTCTCGCCTTTACCCCCCGCGATGGATCGAGGCGAAAATTCTCGAGGTCCGCGTGTACTTAGATTAAAGTGCACGCTAAAGAGCACCACAAAGTCAAAACTTCCGGAGCGCTCACTACGGCGTCTCTCGTAATCATATCGTGGTCGTGGGGCGTACAACCCCGGGTGTTAACATTTTGCGGTTATAAAAGGCTGTACTACCACCTCAAAGCTTAACAACGAGTGTTCGATGAAGAGAAGTAGTACAACATATTACCGTACCTTAAGCGAGGGCTTCTTTGAAAGCTTGATTATGATTATTATGGTCAAGATGCAATAATACTATATAATACCGGCTTAAGAAAGAGTGTTTAATAAAGAGCACTGGTAGACTATATATATGACAGACTAGAAAAAAACAACAACATAGAAATCCGCGATAGACTGTCGAAGGAAGTGCCACCAGCTTCGCCAGTGTCGTCGAAGGAAAGCTTTTTTTTTTCCTTCACAGGTGACGTCACATTTTTATTTTCTCCATATAGTCCCGACGAAACTCGGTAATTACTGCTAATTACGACTTCCACATGCGAGTGCGTGTGACTGAATGCGAGCCAAGAAGCATTAACGTCCGGGAATATAGAAAAAAAAGAAAGAAAGCTAAGAAATGTAAGGATAGCCACGTGTGAATCGAATTATCTAAATTATTACACCGCGCTGAATCGGCGTAGTTAGTTAGCCTAGCTTCACCCCCCCACCCCCTCTTCCTCTCATTCATCCCCAGGAGCGTGCCTCGAATACTAATGTAACTTACACGATAGGGTGCACCTTCGCCTTTAATTCAAGCATAGATGGCCGAATGGACAGAACACCGCCGTTCGTCTGCCCACGGGCAATCTGTTAAAGCCGAAAGGCGACGTGGAGCGTGCCCGAACCGCCACCGACGGACTATGCGGGCGCAAGCAGCCAAGGCAAGACGACGGCCGTCGTACGAAGCAGCGACGACAGAAAACCATGCTCGCGTAGAGGCAGTTGATGGGAGCGTATATATAAAAATAGTAAGACGAAACGTTCGTTTACGAAGCGGAGTGAAAGAAGAAGAGCGGCGACTCGCCGAGGGTGGACCCGAGGCCGTTTTCTCCGGCTAACGACCCTGCGTTGCGGAAAAGAGGAAGCGCGGGGAACAAGAAGGTCATGGCTGCTGCACGCAGGTGGCGAAGAAACGAAGAAAAAAAGATTCCGAGCCGTCGAGCAGGGGCGCGCCTCGAGGTGGCAGCAGGTCATTTCTTCTCCACTTCTCAATCTTGCGTTTGTATGTCACCCGCGCCTTGCAGAGTTATCTTTTCTTTCCCTCCTCATTCTTTAGTACTCTTTCGATATTCTCTCGCTTAGGTCATTACACCCTGTTCTCGCGTGTTTATTATAAAATGTCAGAATATTAATTTAGCTCCGCTCCCGTCCTCGGAAGGAAGGGGGGGTGGGGGCGATGATGATATAGCGAAAGGAAGCACGCCACGGAAGGTTAGAAAATATTAACTCAGCATGTATTCGTATTCGGGAGCTGAAAAGAAGACACTGTAACGACAGCATAAAGCTGACTACTACGCAAGGGGCACTTAGAAGCTTGAGTTGTCAGCTATAAGGTCACAAGCTCGCGCGACGGTGACAACAGGGACGACTGAGTATGGTGACGGTTGAGAAGTCACGTCCTCATCGTGGACGTGTACAACAACATCTCTCTCTCTCTCTCTCTCTCTCTGACGACCTCAATAACAACACATGGTAATGACAAACAATGTGACGACATGAGCGAGAAGCATACCCGAAAAACACAGAAGCAGCTGCCCCGGTTAGAAAAATAAAAAGTGAAGTCGGTAACCCACTGAAAGTTACTTCACCGTAGTTCTGTAACGAGGCACGTGGCGGCGCGGAGGACAGTCCGACGGGCGGATGTCCACGGGGCGAAAGCCAAGCGGAGGACGACGACGACCGATAGCTGTCAGTCCCGCAGGAATGTTTACAGACTGCCCGGCGGGCGCCGCTGTTGTTTACATGGCCCGATTTGCCGCGTTGCCGACGACAGCACTGCAGAGCCCACCACTGGCATGCGGACAACGGTGGCCGCCACCCCTCTCTTCCTCCCCACCTTGCGCGCGGTCGCAACACGTGGGTCGCTAGCGAGAGCGTCACCAGAACGTGTCAAGGAGGGGTCACTATGCAAAATGCTATTCCCGGCGCACGAACGCACCGAGTGTATTGGCGTGTTTCCCTGCTTTAGCGGTGTTCGTGCGTTTGTTTTTTTTTTTTTTCGCCGTCGCTTTGGTGGCCCGGCGCTACCCTTTCCAGAGCCCCCAGGCTCGTCGCGCGGACGCATATTGGGCCGCGCGTTGCGCGAGCTTGTTGCCGCGTGGCTCTCCTGACAGCAATAGCGACGCGACCGGCGGTTGGGCGGAATGCGTAGGCGAATGGCAGTGTGTATATATATATATATATATATATATATATATATATATATATATATATATATATATATATATATATATATATATATATATATATATATATATATATATATATATATATATATATATCGATGGTCATAGGTTCGATTCCTGCTCACGGCTGGTTATTTTTTCACCACCCACTTTTCTTTATTCTTATTTACATTCCATTGGTTCTAATAACTTCCCCTATACATTCCTTGGCATTACTGTCTGTTAGATCTCATTAATGTTGTGTCAAAACACGAAAAAACGAGCCCTTAGGTATACACTTCTTTCCCTTATTCATTAACGAGGGTCTTGTACTGGCAGACTTGGTGTCATTAGGTTGTATACGAGGGACTATTGATCAGCTGCCCGCTCGTAATAAGTTCACGTGCTACGTGACGCCACACATGCACATAAAAGAGTGTTTCACACTCGCCGCTTGGCTTATAGATGGCGCTGACTGACACTCCTACTTCTAAATTCACGTATAAACAAAAAAAAAAGTGGATGGAGGGAAGGCCGCTGTGATAACTCAGTGGTTAGAGCACCGAACGCGTTATTTGAAGGTTGTAGGTTGGATTCCTGCTCACGGCTGGTTATTTTTTTCCACTTTTCTTTCTTCTTATTTACATTCCATTGGTTATAATAACTTCCCCTGTACATTCCTTGGCATTACTGTCTGTTAGATCTTATATATATATATATATATATATATATATATATATATATATATATATATACATATATATATATATATATATATATATATATATATATATATATATATATATACAAGGTATAAAAGTACGAGGTGCGTTTTAGAAACCTCCCTTATCCTGTCATAAGGACGCTTTATGAAAGGCGTCCTTAACGTGTCAAGTATAGCCTATGGGTGCGAGGGTAGGTCGATTTTCGCTACAAAATCATTACCCTGAGTATCAATGAACTACTTTTACAGCAAGAAACCAACAACAGTATGCACAGAGGCAGACAAACAAACAGTAGCAATGTTTGTTTGGGCACCCGCAGCTTTTTGTAAGATACACGTCTTTCGCCTGGCCACATTACTGCAACTCCCGTCGACGCAGGTCGCTTTTGTTATTTCGACGTCTTGTATGTTATTTGCTGTGTTCAATGGTGCTATCTGACATATCTGTTGTAGGCCCGTGTACTCAGATTTGGGTGCACGTTACAGAACCCCAGGTGGTCAAAATTTCCGGAGCCCTCCACTATGGCGTCTCTCATAATCACATGTTGGTTTTGGGACGCTAAACCCCACAAATCAATCAATCAATCGGTAGTGCTATCGTGCTCGCTTCGGCGTTCGCTGTTTTCTATCATTTTTTTTATATTTCGATAGATTTATTTGATAGTATCAGCCGTTTTACATGTTTTTTACGAAGTTGCGTTGATTGTGGGACGGTTCACTGAACATGTCTTCACCGACGAAATGGCCACGTCTTGACGGATTTTGTACCAAGAGGAAAGTTGTGTGCCTTCAGATAAAACGATAAACGTGGAAGCATCTCGCGATAGAATTCCACAGCCGACCCAATGTGCATCCGTGAAAGGCCTACCAAACAACTAGAAAAGTGTTTGCGCCACTTCGAGAAGTTTTACCGGTACGGGAAAAAGTGTTTTTGCAACCATAGCGGGTATCCGCTCAACTGACTCGGTCGGCTACGAGACACTGACAAGGGCACCGCTCCCAAGTTGAAATGCGCCAACTCCATAAAAGTGCGATGCGATTAGCAGCTGCATGAGACGGGGCACAACGAACCCACGACCACGGATGGATGTTTTTCTGCAGAAACAGCACAGCGAGCAGATTTATCACGGCACTTTTTGTGAAGCGGGAATGGCGCGAAAATTTCTGCTTGTCGCAGATCTCAAGCAGGTTCCGTCGATCGTTTAGGACTCGCCGCGGCGGTGACGTGTTCGCGTACTCTGTGCCGTTCAACATTTCTTTTTTGCGGTCCACATAATAAACGGAATACGCAAGGTTTTCGTCCCCCGCCATGTTGTTTAAGGAAGCCTTAAGGTAGGTATAGTCATAGGCTACCTTAACCGAGCCTTACTTGAGTACAAAGAAAGTTCCGCGACAAGTAGTACAAGGTAGGTTATTGAAACGCGTTAAGGGCGGACTTATGGCTAAGGTTGACTTAAGTTATAAGGTTAAGTTCGGTTTATGAATTAAGTTCGGTTTATGGGTAACTTTGCTGAATAAGAAAACGAAATAGAGGAGTCGTGTCAATGAGGAGACACGGCAAAGTGAAGAAGAGACAGAGATTACAACTTTATTAGACTCCAGTGCACACGCTGAGCTAAATAAACGCGCGTGCGGGCAGGTGTCACAGTAGGCGCAGACTGACTGCATTTGTTTTTTTTACAGTTCGGAACGAGGCAGAAAACGGCGTTAGGAAAATCCTGCGCGATGGCTCTTGCACGCGCAGAGCCGAGGCGTGCGAAATAGCGCTGCGCATGTGCATAAAAGAACGTAGTTTAGCATTTTTCTTAGTACGCTGCACTTAACTAAAAAACAAAAAAAAACGCATCGTTGAGCGAAAGCCAGTTCTGTACCAGTACTCTCATTCGCTTTGCATCAGAGACTTGCCGCAGAGAGGTAAACACATAATAGATAAGCACGGAAAAGGACATATAGCAAAAAAAAAAAAAAAAAAAAAACACGATACTATAATACGCTCAACGTATCACAGAACGTTAACACAAAACCAAACGAGGCTTCGTAAACACGTGATAACCCCAGCGACCTCGCAGACCGGGCTTCTGTACACGCTTGATCATTAGACGGGTAAGACAATCATCTCAAAGACGTGCCGCACGCGTGCGCACACGAACTCACGCGCAAACAAGTGTGACGGACCCACACTATAGTTACCAAGGCAATGACACGGAAAGCAGGGTTAACCGCGTGGAAACGTGCGTAAGGAACGTAAGATATACGGGCGTATATACGCCACTGCTCGGAACTAGTGGCGCTGGCCAACACTCCTATACGCAGATACATCACCAGTACGGTGCAGTGGCACAATGCACAATTAAATGCGCACGAAATTGGACGGGAAAACGATGCTGCAACGTAACTCAGCTAAGCGTCAAACGTGTAATGCGAATACGTATGATCGTATCTTATGAAATTTCCAGCACTTGCCCCCTCCTCCCCCTTTTTTTTTTCGCGAACTTCAGTTTGCTTTCTTTGTCATTTCCTTATCTGGATTGATACGACAAGCAAACTTTCCCGGAGCTTCAATAGGTTTTCGTTTTCTGCTGCCTTTATATGGCATGCGACCAACAGAAATAGAATATAATACCGCTACCTCGGCATTCTCGTCGTCCTCCTATCTTATCATATGTCTGCACTGATGGACGCTGCAGCTTTTCCAAGCGATCTTTTCATTATAGGTACCCGTAATTGCATCGTATCGCCTGTCTAGGTCCAGTGCTCCTGGATTTACTAATCCAAATAATAACTGCCGTGGTTTCCCGCATCAAGACCACGATATCATTATGAGAGACGCCGCGGGTCTCTACGGCAATTTCGACCTTCTTGTGCTCTTCAACGTACTCGTATACGTCTAATCACACGAGCATCTATAGCATTTCGCCGCCAACGAAATGCAGCCGGGATTCGACCCCGCGAACCTCGGGCAGCCGTCGAGTACCACAAACACGAGACAACAAGGGGCGGACAGGTTTCCTCGTATGATCGTACCACCTAATACCTTCTCATTACTTGATCGTTCCCGCTCGGCGCGCGTTATATTACACAGACACGCGCATTACACTATAGCTACACCAATCTTCGTTTCTTTTTCCTGACTGCGGCCATAACTTCAGCAATTGCAGTCTGCGTGCTATAACCCGAATAGATGCCGCAATTTTTCGGTATCCTCGTGTTTCACCGTTATCGCTCAATCTATTCGTCGTTGACCATGCACTGCTGAGCTTTTTTTTTTTTCTCAGACTCGACCCCTGCCTTTCGAATTTCGGGTCCGTCCATACGACTGGCTAGTGTATACACCATCCAAAGGGCCCCGCCACGGTGGTCTAGTGGCTAAGGTACTTCGGCTGCTGACCCGCAGGTCGCGGGATCAAATCCCGGCTGTGGCGGCTGCAATTCCGATGGAGGCGGAAATGTTGTAGGCCCGTGTACTCAGATATGGATGCACGTCAAAGAACCCCAGGTGGTCAAAATTTCCGGAGCCCTCCACTACGGCGTCTCTCATAATCAAATGGTGGTTTTGGGACGTTAAACCCCACTAATCAATCAATCAATCAATCAACCATCCAAAGGCTCGCGGAATCGGCCGCGGGTCGCTCCTGCAGTCGCCCGCAGCACTGTTTGCAACGCAGCAGCCGCTGCCAGCTTTATTGCATTCGTACGACCACAGTATGCCTATAGCTGTTCGCCACTTCAGATGCGAGCTATCTTGATGGGCACAAAATCTGCTCGCTTCTCCTTCCTTTATTTATTTTTTTTTGTGGGGGGGGGGGGGCACTCGGCGATGACGCAACTACGTCAGAGTAGTAGACTTTTTAAGAACATGCAATCCTTCATAAATTGACCGCGGGAATAAAGAAAAACAAACAAAAAAACGGAACGAAAGGGGCCAGATGCGAGAGGAAATTTTGCAACCTTCCTTTCGTTCGATGCACGCTTCATTTCTTGAGCGCCCGTTTCCAACGCGGCTATTTACAAGGAACCGGCGTGTGAAGCCCCGGCTACAAGCCTCGTCTCGCCGCTCCCTGTCTTCTCTTTCTCTCTCTCTACATTCATGCTATCTCCGATGCTTACGAAAACGCTCGCAATAAACCCGCGCATAATATATTCAGTGTTGCGAAAGTGTACGCAGCTCGGCCATGATCTCTTCAGATTGCTCGCAGAGAATGACGTACGCGAACTCGAAGTCGCCATCAACTAAAAAAAATCGGTAATATCTGGAAGAAGGCGATGTCGTCGAGTGTTGTTCTTTAATGCGGCAGCGGTCGCTGATCCCGCGGCCTGTCGAAACGACGACGAATTGGCCACGGACCAATGCCATGGCGTCGACGGGCCAAGGAACGGTGTTTATAACCGTTCGTCTTCGTGCCAGGGTTCAGTGTATATATAAACTTAATCAGATGAGAATAAACGGATTCCGCCGAAATGCGCAGAGTTGATGCGTCCTGTGCAAACCGGGTATATGTTTCACGGACGGACCCGTTCTTCTTCTGACGACTATACCCGGCGGAAAGACGGTCTTTCTTTCTGCCTTTCTTTCTTTCTTTCTTTCTTTCTTTCTTTCTTTCTTTCTTTCTTTCTTTCTTTCTTTCTTTCTTTAATACCTGACATTACGTTTTGTTATGCGCACGTATTATTTTTTTCTTCGTTGACGATTCTCTTTTTACCGTCACGATTATCATTATTTAAAACATTTTCTGAGAATGAAAAACAATGTGCACATTTTATTTTTGTTCTCATTTCGTGTTCACAATGCAATGCAATGAATGCTGAAAATAAATCGTAGCACGCTGCGGCGTTTAGTGACCGCGATAACTGATTGTCATGATGGGTTTAACATCCCATAACCACCATGTGATTATGAAAGACGCCGTATAGTGGTGGGCTCCGGAAATTTCGACCACGTGGGTTTTTTTTAACATGCAGCCAAATCTGAGCGAGCACACGGGCCTGCAGCATTTGCGCCTCCATCGAAAATGCAGCCGCCGAAGCCGGTATTTGATCCCGCGACCTACGACGGGTCAGCAGCCGAGTACGCTACAGCTTCAGCGACCGCGGACACACGAACAGTTGACACGGCGGCGGCTGTCGGGGTGGGACGCGGCACGGCTACATCACAAATCACACTCGCATTGTGTGTCTGAGAGAGAGTGAGCCCGACGCTGGTCGCTGTCGCCTTCCCGGCGGCATGCATACAGGCGGTCGTTGACGTTTCAAGGTTATCGCATCGTCGTTCGAGCAAGCGGCAACAACACAATCGCAACAACGATGACTGGACGATAAAATCCGCAGAAAAATATCCCGAGAAAGCGGTGCGCGCGAAAGGAAACCATCTAACGTGGCGCGGCATTAGGGAGTTTTAGTACTGCGGAATGGTGCTACGTACGCATCACGCAAGCGCCTTGCGTTACGGGGCGTCGTTTGCCACTAATCGGCTTTTAGTACGCCGTAGTACCCGCGTACGTAAACGAGCGTGAAGCGTGTTGCGCCATCTGGTATATCAAAATAGAAGCACGTGTTGTCGACAGCCAATGTGAGCCAATCCAAGTGTTATAGCCTGATTATGGCCATATTTTAAGCCACAGAGCTGGTCGGTGCATGCCTTCGATGCCGCCATTTTGCAAAAAGAAGTCTCGCGCTGTCGCGAACTTGTTCGCGAGCGGCGCGATCACCTCATACGTACGCACGCACGCATCTCATGCGTGCGTACGTAGCGGCTGCGTACGTAACGCGATGCGTGCGCGTTGCCGTCTGCGCATGCGCACTACGCAGAACGTAGCGTCCTTACGTACGCAACGCCGCCACGTACGCAGCGTACGAAGTACTAAAACTCTCTATTACATGCATGGACCGCCGTTCATGCAGTTCACTCGCCGCATTACAGCGCATCGCCCTAATGGCAGCTAAGCGCGTCGCAAATAGCCAGCGTGCTCTTGAACCAACACCCTCTAAAAATTCTTTATATCTATGGGACTTTCCCTGAGCGCGAGGTTGAGCGTTCAATTAGCGGCCAAGCTGGCTCCGTGTACAGCCTTTGCGTAAGTATTGAGATATCTGCGCTCGTCAAGTATTAATTAAACCCAGATAGCATAACCATACTTAATTAGTTCGGAACTACTACACGGCGTTCCCTTCAAACGGAATATGCGATCGCAGCCTGAGTGCATACACGTGCACGTGTATTTAAGCAAACCGAGTGGAAGGAAATCCGCATATCACCGGGAGTATTGCATACCAGGCTATCGTTGCCAGGCAAACGTCACTGGCATGCATTAGTGCCTCTCTCTCACTTCCCACCCTCCAGCAAGCAATTTTCCCCTTCCTCTCTGCATACAGTGCGAATAGGAAAAACTGCCTATCCCCCAAAGTAAATGCCTTCCAGTATAAATGGAAGAGTAAGCACTAGCAGCCATATAATAATAATAATAATAATAATAATAATAATAATAATAATAATAATAATAATAATAATAATACTTTGGCCAAGCTCTCAGCATCCATATGCATAATATATATATATATATATATATATATATATATATATATATATATATATATATATATATATGGTGTTCATGTGATGTCACTTCCGCCGTTGTCGCCCTCTCCCGCCATGCCTGGGTACCTGCGGCAGTTCGCGTGCTGCAGCGTGGTTTGTTGGGGGCTCGTCATCTGTTGCTGTGCACGATGTTGAAAGGAAAGCATTGTGGTTTTTTTTTGTTGTTGTTGTTGTCGTACTTTAACGAGCTCATCGGATCAGGAAGGCCTCGTTTATTCACTCGATACAAGACCAGAAAATCAAGATGTGCGATGCCAGCCACCACCTACGCCGGCTGCCCGCCACGACCCACGAGGGCCCATTATCTCGCTTTCACTACAAACACCGCAAATCGCGTGGCCCAAGAACAAGTGAGAGCCCAAAGTCTCTCGAGCCGCAATTTTAAGAGTGAATGAGCGAAGCGCAGCAGCTCCCATCGAAAACGAGTCGTGCAGAGCTAGGTAAGTTTACAAGATATAATAATATATTGCTGTGGCCCACGCCACCAAAGTAGCAGCGTCCCCCTGTCCTCGTCCCCCCAAGTGTTTTAAACAGTGCTGATGTTGAGCCTATTTGATTGAAATTTGTGGAAACAGCCGAGGAAAATATTATGCGAGGCAGATAGAGACTTCGCGCGGTGCGTGCCGCAGTAATGCCGGTCATCACTTTTTTTTTTTTGCGTATGTTTGGCTTTTTCCCCTTGTATTTTACTTTTTTGTACGCTAATGCATACTGTGGAGTCCCTGAAAATGACGGAGACCGTGTTAGGGAATTAATTGACCAACTTTTCAAAATCCTGACCAACCAGCTCGAACCGATCGGCTATACCTCAAAGTGAACTAATATTGTTTCGCATCCATTTTCACAGTTTGTTTCAATGCAATACCCGAATTTCCGCGATCACCTTCACGATTTTAACCGCCTCCCTGACACGCTGATTGTGCACGCAGAAGTCGCGGACAAGTTTGTTGATTGATTGATTTGTGGGGTTTAACGTCCCAAAACCACCATATGATTATAAAAGACGCCGTAGTAGAGGGCTCCGGAAATTTCGACCCCCTGGGGTTCTTTAACGTGCACCCAAATCTGAGCACACGGGCCTACAACGTTTCCACCTCCATCGGAAATGCAGCCGCCGCAGCCGGCAGCCGAGTGCCTTAGCCACTAGACCACCGCGGCGGGGCGGACAAGTTTGTTAGTACATCGGTATCTTGGTAAGCTATCTCTGTTTGCAGGTAAGTGCTTGGCTATAGCACTTACCCGGAATGAAGTGACACCTGAAGACAGAAATATCACCGAGTTTCTTCAAGTAGTTTTTTTTTGTTAATCCGCGCCAGCCAAACACGCTGGTACTTTTCGAAAAATCGCAATCTGCGTTCTCAATTTTGGGTAATAACTTTCGGCGAAGAAGCGCCCCGAAGCTATGCTCCCTCTTCGGGGACTACTAAATCAACTCGCCTTATTAGCAGCCCTCAAACTTGCATCGTGAGGCAAAACTAAATGGGCGCAAGCACAAGGAGACAACACACACACACACACACACACACACACACACACACACACACACACACACACACACACACACATATATATATATATATATATATATATATATATATATATATATATATATATATATATATATATATATATATATGGTATTTATTACGGAAGCCCGTAACTTTTCCCTTCAGCTACATCAGTGTGTTTAACCAACTTCTTGACTCCACGTGTACACATTAACACGCGCTTATTCGCCACTCCTGCCTTCCAAGTACGGCAGGAATAATAGAAGCCCATTATTTTCCGCATCAGGGTTGACGGGAAGTGAGCCAGCCTCAAAAATAAGCGAAAGTTTAGAAGTCGGTATGAACTGCTGCATATTTATTTATTTATTTACTTATTTATTTGACAATACTTGATTTCCGTGGTAGAAAAGACGAAAGGCGACATAATTAGTCACCTGACCAGGCCTCTAGTACCACACTATACGTTTTATATCTGTAGCCTATAGCATTATGTCTATAGCCTGTTCACTCGATTTGACTGCGCCACACTAAGTGAATAAACCGCGCTTTCATTCATCGCCACTCCAATTCATTTTTGTTACGGACTGGCGATAGTCTTCGCCGACAGTGTGTGTACACCGTTCCTTGAACAGTCTCGCATGCACCTCCCTCTCAGGATGCAATCGTTGGCTTATAGGCGCTGTTCGAACTTTCCTCGCACGCCAATTTCCTCCCAAACGCACATTTATTTAACACGCAAATTAACACGTAACACGTAAAGTCCGAGAACACGTAACACGATTTGACACGTAATCCTGAAAAATAGCCGGAACAACACTTTGCCCTTTATTACAATCGCCCAGACAATACACGTATAGAGCTTTGCGAAAAATATTTTAATCAATCAGCTTTTATTCTGCTCAGTTCGCCTCTTCATGCACGGGCTGGTTCACTTATTCTAATCATGTTTCTTTTCTCCCTCTCTCTCCCCCCTTTTTTCCCTCGATATGCCTCAATCTCCATATTCTGTACACAAGGCGCTTCAGGTCTGTAACTCCCTATTCATTAGGAAAGCTTTAGAAAGATTGGACGTAGGCGGCTTTTAACCGTACCGCATTTATCAATATACTCTCACTTTTGCGCATGCGCTCAGAAATAAACCTACTCTCCTCTCTCTCTTTCTTTGTCTCGCATGCGCCAGCTTGTTATGAGTTATCGATTTGAGGTAGCGGCGTTGTCGTACGCGAATATTCGGCGCAGACTACGGTCACCGAAGATGCGCTGGTTACACGCGTATTTTTGTATGAACGGTCTTCCAATCCATTAGAATACATGTCGCTTAATGTGCAGTTGTTCACAATAGTTTACGTACCAGGAGGAGCGCGTGGCAAAAAGCCTCTTCGTGACACTTCCGCTATACGTCAGCGGGGATCGACAGCACCGCAGTGCCCGAGAAGTATTCCTCATAATTTCTCTCTCTCTCTCTCTCTCTCTCTCTCTCTCTCTCTCTCTCTCTCTCTCTCTCTCTCTCTATCTATCTATCTATCTATCTATCTATCTATCTATCTATCTATCTATCTATCTATCTATCTATTTCTTTTTCTTTTTTATTTGGCCGGGTACAATTAATTTTCACCTTTCACTTTTCAACGCGACGCGTTGTTCCGTATCTGCGACTACGTGCTTCCGTTTCGAGAGCAGTCTGTGGGCATCAGTCGCAATCTTTATCACAAAAATATACCTAGCCAACGGAGCCCCTTCGAGGCGCGCCGTGATGGCCTTGATCCTGCTATGAAAATAGAAATGTGTAAGATAGAAATCCCGCTAAGAAAACAGAAACTGAAGGTAACCGATTCGCGTGAAAACTGCGAGAAATGCGCTACGTGGCAGTAGGAAATTGAAAAGACAGTGAATACCAGGAAGACTCGTTTCCTGCTTAGCCTGCATGCGACGGTAGATGGCGCACCGCTCGGTAGCACGGACAGGCAGTTTGGCACGCTCGCCCGTGGTCTGCAAACTTTTGCGGTTGACTGTACACAAAACACATGAGCCAGCAACAAGGACGCAAGCTGCCTCCTTGTTTCTTTGTTTTTTTTTATCTCGTGTGTTTCGTGTACATTAAGCGATGACATATTCCAATGAATCCGCGCCCACGAGTCGTCTCAACACTCCCTCAAGTCCCGTTTTCCAATAATCGATGTTCTCCAGATCGAGCACTTGTCGGCTAACACCAGTTTGCGACGCGGCAATCTGAACTTTTAAGGAAATCACTGGTCGCTTCACGTCCCCCCTCCCCCGCCCCCGCACTTAAGTGTTCCCCGCATATGAACGTGCAATCGTCGTTGTTGCCCGCAGCAAGCGAAGTGAAGCGCTGCTTATTTAAGCCCGGGGGCCAAGGTCACATTGTCCGCATGGAGGTAGGCAAAAGTTAGGAGGTAGCATCTAGCAATGCCAAGAAAAAGAAAAGGAAAGAAATAGAGATTAAGAAAGGACGAAAAAGTGGAAGGAAGAAAGTTGTATGTCATAAACACACACGCCATGCTTCGCTCGTTTCCGTTTCTCCGGTCGGGCAAAGGCGCCTCATGATGATGATGATGACTATAAGCAACTTTATTTGGGTAAACACGAAATCCAGGAGAGAGCCTACGCCACGAACTTTTTTTTTTCTGTGGCGGGGGGGGGGGATGGTTGGAGACGTAAATAGCGTCCACTACAGTTTAGGTTCCGTTATTCCTAAACTTCCCCCATCCGCTGCCACAGCGTGCGCGCGTATTATACGCGCAGCCCGGGCGATTCATTAGCGGCAATTCACCCGTCGTCACTTTTTCTCGACGTCGATGACACGGGCGCCATCAATTCGAGCGACGCCGACGAGTATCGCACGCGAGGCGAGCTCGGCCGCGAGAGGGCGCGGCGGTGGCCGTTCGGTCCAATTTCGACGATGCGGCCGTTCGGACAGTCCGAGATGGATGGTTCCTGCAGGCAGCGCAACGCACGTGTCCAGAAGGCAGAGCGGGGTCCGGCACGCCGCTGCTGGACTCTGAGGAAAGGCCCGAGTGGGCGGTCTTTTTTTTTTTCCCCATTTCCAAGAAGACACACGAGACTGCAATAAATAAACGGGCGCTGCCTCGCAGTGGACACTGCAGGCAACAGTGGACACTGCGGCTCGCCACGTCATCAATAAAACACGCGCCTGCTGGTCAGCGAGACCGCTATTTATGTGTTTGCATAAGTCAGTTGACCCGCCGGTTCGTCCCTTAATAAAGCAGTCCCCCGGCATTGTGTGTATGCGGGATACTGAATGAGGACCTTTTTTCTCTGTACGAATGATCCATTTAAGCGTCTGCACGCTCAAATTCGTGCAACGGTAATCCGCGGGAAGATGGATGAAAGGCGAAGGAACCCACGAGAACGGCGCGTCCGAAGTTTGCTGCCACGACTCGCGAGGAAGAAGAAGACTGGAAGAGGTACGCCTTGGTAAAGTATCCCTGTAACTCGTCGCCGAGAACGAGGCGAGAAAACTACAGCTGAATTAAAGCAGGCCGTATTCTGCGCTTATAGGTCATCAACGTCATCGGTCTTCCCTGGCTGTTCACACAGACGGCGAAAGGGAAGCCGTCGGACGTCGAGATCTCTTTCCAGCTCTTTTGCTAGAGGGCACATCGTGGACGCGTCATTCCCAAATGAATGCTTACGCTGGGAGCGGTACAAGTGCGCTATAACACTGCCCAATGACGCTTACATAATTCAGCAATAATAAGTAATTCATTAAAGAATATTTATGTCTAGACATCCTACTTCGCGACCTCTGTTCACTTCTAGCACTTTCAGTTTTTAAGCCATGCATCGCCTCACTAACTAACTAACTAACTAACTAACTAACTAACTAACTAACTAACTAACTAACTTAAATCGATTGTCCCATGTTTCTGCCTGGTAAAAGCTTCCGTCTTGAACTGAATATCATGCCTTGGCTTTATACCAGACAAAAAATTTTAGCGGAAATTGCATAAAGCACATAGGCTCTGCAGTAACCAGTCTGAGCAAACCGAATCAACTTACAAGTCACAAGAGCACTCTTCCTTCGTTTGTACACGAACCTCGTTATGTGCGCAACTATAACACACGAAAGCAAGGCGCGCAGTGAAAAAGAGATGGAAGAACGAACAACACAGACTTGTATTGCGCCCGCATCTCCACGACTCGTTCCGTTCCACTACGAACTCTCCGTCTAACTATAGCTCGACTTTCCGGCATTCAACAAATAACGAGCCATTCGACTGCGCTATCTACTGAACTTCTTTTGCGCGCCCAACAAGAATAACGACAAAAATTTTAAATAAAGAAATACATAGATAACGGCAACCAGAGCATGCAGACTTCCTAAACTTTTTCGACCAATGGTTCAACGTGCCGAGAGACGCCGAGAAACAAAGTCAACAAATTCTTTTTTCAGGCCCCCGCAGCGAGGGCTTTCCACGGGGTCTACTTTACATGGCGCGTATACAGCTGCCGCGATCACTACCCCCCGGCTTCTCGCGTTCATAGTTCAGAGATTCAGTTCGCCGGTTATGTGCACACGTCGTGCCTTCTTCCGTCGGCGAGTTTTACGAGCCTTGCTCCCGCGGAGTGGTGGCGCGTGGCAGCTTCCCCCCTTTTTTTTCCTCGTGTTGTCCTGAGCAGCGGCATGCACGGTTGGTGGGCTTTCACTTTTGCAGCAAGCCAAGAGTGCGAGCTGCCCTACGCGCTCCTCAATGAACGGGAAGCCACCCCATGTGGCGGCCAAGGCGAACATAACAAGCAGAGAGAGAGAGTTTAAGAAGGAACTAAAAAAGGCAACTCTATAATGAAATCGAGAGTGGTAGAGTACACTCTCCAAGCTATAGTTTATGCACCGAAAAAGAGGAACACCACCAACGGCAGCAGCATCGCCAACTCTTCATAGAGGCGATAACGAAGTTAGAAGTCGGCCCGAAAGAACGGAAAGTAGGGAGAGTTGAGCAATACAAACAGCAACAATTGCAAATACCAAGGGTAAGAAAACAACAACAAAACAAAGTCACGACGAGCGCTTATTTACTTGTGAGTCAGCGCTAGTTAACTGTTTTCTCGCCTTCCATTTCGTCGTTGTGATTCCTGCAGTTTTTTTTTTCTTCTCCTTCATCACATATATTTGAGTCAGCGCGCTGCCCGAAGCTACCACCTTAACCTTGTTTATATATATAATCGAAAAGGCTGGCATCGTAGGGGAAATGTAAATCGAAACACAATAGAAAAGGCACAACACGCCTACATGGTGTCGTACATTGAGTCCACTAAGAAGCTCACGGAATGGTGCGTGGATACAACTTCGCAAGTAAGGAAGGCAACCCGTACGATCACTGCTGTATAGGAGAGATAGGCTGTAACCCCCTTCTCCGTTCCTACTTATTTCAATTTTTCATGTGCATATATACATGCACACGTACAAACGCACACGCGAACATACATAAAGGGTGACAGCGTACATTGCCCAGTCCGGTTGCTTGGAGGCGGCGCATATGCGCTTACCCCAGGCAAGACCAAAATAAGAGTGTCATGTTGAACACACTGACACGAAAGAGGTCAAACTGCTATGATGTCTCAAAAGGAGCGTGCTACTCACTGTATGTGTGTGTGAAAAGAGGATTTCTTATAGGTATTAAACACCTGCTACAGACAGACCTTGTTGCTGTTTCGGTGTGGGCAGAAAAAGAGAGTCGGCTTCCGGATCCCATACTCGTAAGATCAGCAAAAAGTAGTTATCCCCAAACTGTAAAGGTCCATAAACTTCAAAGCTTCTCTGACTCCGAGGCCGCGGCGGTCCCACTTCAAAGAGATCGAAATACTCGAGGGGCGCGTACTATGTGGTTTTAGCGCACCCATTGCGTGAGTCGCTTTGGAACGTTCATATAAGCACACAGACCAGCCAAACCGCAGATAGTCAAAACCATTTCGGTCATGCATTCCCGAAAACAGGAACGCACTAAATACAAATCTGCGGCCGCTTTTCAAAGCCAGGCTCCCCTTATGAACCCAAATAAAGCGACCAGCACCCACGCACAGTTTCTCGCAAGTGCAGGTGGAGAAGACGGCAAACAGAACGGAGCCGCATGCTGGGGTCGCGCTCAAAAGACCGGAAAGTGTCTCCGGCCTGGCGCGTGTATCCATTATGAATAACAGGTCCTCCTGCGGGCTTTGCAGCGGGACGGCTTCATCGGGCCAGCTATAGCGCAGAGCGCTTTTTAAAACGCCGCAGGGCAAAGCCCGCGTGTGCGGGCACTCTTTCAAGCTGTCATCCGCACTCCCTCCGGACTACGTGGATACAGCGTCGGGCTTCCGTTAATCGCCCCCCCCCCCCCGTCTTCTCGATATAGGCTGTACGCAACGTCGGACTATGTGCGAGCGAACGAGCGCAGCCCATCTATGCTAGCCGTCCGACATCATCAATTATAGGGTCGCACGAAACGTACGCGCACGTCGGCGCCAGGCGCCGACGCATGACGTGCGCGTGTGCGTACTATATTATATACCATCACTATAACGAAGTGTAAACCAAAGTCATTAACCGGCTTCGTTGTTTTGTGCTCTCTGAATCGCGTCGTCAGTGTGCTGGGCAACGAATGATCGGTTCGACACAGTTAAAGGGGCCCCGCAACACTTTTTTCCAAGTAACCATAGAATGGCTTCACTATAGGAGTTTATCGTCTCACGGTGAGATCGCGGCAATTTTGCTTTTTTGTTGCTCTGAATCCGTCAATTACGATCGCAGTTACAAAGATTTGTCACATGCTGTAACTGCTTTCTTTCTTCTGACGTTCCCACGAACGCTCTGGATGCTAATGGTCTCGCGGAAAGAAGTTACTTCACGCACGAGCCGTGACACTCAGCACTCGTTTTCTTCGAACGTGCGGCTTACTTTCAGTGTGATCGCGAGCGAACGGGCGGGCACGTGGCGGCCTCCCACGGCGGCGTCGGTTACTACGCAGCTCACGACGCTCTGTTCAGTCAACGGCCGTGGTCATTTGTTACATGGCGCAGCGATTTGGGTATATCTCATCGTTTCTTGAGTGAATAGGGAACGATTTCTATCTGGCTTCGAGAATTAATTGTTGCAGGCCGAACGCGCTGTAGTCAGCGGAGCAGTCAGCGGAGCATACAGAGCTCAGCTAGTCAGCGGAGCATACAGAGCTTTCGCTCTGTATGCCAGGGCGAAAAAAAAAAGCTGAAGAAAAGGGGGGGGGGGGGGGGGCTAGGTGTGCCACCCTATATCTACGCCACCGGTCACAGCATAAAGATATATATAGGGCGCGGCTACTGACTATAAACTCCGCCGCCGCCGCCGCCGCCGACGACGACGATGATGATGATGATGATGATGATAATGATGATGATGATATAGCCACACTAGATGGCTATCGCCTTCGAGTGGTTTTACAGGAATGTGTAAGGTACTACGAGTAGAAAAAACAGAGCTGAAATGACAGAACGAAGGAAGCACGGCACTGTCAGCACCATGGTCTGTGTCTTTTCCTCGTCCTTTCAATATAGCAGTTTTTTATTTCTAATCGTAATCATGAACCAACCAGCTCACATGCGCAATGTATACCAGTAGCGTAGCCAGGTGCTGGCACACAGGACCCGTGCTCCCTCCCCCCTCCATTTTTTTATTTCGTCGCGGTATACAGGTCGATAAAATAACCATTTTAAGGGGCCTCCTTTCCAAATCAAGGAGATTTCCGCACCCCTTTCCCACCCAAAAAAAAATAGAAAAATAATTCTGCCTACGCCCCTATAAACGCCCGGCGAGTTTTACGAAACAGACTATATATAGGTAAGCAACACGAAACAGACTGTGTAAGCTCTTGCGCGCTAGTTCAATCTTTGGGTTGTATTGCAAACCCAATGGGCAGCGGGTCAAGCAACGAGAGTGAACTGCGATGCCATTACGCGCGCTGGAATCGATAGCTGTCTCACGGCGTCTTTTTGGACGAGGGCCCCGCGTAATGTCTTTCGGAAACGCAGCTAAGCGTGCACACGAATAAACTTGAAACGACGCCGCCGTTCATTCAGCTTTCTGACGCCATTAGAGAAACGACGGGCCGCCACGAGTAATGGGCTCACGTACGGAGTCGGGAGGACGCGTAGTTCACAGTTCGGGATACGGCGTCACGTCCGCAGATTGCTTCGCACGAGTGAATGCAAACAGCTAGCTTTCGGGAGATGCGCGAATGAGGGAAATCCACGAGACGGAAGTGAGTAAGGCCCCAATGCCCGGCCAAGCCTCTCGTCGTACTGGCCACACAAGTCAAGCAGTCGCACTTGTGCACCAAGTCAGAATAGATTAGCTATAAAGTTCAACACGACACCCGTTGAAGTTTTTTCTCGCGTATAGCCACAGTTGCGCCGCATTCATGCTCGTATACAGCAAACGTCGGACTTTTTTTTTATTCGTTCCGTTTGTGCCTGTGCCTTTGTGATACGTTTTCGATGACACGCACCAGTAAGCTTAATTTGAATAAGGCGCACTTTGAGATGGGCGGAGCAATACAATGCAAACGCCCTCTGTCCCTGTTTCGCTTACTGCGTTCCTGTCAAACTGAGCGCATTCAACTTATGTACCAACCACCCGACGCTAGCTTTATTCCTGTCCGAAAAGTGAAATGCTATCTCACTACTGCGTGGAACCCGGCAGCGTTCCCACATTCTGTGCGCACAGCGAATGTCAATAAAAAATGACGAAACTCGAAACTCGTACCGAAATGCTCCGTCTTAAGTTTTCCGCCGCGGAAAAGTACCGCCAGCCGACGTTTGTGAACCGCGCGCGGTTGTTCGACAGAGAAGGGTGTGTGTTGGTGTATTCCCTCACGTCGTGGAGCCTTCAACCTGCGCCGCTCCCTCGATTCGCACACGGGATTAAAAAGAGCTGGCCTGCACCAAGGTGGCGCAGAAAACGCTCAAGCCGAGCCAACCGTGGACTTCGTGAATAGAAGCACGAAGCACAAACGTGCCATTGAAGAATCGCAGAATCAACAGCCGCGTATTTATAGAGACGGCGCGCAGAAAGAAAGAATAAAAAGAAGGTACGCATTGTGCAAAACCACGCCTTCCTTCATCGTAGACTCTCTCTCTTTCTCTCTCTCTCTCTCTCTCTCTCTCTGCAAAGCCCGCAGCACCGACGCAAGCCTCGGCAGCCGTTCGCCATGTTTCGTCACACCAACACCAAGCGAACCGCAGCGTTTCCACGTGTTATTTACCTTAACCTTATAAAGCAACGGCACCCTTTGTCCGTCTGCCCGTGCGGTTAAAAGACGGTGACCACGCAGCAAGCCGGCTTTGGTAGGGCAGCGAAGCATCACGGCGCAACAGAATACCACCAAGATGACACGGACGACCTCCTCGTAATGGCTTTTTTTTTTTCCGGACCGGGTGACACGCGTTCCTCGTGCCTGCCGACCATTACAATTCTCGGGGACAGGACAGGCTCCGCGGTGGGTGCTTCTTATAAAATCGGACACAAAACGGGGAAAAAAAAAAAAAAAAGGTTCCGGTACACGGACTGTATCTCTGTGTTCGCGACGAAGGCGCTTCTGCAGACGCCTCCCGGGAGCCGCAGTGGTCTAATAGGAGCCCGAAATCAATTTTCGGCGCTCGCGTTTTCCGGTTCTGCGTTATTGAATTGTACGTAGCGTCGCCTTTCATCACGCGTCGTCATCGGGAGAAGTGTGCGAAGCGATCGCTAAATCTTAAAAAAAGAAAGAAAAAAAATCTCCGTTACGCCCCCATCTTCGTTTTCATCGTTGTTATAAACAACAACAAAAACAAACTTCGGCGTCGTAAACGCCGTTTATACCCTTCCCAGAAACGCGTGTGCCGCTCGTGCTTCAACGCAACGTCAAAACCGTGGTCGAAACTTTCCTCCTCTCCCGTCCCTCCCTCTCCCTCCATCCAACGCCTCGTGAGACTTGGTGCCCGCACGAGTTGTTTCGAGCCAGCAAAAACAATCTATACCCTTTATGTGTTTACCCTCCGCGTGCCTCCTCTTCCTCCCGTCGAGGCACCGGAGCAGGGTCACGGGCGCCGACTCCCGGGGCGTCGTAAAATTTTCCGGAGCCACTGAAGTGTCCGCTTATGACGCAGGGCGGCTCGGCCACTCGCATGGGGAAATTTAGTATACTCTCGCCGTTCAAAACAAGCGCCAGCGCCGCTGCTGCCGTCGCTGACGAAAAACATAGACCCTCAACTCCCTCCCCCCCTCACTCCCTTCTCCTGCTCCCTCTTTTGCTCGTGTATTTCCCAAGAAGCCTCCACTTTATTCAGCACTTCCAGCTTCCTAACCTTTTACACCTGGAGAACAGCGGAAACGTTCTGTTTCGTTTCTCGGTGCACAAACGTAAACTGTTTGATATTACTCGTGGCGTTGGGATGAAAGTAAACGTGTGCTATTCAGAAGAGTGAGACTTGTTGGGCGAGTTGACGTAGCCATAAGCAAGCTACGCCAAGAATAAACATGTGCCTCGCGCCCAATCAATAACGTCTATACAAAATCATCGGTTCGCGTAAAACTCGCCCACATGTGCGTTGAGTCCAGGTTTTCCTTCGTTACTCCTTTTTCGTTGTTCCTGCATCACGGGCATACTATGCGCCCATTGAGAAACCCCGCAGCTGACACGGAATGAAGTTCGCGCTTAATGTAAGCAGGTGCTCCCAACTGAGACTTGGGAAATCGTTTACAAGAACAAACGGATGGTCGACAAATGGACCGAATGACAGTCTGGTTCTGCCCTGTCTTCTTTTTCATTAATTTTTTGAAACGGTGAAGCTGTTTAAACTATTGGTAGCTTGTGTTTCGTCGTGCGAAACTTCTCAGATGGGTATGCGCCATAGAAATTGGGGCAAGCGGCACTAATGCGTGTGCACAGCAGGTGCAAGTGTCAAGCGAAAACCACTACGTGAAAGAGAAAGATAAAAAGAAAGAGGAATAGAAAATAGAGAGAAAGAAAGGGAATAAAGACATGAAATGGTAAAGATGAGAAACATAGACAGAGAAAGAGAGCGAAAGAAAGAGGAAGCGATAAATAGAGAGATACATAAAGAAAGGGGGAAGAGACAGAAAAATATCGAAAGATCGAGAAAGAGCGCAAAAGAAAAAAAAACAGAAAGTGAAGGAAAAAGGAAATAAAACAAATATAGGGAAATAAAGATAATAAAAAAGGACCTCGTGAGTGGAAGTTGTGTGCATATGAACCAATTACCCGCATCTGAACTGACCTGTGACGTTTCGCTATTGTGTACTTTCACACCGTATGTTGTACTGTCTTGCATTTTGTGCGCTTATTTTGTTTATCTTACGGCTATCTTGTCTACTAAAAGAAAATAAGTAACCGATGCCACCATAATGGCACCAACCTCTCCTATTTCATCATTTTTATTAAAAAAAAGAAAGAAAGAAAAATATAGTGACAAAGAACACCACCAAGCTCTACTCTTATTATTATTATTATTTTAAGGATTGATACCAGTAGTGCTAAGCTGCAATGATTCTGCCCGTTACAGCGATGTTTAGCCTTAGCCGAAATTAAACTGTCTCCGTTTTTCAAACGTATTGCTGTCAGTTCAGCGTTATAGCGCAGGCTAATACCCTGAGCGTTCACCTTCGCGACTGCGCTGCTATTCCCCCAACAGCTGTTCCGTACTTGGCAGATGTCAAAACAAGCTGTTATGTTTTTGTTGGACGCGTTCGCTATTCAACGTACAGAAAGGTTGCTGCATGTAGTAACAGTACACAACGCTTGACATTAAACTGTCCAAAATTTTAAGGCTACTCCACATGCTGCTACAGGTGGCAGCATTGGGGTTCCCTCGGTAATATGATCAGCAGCAGAGAGCTGACTATAATTAAACTCAACTTAGGTTGAATTTCGTTCGTTAATTAATTCACTGAATGAATAAAATAACACAGAATGAAGATACACTTAACACGAAACGCGGCATAAGGTAAAATAATTATAGAGTAATACAGAAGCTCAAAAAAAAAAAACAACGAAATGTGACCTTTCGTATTCGTGATGGCTTCAGACAGAAGATTTGTGTCAGGTTCGGCTGCATTTTCGATGGAGGCGGAAATGTTGTAGACCCGTGTGCTCAGATTGGGGTGCACGTTAAAGAACCCCAGGTGGTCTAAATTTCCGGAGCCCTCCACTACGGCGTCTCTCATAATCATATAGTGGTTTTGGGACGTTAAGCCCCACATATCAATCAATCAGATTTGTGTCGGGTTACTCGGTGCTTTTGACGGGGCAGTGTTTGCTTGCGTCACTGTTTCTCCGCTTCACTCGTATTTAATCAGTCTCTGCGTTTGAAGCATAGCAATCGAGTTTCGCCGGTCATTTCTTTTAGCTCCTTTACCTACGTCGATGCGGTGTAAGCGTATGATATAAAAACTAAATTCTAGTTTTTTACGCGTCGAAACTAATACAGGACAATGCAGGACGCCATAGACTATTACACCTAAGAAACCTGGGCGCCGCCGTCTCGGGCTGTTAGGCGGATGTTTTTTTGTTGTTCTATATATTGCGACGTGAATTTATTAACAATGTCATGAAACATCGTTGCACCAACACAAACGTTTTGATGAGTGTACATCTACACCAATACCCTTCGTTTTATTGTTAAAGATGTAAGTCACGAAGGTTAACCGCTCAATAAGGCGGCACTAAAACCCATCAGTAAATTAGTCTTATACTAATGCTTAATTGTCACCACCTGAAGTGTTTTAACGAGGACCTAAATGTAAGCACACAGAGAACACGGTTGTTTTCACGTTTCGCAACCACCGAAATGCGCTGCCGTGTCCGCGGGGAGGGCGGAGTCAAATTCGCGTCCTGAACATCACCGACGCAACGCACAGCCGCCTCTATTAGCCTCAATCAATATGCCTAGAAAAGTAACTGATACATCCATCTAAACTTCATTCGAAGGCTTTACAGTGAGCGACACGTCGATTCACTCACTCACTCACTCACTCACTCACTCATTTCTCAACGGAAATCTGGCAATGACGTTACGTACAATAGCAGGACGCGGCACTGTAAGGTTACCTTGCGGCAAAACTAACTTACCTTAATACTGAGTACTCGGAGGCGGTGTGTCGCAGCTCTAACCCTGACCTGCCGACCATCGTAATCAAAAAAGCAGGAGATGCCACCCAGACTCCTAACTCACTCATTCACGCACTCCTCGAAACTCTACGCTCCTATCTAAACTGCCAACGCCCATGACCTGCACACGCGCGCGGCGTGGGTGCGCCACTTTCGACCGGCGAATAATCCGCGGGGCACGTAACGATGACGGTTATGAAATACCGCCGCCGACATACGTGATGCCGCAGGCACATAGCCATGGGCCATTTTCCGCGATCAAAAATCGGGCCGGCAAATGTTTTTCGTGTAGTTGACGTGATTCAAGCGGGATATTCAGTGAATTTGACGGAGCTACAGAGACAAAAACGACAGCGAAGGCAGATAGTGAGCGAATTTGCAATTTTAAGGGGAAAAAGAATATTATTGTCTGACGTGTTCGGTGATTGATTCATACGTGGGGTTTAACGTCCCAAAACCACGATATGATTATGAGAGACGCCGTAGTGCACGAGCTCCGGAAATTTCGACCCCCTGGGCTTCTTTTAACGTGCACCCAAATCTGAGCAGACGGGCCTATACAGCATTTTCTCCTCCATCGAAAATGCAGCCGCCGCAGCCGGGATTCGATCTCGCGACCTGCGGGACGGCAGCCGAGTACCTTAGCCACTAGACCACCGCGGCGAGCCACACGTGTTCGGTAATCCTCCCTGGTTGAGCCCCAGAGTTGCTCTCTGTATCCGGTATTCTTGTTTGCGATGCTTCTCGCAACGTTGCTGCTGTTGGTGGTGCATAGTGTTGCCACAAGCGGGCGGTTAGCTTGACAGATCTGGTCGCTAGTGCATGGCTACGCCTGAGCGACCTTTTCTACGCGATGTGTCTCATACATCAGTTAGACCTGAATCTCGAAGAAAATGAATTAAAATAAGACAGCTAATTCATAGCGAATCATCCAAGCACCTTCCGGAAACACAATTTCTTCACACCGTTTGTGGGGAAACTCTCTTCGTAATGTCGATCTATGAGTCACTCCTACCACTTAGTTTTTTTTTTTTTTTTTCACTCTACGACTCGCCATGTCTACATTTACATAACAGCGCAACCGTTGACCGACGACCCAGAGGTGACCCATCTGTTCGCACTGTCACGTTATTACAGAAGAAATAGGAGACGTTGAAGACGGACCGAGGTAATTTATTTCGCTTGAGCATAAGCCCAAGGGGTCGGTCAGCCCGAATCGGACCAAGCATCGAAAAAGCTGGCGCACTAATTTACGGCGGCGCGAGGACAAAAAAAAAAATTACGCGAAACGAAACGACGAGCAGAAAGGAAAATACGAGAAGAGGAAAAAAAATATACAGAACTGATAAGGGGGTTGACGGTCTGCCGGGTCGACTCTGATTTAGTCCCGCGAGAGAAATGTTCCAGCCAGCGTTGCTGAGAACCGTGTGTTTAGTCAGCCGCCTATAGAAGGGAGGGTCCCCCTATTGCGGCGATTTCTTTCTTTTTTTTTCTGTAGGTTCGCGGGTGGACCGTGTGGAGTTGATACAGGCGTCCTTATCGCGATGACGGCGCTTCGATCGGCAACAAGTTTCGGGCTCCCGCTCGCCTTGGGTCCCTTCTTGCTCTTTTCCGCCTTCTTCTTGATTAAGCCCCTGACATGTTTCCGCCGCCAGCGGTCGCAGCGGTGGTCCACTGTCCTCGATCTCGCTTCGAGCTCAGAAGCCTTGACTTCTTCTGGCTGTGGCTGCTCTCTCGCTTTCTTTAGTTGTTATTCTTACTTAGTCCGCACCGGATAACGTGAGAAGTGCCTGCTGAATACGAGCGGGCGTTCTAAACACTTTTTCACAGGAAGGAAAAAATCACCGCCATGATGGACTGTGCGCGGGAGTACAAAGGATGAGGGCGCAGCGTTGTCAGTGCATTTTCGAGGAGACGCACCGATGTGCACAGCCCAAGGAGGGCTATGGCGGCGCCCAGGGAGGCGTTTATGAAAAGGTGAATAGGTTAGACGAAAGGGCCGAAGACGCGCTGTCGAGAGAGGTGCTGCGGACGTTCGCGGATAATTTGGCGCTCGAAATTAAGCGAGTCTGCGTCGCTGGTCAAAGACGCGGAGATAGAAAAGGACGGTGCATTCCTCGCGCCGTCTTCCCCGCATATATCTATTTTGATCTCTTAAATATCGTATATATAGTATTGCCCGTATTGACTAACTGAGAGAGCACAGATACATCATTCTGTATACTAAATGTCGAAGTAAGGTGGGGCACAAATAATGTGCAAGGACATCGGTCTACGTAAATATAAGTCTATATAATTTACCCCATCCATAGCTCCCACTTGTCACGTAGCTCGTCAAAGAAGACCATAAGTTCGTATTCGACAAACTATTTTCGTGGGAACAAACTTACGCTCTCCTTCTACTTCGTATTTGTCATAACATACGCAGTTAGAACAAATAAAAACATCCATCAACGAGCGCTGTATAGCTCTTACTTGTCGTCAGTTAGAGCAACGCTTCCTAGTTGTTGGTTAGAGTGAACAGAAAAGAGCCTTCATTGCAAGGCAAGAGGAACACAGACAAGAGCGTAGATAGATAGATGCGATAATGTGACTAAAAATACTTGCAGACTTAGCATGACAATTATATTTACCGCCAGGCGAGCTGATTAAGGTTTATATTACAGCGCTATACACGAAGTAACACAAAAGCGCTTCTCCTGTATCCCACTTTGTCTCTGTCTACTTGTTTTTTTCCCCCTACAATGTTAAGCGTGGAACTGCCCCAGCTAGAATGATTCACCTCGTTGTACCTGCGAGGGGCCTTTGTCCTGCAAAGGCACTAGAAATGCCAATGACGACTGACCGTCTCCGTTGTGCTTGTCATAATAATTACAGTCGTGCGCGTGTGTCGGGAACTGTAGCCCTCCCTATGCTCGAATTATGCTTGCGCAGTGGTGCCACGGATAACATACCTCGTGTGATGGATTCACAAAGTTATTATTCCCACTCGTATAACTGTGACACCGGAACTATCACTGGGGTATGGATAAACTTATTGTTACTGCTATTTATGCTACAAACAGTGAGCATCCGCACGATCATCATGATCATGATCAATCAACACCGCAAAGTCAGATTCCAACCTCTCTAACAAACAAACAAACAAACAAACAAACAAACAAACAAACGAAATCACCGTAAGTTGAGTACGTGTTATTATAGCTGGCATACTGTTTTTTTGGAAAAACGCAATAATGATAGCATTACGCCCCAAAACTACGATATCGTGGTTTTATCGCAGTACACGTCGTATAGTGGAGTGCCCCAGAGATTTTCGACCGTCTGGTGTAGTTGCGCTGACATCGGTACCGACTCGCCTCCGTCGAAATGCGAGCGCCACGGCCGGACTCGAACCCGCGACCTTCTGGTCAGTATAGCCGAGCACCGTAACCACTGCTCCACTGCTGCGGACTTTTGTAGAACGTAAGAGGGCACGTAAGAAAGCGACGAAAAGAGACAAGTCAACGGGACGCGGAGGTTCTTAGACCCGCGCGCACAACTGCAGAGGGAAACACTCTGTTGGACCGTAATGTGAAGTACATGCGCGGTCGTTGCAAACAGACAAGCTTGACAAACACTCCGTGCATTTTCCCCATGGCACTACGTTCCAAATTTCAGTCGACGTTGCAGGGTTCACTCTATAGCAAACAAGGTCCGTGACAGCGCACGTCGCCCGTTGCGTACAGCCATGACAGGCCTCGCTCGGCAATCGCGTGAACTTAAAAAAAAAAAAAAATCCCTCTAACGCAGCAGCACGAGGGAGGTCGACATCACGGCCGTCCAGCCTCGCAGAGCAACAACAGGCTCATAACTCTCGATGACGAAAGTCCGAAAAGCGTCACCAGAAACTGCTGACCACGTGCCAAGGTTCCTTCTTTCTTCGTCTTTTTTGTTTTTGTGACTGACGGCAAAGTCGACAGTGTTCGCGAGAAAAAAAAAAAGCGATGCAAGACTAGAAACATTTTTGCAACATTTCGTTCGAAAAGTGGCATGGAATGCACATTTTCCTTGTCATCCCGTTATACAGCTGGCGGAATGCCTTTTTTCTTCGTTTTGGTGCGGCCTATTGAACAGCACACTTCAGCGCGACCGTTTGATCGACTAAAAGTATGGTTTCGTAGCAAAATATTGTATGAACGCAGGGGTAGCGTAGTTACTGCGTTCGCAGCAGTTGATATTTTTTGTATTAGCAAAGTTCTTCGTATTACCTTTATCGCGCTTGCGTAAACACTTGCGGTTGGTCCCTTTCTTCTCTCTCTCTCTATCTATATATCTATCTCTCACTGACGCATACACGCACACGCGCTATTCAGTGAGTGAGTGAGTGCATGCGTGAGAGAGAGGGGGAAACCGAGGGTGTCGATTTCTATGAATCACAATAAATCAATCACTAAATCAATCACTAAATCAATCAAAACTTTTATTTTTCTCTTTCCTTTGAAAAGAGAAAGAAGATGAAACTAAAAGCCCCGATAACGGCTTGACAGAGGTCCCTGCCCCCTTTATTTTTGGCCTGGCACTGCATGTGAGTGAACACATTGTGGATACACGGCACACAGCACACGTTCTACAATACTGTTTCGGGATATACACTGCAACAAAGAAGAAAAACAATTACACAATCTTCTCTAAAGAAACAATGATAAATGAGGAAAGCGCAGGGGGCACTCGCCCAATGTTTGCTTAACGTGAAAGAGGAGCGATAAAGAAAAGAATTTAAAGTGGACGACAAACAACCAGCTACAGGTAGGAGACGAAACAGCGTCTTTACGTCACTAAAGCGGCGCCGTATTCCTGGCCGCGGTACTCCTGTTTGCCTTAACTATAAACCCAGCGTTGACTAAACTTGCCTGTGCTATAGCCACTTTCACCACTCGCAGCCAGTTGAGGCAGTGAATGTGAATCGTCCCGTGCACCTTACAGGCGTTCCACAAAGCACCTTTTCGAACAAATAAATGAAAACGCAGTTCTTCAACGGCTGTACAGTTAGCTTAACCTAAATGAAACTTAGCGTTGCTCTTTTGCGGCCACGTTATTTCGCTCAACGCAATGCACGCTTGCGTGCATACACCCAAGGACTCAGTTTTCCTTGCCTATTCCAAACATTAAGAGCTAACCCGGCCCCTCTGCACAGCTCAAGAGCATATTCGGTAAAATACTGTCGTGGTGAGCGTACGTGCTTCCATACAGGTCACGTTATCACAATGCCCAAACAGAAGTGCTCACGCGCTGGCCTCGCCTGGGCCCTCTTTTGACGCGAACGGCGCGAGTATACATTCGCCGATGTAAAACGAGGATGATAGCTGAGCTCAGGACTTGCGGGAAATACATACTAGAGAGGCAGACAGCAAGAGAAGGAAAGACACAAAGGTTGACCGGGCGTACGTCCGGCTTGGTGTACCCTCTCTGACTTGCCACCTTGCAGGTTCTCTATCCTGCACTATAACAGAGGGTAACAAAAAAGAAAGACGAGGAAAGAGAAAGATGTCTACAGTATATCGTGTGCACGCATAAAGATGCAAACCAAGTCTACAAAGAAGCAACAGGAGATCGAGGAAAGGCAGCGATGTTAAACCACGTCTAGAAATACTGGTATTATACCCAGTGCGGGGGAGATGTACGAGACATTTTGAAAGTGAAGTGTAGAAAAAAAAAGTGGGATAAGAAGAGTAAGCATACGCACAATGTCACACTCCTCGCATCTATACAGCTGTCTCTAATGGTCTACAACCAAGGAGGTTAAAGTAATATTTCAGTTAAACCTCCTTGTCTATACGACTGCCGGTCCAAGACTGTTGGTTTAACAATCCTAGCAAACCCTTCGTCGCCTTCATCCACGATGATTTCTCAGGACGACATTCCATAATGGTTACAGCCATCATTAGTCTGAGGTCTCTGCGAGCTAACCCGACCGTGATTGACTTTCTCTGCACGTCGTCGGGAGGACATTCGTAGATGCGTCGTAATGTCTCCTCGCAGTTGTCACAAAGACTGTTGCCAGCCATTTCGGTACGAAAGGAAAATGACCTCGTGAATGTCAGTTTTAAACATGTGTCACGGTGCTTTGACAATAATCATTAAGCCTGATTGGGATCGGCAATTTAAGTGCTACTTGACCCATTTCTGAAGCTTGCGCGAAGGAGTCAATTACAATAGAGAAATTCTATCCAGATGGGGCCCGATCGCGATCAGAAAGTGTCCGCTTCATACCGGTAAAAGCCATAAACGGCAAAGTGTAGTTCAGTATAAGCGTCCGAAAGAAGTGTTCGCGTAATGGTTGCTCAACCAGCAAATGGTTTCAGAGGCCTGTCGGGATCAAGAATCAAAGTTCTTGCTGCTTATGCACACAGATAGGACTCAAAAACACTGGCTCCCGAAAGCGATTTCGTCTGTATACAGCCGACTTATACTGCTTTACAGATGGGGTGGCGCCGGATGTCACTGCTTTTGTGAACATTAGAGCTCGCACAGTCTTCAACATTTCTCAAAACACGGCGAGACATTCATCCAGTGTAGGACAGAGACGGATGTTTGTGCAACTGTACTGGGTTGTCTTCGAGTACGTTATAGCCGTCAGCTTCCTTGCAAGTGGACACTGATTTCATGTATGCGAGTCGTTGCGTCCTCATCGACGACAAAAAACACCTGCAGCGAAACGCGTTCCGATCACGGCGAGGTGACCCGAAAAACACGCGAAGCGGCTTCAGCGTGTTCATGTTAACAATGCGTGTTCGTGCGCTTCTCATATCTCTGTGAGACCGCGTTCAGCGAAAAGAATTACGCGTATATAGACTGCTACTTTATCCATCTCTATAAGCCCATTGCACGAATATTCGCCCAAGTGACCGCGAAGCAACGCAATAGCGACTATATGGCGTTAAAAACTACGCCGTAAGGATTGGCTAATTCATGATAATACTAAAAAAAGACAGCTTCAAATATATTAGTGCCAAGCCTGAAGGGAATGCGAAGCTGGGCAGCATTCTTTGCTTCTGTTCGCTTTTATCTTTGTTTCTTCTTCTCTTGAGCACCGCAATCGCTATGCCAGCGCGGCCGCCATGGGCTACTGAAATGGGCTGGTCACTTTCACTTCAAAAATAAAAAAAAGAGACTGTGTCTGGTGTTTTTCATTGACACGTTCGGTCGCAAGAGCGCCGCCATTCACAGTCTCGCCGACCCCGTCATCGTTCCCTTGCGCTGACCTTTTTTACGCAGCGGCTGTACATGCTGATATCGCCAATAGCATGTAACCGCATCAATAAGTATTACCAAGAAACTCCATAAAGCGATTACGTGCGAGAAACGTATGGCGAATATCGAAATATCGATATACATAAAGTCCTAAGCAGGGCCGCGAAAGCGGTCACGCAAGCGGTAATATCACAACAGGCGAACCGTCAAGGACGCCCGCCTTTCAAAACATTCACGCAGCCGTCGCCGCGCTTATGGTCCTTTAACGCTTGAGAACATTGGTGCTGAACCCATAACTCGTATAGTGGCGCTCACCAGCACAATCGTATAATACGTAAAGAAAGAAATCTATGAAACTACTGCGAGCGGATATGACGATGGAGGGCGCAGGCCTGTGATTGGACAAATGTAACGTCATATGCAACCGCGGCATTGCATGAGGATGACTATTGGACTTTATTTTTTTTAGCATATGGTTTTTTTTAATGCGAAGCATTTCTTAACGAACTCCGGCGACTTATAGCATATCTATCTATCTATCTGTCTATCTGTCTATCTATCTATCTATCTATCTATCTATCTATCTATCTATCTATCTGTTTACGTTTGGGTGTTCTCGTGGTCACCCCATCCATTTACTTGGCGTGAACCAAAATTAGCATGAGAGGGTAAGACGGTTCGACGAATACGACGCGCTTGTCAAGACATGAATAATGTCACAATCCCGTCGCGTACGTCGTCAAACACGTCCCGCCAGACAGTGGCACATACCCACGGGCGGGTATGTGCCGCTGGTATGCGGGTATGTGCCACAGGTGATTGACACTTGGTATCTGCTCAGGAACGACGAGAACACACATGGACAATTTTAACGCGCGAGTGTTAATAAATACCCGACGTCTGTATAGCGTCGACCCGACGAGTCCCAGCGGGAATCGAACCAAAGCATTCTGGGTGCCAATGAAGCATTTTACGACCGAGCTACGCTCGGTCTCGGGACTATACTTTTCAAATAGGCGTTAATCTTCGTGAAACGTTAATAGAGGTTTCAGTGCTGCCTACCCAATTTTATAAACATTACATATGTACTATTCTGATACAGCCGTCACGTCGGGTTAACGTCAAATGTGGTTAGTTGCCATGCGCTGAAGTTGATTTCTGTAGCAGTGTCCAGGGCAAGCATCTTCGCGAGCATCAACGCTTCATATCAGCTTCTGTTGTTGCTACTACGCATGTTCCAGTTGGCATCGTTGCGCAAGTGCAAACAACTGCTTATATTAACATCTGCACCTCTTCATCACATGTCTGTGTGTGCGACATTTGTACATTAATTTAGTGTCATTTCATGGCGTGTCGCTCAATAAAATAAATTGCAACACGGTCACATTTCTTCCGCACGCTTCGCATAACGTGGATTCCCAGTTACGTGGGATCTGCCGAATTTTTTTTTTCCCACTGAACTTGGAAGAGAATAAAGCCTTCCGTCTTTTTCAGCTTGAAAACTGCAAAGCTGGTCATAGGCTGTGTTTTAATTGTTAAACCGCATCGTAGACAGTCTACGCTGACAGCTTAGAAGACGACATTGCACCCATGTCAGTTGAGAAATTAAACACGTCTGGACGGCCTCTACGCAACGAGGCGCCACCTCGTATCGAAAAGAAAAAGCTGAGATAAACAAACGTAACTGTTATTTTTCCAGCTTATTTCGTGTTCAAATCTTTAAAAATAAATTATTGAACGTTACACATATTGAGCGTCTGGAGAAGCGTCTGCTTGAGTGCAGTCTATAATTCGGGCAATATCCAAGCTTTCCGAGCAGTTCGATGAGCCGCTATCTTGTTTGGACAGCAAAAGTAGCCTGCATCGTATTTGTCTACGATGCGGTCTTCTCAAAGCTGTCTATTTTGCCGGCTACGTGAGATTTGGAATCAGACTCAAGATGGCCGCCGTTCACTTAGCTGCCTACTTTGCCGTCTACGGTGAGTATTGGAACTATAGTGAACTTATACTTTGGAACAAATCAAAATCAAATAATTTTATTTTTTCAGAAAGAAACAGCTTCTGGAGAGGTTCACTGGCTAAAAGCTGTTTATGGACAGCTTGACGAGGCCAGTGAACCCTATACAAGGCAGGTGGGACAATGACAAAGGTGTGTATAACAATAAAGACCATAAGCTAACATTACAATACCAAATACGGTGTAATAAAAACATATATATACATTCCTACGAAACATCCTGATACCAGCATAGCACAGAAGATTACATTGGACGCGAGCAAAAAGAAAAAAAAAACCCATAGATTAGTCAAATAATGCGCTGAACGCTACGTAGCTGCAGGGAACGGGCTGGGGACGCTCCAGGCGCCGTTGTTAGAAGAAACCACGACCTTCTAGAAGGTCGTGGAAGAAACTAAAGGAAAAGAAAATGTGATATCATCGATATATTCGACCATTCCAGCGACTATAGGCAGCGCAGCGGAAGGTCGAAATTGCGGACGAGACGGTGGTGTCGCGAGCGTTTACGTCAGCGTCGCAGAGCGCGAATACGCGTTCATTGGTTCATGACTACTGAGAGACCGAACTGCGTCGCTGTTTTATCACCGTGTGACAGCTTCGGAGCACGGCTACATGGCGCCTCCTGCGTCGCTGGAATGACCGAATAGGCGTCATCGGAAAAAAGAAAGATGGGCAAAGCTAGAAAAACATTATAGAAGCGTTCGCGAGCTGCCTCGTTTCGCACGTGTCGTTCCCTCTTCAAGCACCACATTATTTGTTACCATCGCAACGGCGTACTCAATGCGTTGGACGTAAAGGGCAATAGGGAACGAAAGTTTTCTGTATATACGGTAGGGCTTCCAGTTCATTTCATTGGCCAGCCTTTCGACGTCACAGAGCGAGGGAAACGTGGTCAGGTGAGCCCGCGAAAATCGAGTTGAGGGTAAGCGTCCATTTCATTGTATTTTGATATCGCTACGCTGAATAACATTGCACAGCGTGTCCCCTATCGATGTCGTTCTTGCGGCACTCATCTCGTAAGCCTTCAGTGTACGCAACCAATTAGAAATAAAAACATGTTAAACAATCAGGTCGTGAAAAGTGTTTGAGGGCCCCTTTAGGGATTTCGGTGCCGCCATAATGGGCTGTTAACGTTGCCCTTCTTAATTTCGAACAACGAAAACGAACAGTGGTACGATAGACGCAAACGCGTGAGAACGTTTGGGTTGGTGCAGTAGACGTTTCGTGACCTCATCAATTCACGTCGTGACACATAAAAATAAGACATTCGTCTAGGATGGTGGCGTTCGTGTGTCTTATGCAGATTTATCAATAGCCGAAAGAAAAAAAAATACTTACGATACAAGGACACCAGCTTCTTCGCTCGCGTTCTGCGAACGCACAACCGGCGAAGACGACGCTGCAGCCTTCTCAGGCGTATACACATAACAGCATCGCACCTTCGCTTTGAAACCAAATACGCGCTGGTTCGAGACGTCCAAGGCGGAAGGCGTCCAGGGCGGATGCCCAAGAGAGATATCGTGCAGCTTATTTTTGTATGCCCGGTCCAACGTGCAGAAGAAGCTCGAAGATGGAAAAGAAGGGGAGCGAAAGGAGACAGATGTGGATGGCCGTGCAGCGGGGGGGGGGTGAATTAAGACGCCGCCCCACAGCGAACTAAATCAACAGCAACAAGCACAGACCGACCCGGAAGTGCGCTGCGCTGAAGAAGGATGGAGAAGCGATCCGCAACGTTGCGGACGGGCCGTATACATATGCGAAGGTCGGAGATGAAGGACTTCTTCGCTTCTGCGCGCGCGACGCGAAAATATTTAAAGTTTCGCCATCCACCCCAAGGTGGGCCGGGGCGCGAAATGGGATGGTGATGCTGCCTCCATATATAAACACCTTCCAGTTGTTTTTGTTTTTGTTTTGAAAAACGAAATAAAAATAACCGGTATACGAGCGCGCACAGGCGCGAGTCCCTTTAATATATACTCGAGCGCCGCTCTTCCTTGCAAGGAGCGCGCTGGCGAAGTCGGGGCATGCCCACGCGTTACCCAGCTCCGGGCAGCAGGGTTATTGCTTTTTTTTTTTCTTACCGCCGTTTCTTAGCTCATTCAAGCGAACGCGCTGAGACTCTTTGTTTGTGTGATGGCAAAAGCGGGCGAGGTGCACGAAAGATGGATACATATATACTTTCCAACTTCCGCGAGTGTGCACGCGGGCATGCGCTCGCATATAAGCACCTGTCGAGTCTCGAAAAAAAAAAAAGAATGTGGGGAAAACCAATTAGCCCGCCGACTAACAAAATCTTGGCTTCCCGTGAGAGGTACAGTGACTCTGAGCGGTCTTCCATATCGTGAGCACGGGAGCAACGTCCCCCGACCGGCTGATAAAGACCTGGTACTGATAGTGCGCGCGCGCTGCATACAGCGGGCAGTTCACGATATACGTTGCGAAGTAACAAGGGGGGCTAATTAACGTTTCTCTTGCTGTGTAGTGAAGAAGGCGAGCCTCCGTCCGGCAGCATTGCCAACGCTCGAGTCGCTCTGTAGAGAGATAGGCGCCGTCGACACACTGAGACGCTTGTATAGCGACGTCGCAGCGCATAGGTTCCGCCCAGCCCAAAGGTTCCGCCCAGCCCAAAGCTCGCCGCCGCCCCTCTATGGTCACGTGATCAGTATCACGTGATCAGTACGTCGACGGTGCCTACTGTTGCTTACAAACACACAAGAGGCGTATAGATTGGGGGGGTCTCAAATTTACGTTAGATAGCGCGCCGCAGCCGAGAGATCTAGCCGCCCGCAAGGGCGGTAAGTTTGCCACTCAGGAGGTATTTTTTACATCCTATATTTGACGTCCAACTTCGAAAAGCATGCCGATACTGACCTTCAAAATAAGAAAAATCCGGACGCCAAATCTGAAAGAGAATTCTTCTTCAATGGTTACGTTTTCAACACACATAGTGATGAGCGTATAGTGTGGGGGGTTGAGAAAAATGTTTAACGATTTCGAGTACTTGGTACTCAACTATGGGAGAGCATGAAGCCGTCCCTAATAAGATAATAATAATAATAATAATAATAATAATAATAATAATAATAATAATAATAATAATAATAATAATAATAATAATAATAATAATAATAATCGAGAACGAAGAAGGTTGCTGCAGATGCACGCAGTGAATACGATGATGGGGCGAAGCAGCACGCATCGAACCATGAATCATGGCCTTCTGTGTTGTTCTTGTTGACAGCCTCTTATTTTGTTCTAGGTAACCCTTTGCTTTGCCGTATGCCTTGATTGATGGGTGGTTAAATGTCCGTGTGTTCACGCTGCTGTGGCCTTTTATTTATTTTTTCAACCATATGCGCACTATGTACGCTATATAGACCGTGTTGCGCACAGATGTATCGCACCTACATGCGCTTCGACTACAACGACCGGACATTGCGCGACCTTATATAAGGCGTTTCGCCCCTTAGAAAAAAAAAAAAAAACTTGCGACGAGTTATGTCTGTGTAGCTTACAAACATGTTTATTGAGTATAAATGGGACGAAGACAGCGATGAGGCCAGTCTGGTCGCTGGTTAGAGGTGCGCGGGCCACGTGTCTGAAAACCCTGCTAGATATCATCTCTAAAAAGACGGTATCTGAGAATACCTCGTTGTTTCTACTATCAGCGCCATCAAGAAACTTCCGACAAATTGGTGGAGCTTCCTACGTAATGTTCTAGATGTAGCCAGGACAATACGAATTTTTCATCTGATTATCTGGTTATAGCTAGCACTTTTTCCGGGATATGGTTAAGAGAGGGGGGAGTGATTCTTAAAAGAAAGAAAAGAAGAAAAAAGTGACCCCTGTAACTGTCTGCATCATAATGCGACACCTCAACAGTAGCTCACTAGGGATGATGGTAAGGAGGGATTAAAAGAATAGGATTAAAGGTACAGAGATAGAGAGAGGTGCAGGGAAAGAGGACCCACATACTGAAAATAAGAAGAAGATAGGAAAGATGGGCACAGTCGCAGGAGTCCGAGGACGGGGCACCACTCAGCGAGAGCTCTTGTCGGCGTCAGGAGATGGCGTAGCGCGAGCCAGTCGGCCAGAGCGGCGCTGTCGTCGCAGCTCGCGGGGACACAACCGGTCGGCACGAAATCCAGCGAGCGAGTCCTCTGGTTAAGAGTGGAATAACTGCACCACTATAGCATGAATGGGGATTCTGCGAGATGAAACTACTTCGGGCAATCTGCTTTAAGAACGCGGGCTTTTTTTGTGAGGTGCGATGCATAAATGAGTCAGCGACATTGGAGTTGCAAATTGTTCCCTTCAGCGAGAGGGAAGACGGGAGGGAAAAGTGAGACAGATCAACCACGGGATTGGTTCCGTTCAAAACAGGGAAATAGCGCGTGTGGGAGATATATATATATATATATATATATATATATATATATATATATATATATATATATATATATATATATATATATATATATATATATATATATATATATATATATATATATATATATATATATATATATTGTGTGTGTGTGTGTGTCAAAAACCCTTTTTTTTCTTTTTTCTTGAAAGAAAAAAGAAAAGAACTCGGCGTAATATTCGAAGTGTGATACCGCGGACACTGAGAACTGAAAGTGTCTGTTATTACTCGGTGATTGTATATATGAAAAAAAAAAGGTGCAGTAACGCCAAAACTGGAAACGAGGTTATCCGTGCTAGACGGAGTAAGATAAAAATAGAGCCTGGCGCTGCATACCAGCGCAGTGTATGCGCGCGACGGTCTGCAGTGCGTGCCCCGCTGAGAAACAGAGGACGGGAAGCACGCCTCACGGTGGGGGCACGCTTTCACTCGACCCAGTGACGCAGCCGACGCAAATTCCAGCGGGAAGCTGCTTTTTGGGGTCAGCCGTGAAAGTGGTTTGACCCAGACCTATACCGTATATAGACACAGTTATACCAAGACGACGGATCCATGGCCTAGTTGGTACATGTCGAAATGGATTAAAGCCAGAGGGAAACGCATATAGAAAGAACACGACGGGACAGGCTGGCGCTTACGACTGATCCGAAAGCAGGCATGCTCGATACGAAAACTAATACCCGCCGGCAGCAACCTCGCGCATGCGTGAAGCAGGTATGCGTCATATAGAACAAGGATAACTCGTTAAGATTTTCTTTTATACGATGCACGGCTGCTTGGTATACACGTTCAAGGTATATAGTTGCAAGCGGGTATTATAGTTTTCGTTTAAAGGATGCGTGCTTTGATCCGTCGTAAGCGCCAGCTTGTTCCGTCGTGTCCTTTCTGTGTGTTTCGTGTTTCCCGCTGGCTTTTTATCTATATTTCGACACAGTTATACCATTGCCCGAAGAGCGCGCCCACGTAATTCACTGTGCGTCCATGGTCCAATTATGTGGGGCGCGAAACTTGGAGCCAAAAGTGTCGAAAACATATATTGCCACAGACATCAACGCGCGCTGACCGTCGAAGCGCGACTATGTGAGGAAGGGAAAAAAATAACCAAAACCAAAAACTTAATACAATTGTGATTTCAAATAGTCGTAATTTACATATGTCAAAGTTAACGACAAATTTACCCTATACGGTTTATCTGCCACCTGGCGAAATGGTTGATTGTCTCAGTTTTTTCGTCGAGTGCCTTTAAATGAGGGTGGGGGCGTACACATCCAGGCAACCTGCTGTCAGAGCTTGTGTTTAGATCGGCGCATTGTTGCAGGTCAACGAGGCGTCACTCACTTTTGCGTGTTGGTTTGGTGCGTATACCTTCCATAGTGTATTTATTTGCTGACCTCCTGTTTACTGACTGACATGATAGTTCAGAGCTGAACTAGCTCACAATGTGTACAGATAGCCGCTTCTGTGACGAAAGAACCCCAGGTGGTCGAAATTTCCGGAGCCCTCCACTACGGCGTCTCTCATAATCATATGGCGGTTTTGGGACGTTAAACCTCACATATCAATCATAAATCAATCATCATGTGACTGCGTTCACTGGTGCACGGCCGGCGTGCACTCACCTCTCGTGACGGCGAATTGGCGACACGCTAAGCAATGAGACACTGCAGTAGTCTATATCAGTAGTCTATATACGGTTGCCAAGGCGATATTCCCGAGGCTGCTGTCTCGCTTCAGTGGCTTTCCACGATTGGGCAGCGCGAGTTTTCGAAATATTATGCTATCTATCGTGCTCGTGAACGGTTGCGTCATAATTTCATCTGCGAAGTTGTCTGTGTAAATTGGTAGTGTACGATTCGACTATGATAAAGCAACTTTGCTTCCCCAGTCTTTCTTTCTTTTCTCTCGCGTACGCAATGCGCGAAATACGGTCGCGTATTTGCAACTCAAAAAAAAGGTCAGCAATCAGGGGGGGGGGGGGGGAGCTGCAACTTCGCGCCAAGTATAGGGCGAATGCAAGACGTCACCACCACTTCCGGTTGTGACGTCATTTTTTTTTCAACTTTCGTTTGCTGTTAGTTGTCCTCTTCATACGTAGATGACGACGCGTTGGCAACGGGCCGCCAACTGCAGGATAAATGGGCTTCTACGGAAGTTACGCGACCAGTTTACCTTGGCGTGTCTCTCGTCGCACTCTACGTGGCCTAATGTTGACGATACCGCATCGGTTGAGTATAAGCGTCACTGCGGTCGATATAAGGCGTGCGTTTAGCAAGCATATACATAGAAGCGTTAATTTAGGAGCCGTGTCGTGAGAAGGAACGAATATTTGACAAAGTTTGAAATGGTTTACTTGGGGAATAGTGTGTGTAAATTCGGCCTCTAAATGAATTAGCCGAAGAGGCGCACGTTTACTGCTCAACAAATCGTAATGCACAGGTACACCCATCCGAAGAGACTCGCCTTTACTCATTTAAAATTGTTCACCTATGGAGACACGTATAACGTCGAAATTGAAATTGAAAAACGATGAAATAGCCTAGTTCACAAACGTTCGTGGTTGAATTACGCTCAGGCCATAACGCTCACAAAAAGAATCTTGATTGATTGATATGTGGGGTTTAACGTCCCAAAACCACCATATGATTATGAGAGACGTTGTAGTGGAGGGGCTCCGGAAATTTCGACCACCTGGGGTTCTTTAACGTGCACCCAAATCTGAGCACACGGGCCTACAACATTTCCGCCTCCATCGGAAGTGCAGCCACCGCAGCCGGGATTCGATCCCGCCACCTGCGAGTCAGTAGCCGAGTACCTTAGCCACTAGACCACCGCGGCGCCACAAAAGGAATCTAGCACTAAAGATTAGCTCGTTCTTTATTCTTTCCGTCGCTTTTATGATAAGCGAAATTTAGCAATGAACGTTGACACGGCGACCTATTTAGGATATGTGCTAAAGACAAAGCACTACACTTTTAGAAATCTGTCGCTAGATGGACACTTTTGGAAAACTCCTAATTAGTTGCCATTACTTGTTAAATAGAAGAAATTTAATTTCTCCCACATCTTTCTCTCTCTTATTTCAATGACGACTTGCAGGGTAGCCAGCCGGTCTGAGAACTGGCTAACCTCCCTGTCCTTCCTCTTTCAATCCTCCTCCTCCTTCAATGACGACTTCTTTCCGTTTGTCGCAAATGACTTCTCCGTACCAATATCAGCCAATATCAGCCTGTTAGAGCGAAGCGCGTAGTATATACAGCGCCACTTTAACGAGTTTTTGATGCCCTCTCACCAAAACAAGAACTATATAGGCTCGTACACAGCGTCCGTGGTAGACCGTACATACATAACAGGCTTTGATGTATACGGTTGATCACCAGCGTAATTAAACTGCGGCACCACGAACGCCCAGGCGGACCAATGGTTTTTCTCTGTGGGACACGCTCACAGCACCTCAGAACACCCACTGTCTTTCTTTTGTCTTTTTTTATTTTCTTGGAATTGACGCACGAATCCGAGGTCGGGCCCGAGCCGCGCTTATCGGCAGATGGTCAAGACAGCCCGGCTGCCGTCGCATGTGGACTTGGCAGTTTCGGTGCTCTATATAGCTTCTGCGCGATGCCGCAC
Organism: Rhipicephalus microplus; assembly: GCF_043290135.1. Classification (NCBI taxonomy): domain Eukaryota; kingdom Metazoa; phylum Arthropoda; class Arachnida; order Ixodida; family Ixodidae; genus Rhipicephalus; species Rhipicephalus microplus. Next base: position 2,290,208 of record NW_027464625.1, on the reverse strand, counting down.
TGAGACCGCGATTACAACGAGCTCTTTTCTTGCAGTCCCTAATAATCTGCTTCCCCGACAAAACTCGCTTTGAGCCGGGAGTGCCACGTGGGGTCTCGGTCGTTGGAAAAATTAATCAGCCTCGAGTGGCGGCCAGGACTGAAAAAAAAAGAAAAAAAAAAGAGCGGGCGGGCAAATACAGTACGCGTGGGCTGCGCAACTACATGCGACGCCTCTTCGCGCCTTGTTCGCTATGCGCGCATACCGCGCGCGCTTTTCGAGAATGCGTTAGCGGGATTCCCTCCGCACTTCGGCGCACACGTTGGCTGCAGAATGCCGCGCTAAGCTGTATACGTCTTTAAAGGGACACCAGAGTGGCACCATAAATGGGTATAGATTTAAAAAAAAAAAAACATTACTCTGAATACTCTATATAATGTCGTTAATTTCACCGTCCTATATATATTTAAAGGGGAGAAAATCACAGTCAAAGTCTCGTTTTCGAATTTCACGCCCCAACCTTGCGTTTTATATATATATATATATAGTATATTGGTGGCGTTGGCCCAACAAGATCTCTCGAAACTATGTTAAGTATCTGGCGCGCTCGGGGGACATCGTAGTTCATTTATACCGATTAGGAACAACGGGCCGTCAAAATTTATGACACCGTGGTGCTTGGAGAGAGAGAATAAACTTTATTTAGAGAATAAACTTTATTTAGAGAATAAACTTTATTTAGAGAATAAACTTTATTTAGAGAATAAACTTTATTGTGGTGCTTGGAGCGGGAATTTCAATGGGGCATCGCAACCCGCATATTACTTTTTGCGCGTTTTCTCTCTTAAAAGGACAAGACCTCGAGAATTCAAGCAACAAAGGAATGAAGGGGGGGGGGGGGGGGTTGATGAAGGAACAAAGCCCTCAAACAAGAAAAATCTTTTTTTTTTGTTTCAATTTAGTGTCCCTTCAAATATGCTCGGCTCAAAATCAAAAAGTGTGCTGCTGTTGAAAGGCTGTGGTACAGGGACGTCGGTATGAGTATTCAGACTTTGCGATATGAAACGTTGAAGATAACTTCACGAGCATTTAATAAACAATTCTATAAAACTAAACTGTGTGTGTTGTAACACACGGTGTCGCACTGTCCGACGCGTTTCACGACGTCTTTTTTTTTTATTTAGTACTATATTGTTTCGTTTTTACCCGACAAGGGGTATCGACGTCGCTTTATTGGCGCCAAACTCTCCTATTCATCACTTGAAAAAAGTTCGATACCGCAATATCGAATTTCCTTTTCTTCATAGCAATGCGAAACTAACACTGTACTGCATTGAGTAAGGTGCTGTTTTCGTTACATCCTTACAAACATCGTCATGATGGCTCGCATACTTAGAAACTGTTTTTACTCTTTAAATTCTTTTAAATTGTCCTTTTCATATCCAATTGTGAGACGGTGTAAGATGCTTCTATGTATGTATTGGCCTGCTTCCTCTTCTCACCACGCGAACTCCGATTAAATTTGATTAGGCGTGTTGCTTCACGAGTGAGGAAACGTTCTACTTGTTTACATTCGATTTGTTATGCAAATGTTATTTTCCTCGGATATTCGTACTTTAGATTCAAATCAGGGATTTCACTCTTCGGACTGCTTTCATTTATTAAAGCCTTGTATGTCTCGTGGGGACGTGAAATTAAGCTACCGTTTTTGCAGCGTACGCATAATCTGAAAAAAAAAATCTTTAATTTATGTATTTTACCCTCGGGGCGCTTAAAGGCGTTACAGAGCGGGGGGGGGGGGGGGGGTATACAAAAAAATGCAAAAAAATACAACATATTGATGAAAATATTTCTGCAAACAAACTAAGCTATGACGGGATGAAGACGCGGTTCGTTAGTGCAGCTTTGAATGATGAAGCGTCCTCGATGCAAACGATGGAGGGGGGGGGGGGGAGGCGGTTCTACTGAGGGCTCGCTTTTGGTAAAAAGGAGCCTGAAAAATACATTAGGGTGGCAAAAAGGAATGAAAACTTCATACTGATAATCAATACGTGATAATACGTGTGAACGTGCTGAGATGAGTTCATGTTCAAGTGAATTTTCATAGTATATGATTTTTTGAAAAAGACATAGACAAGAACAGTTTTTTCTTTTCGAAATTTCGATTTTGTAAGTCCAAGGCACCGATTTCATTAGTGAAATGCTAGCTGTGCGGGAATAGTTTGAGTTAATAAAACGCGCTGAACGATTCTGAACTGCTTCAATGATAGTTAATGTTTGTAGACCAGTGTCCCAAACAGAAGAAGCATATTCAAGCCTATAGGTCTAAGTGAATTTTTTTGCAGAGTAGTAATTTTAAGTTACATGGAGTTCTGGAAAAAAAATCTGCCTATGTACCCGAGAGATCTGATGGCTCTACTAGTGATGTTTTCAAAGTGTGCATGCCAACAATAACTCAAAAGTCGTCGATCAAGGGACTCGATGTAATGTCACATGCACGGCCAGAGCGCCTCGTGGCTCAGCTACGCGTTAATCTTGTCTGCGGCGTTGGCATGACTAAATGAATACAAAAAGAAGTGCTCGCTTGATGTATAAGGTGCACGGAGGAAAAAGAAAAAAAAATTGGTACACTGGATGACCTGGGCTTTAGGATCGTATCACACGAATGCATAACGAACTCTGTGACTTTTCACCTTTTATCGTAATGGCTCGTGGGAGCGCCCGCCGTGCCATCCGCAAGGGATGGACTACTCAGGAAGCTTTCAATAAAGTTTTTCGTACTGTATACCTTATCGTAATCACGACGCAACACATGGGAATTTTTATCTGACGCGCAATAGGAGCTCCGATTAACATCTCCGTCTTATCAGCGACGCCATGACTAAAACGCCGTTCACATCAACGCACATGCGCCATCTTCGTGGAAGGTCAGAGCCCAGAAGGGGGGGGGGGGGGTGTCTCTGCGGGCTTAACCTTCTTCTATTAGTTCGCCAGTGCTGTGGCAGGCGCCCGAGTGCTTAGCCCAATGCCATTAAAGCCCTGCTCTCTGTCCGCGCGACAACTCTTAATTGCATCATGCCACACGGAGGCTGCCTCCATTTTCCGTAATGCGGCCAAAGAGGATCCGATTAGGCACGCGCCTGGCCTGCATCACGTGTCGCCCACGAGGCGCGCCTTAATTGTGCACGCGCGCCATCGTCAGGCTAATTCTGTTTGGATTGACATCTGCCTACGCGAGGCTCCGGACGGCTCGGTATATACACGGCACAGGGCCTCTCGGAGGATAAACAGGGCGCGGCTCGGTCCATGGGCCAGGAGGCTCCGAGGTCAGAAGCTGCAGAGCGCGCACAGGTGTGTACCTATAGCTTGGCCGATCCGATCGATACACTTATTACGTGTCCAGCGCGAGAGTGCCTTGAAACTGGCGCTTTTAGATGAACGCGTTCGGTGTTCTCACATATATGGCAAGCGGACGTGCCGTACGATGTTGACGTCACACAGATATCGACCTCATGAGTTATCACACCCACACGTAAGAGGCAAATTCGCTATTGCAGACTTTATTTAGGAAAATATAACTGCGGTCGATGCCTGAACTGCAATGTTGGCTTTGACCCGACGCGCGCGTGCGTGCGTGTGTGTGTGTGTGTGTGTGTGTGTGAGTGTGTGTGTGTGTGTGTGTGTGTGTGTGTGTGTGTGTGTGTGTGTGAGTGTGTGTGTGTGTGAGTGAGTGTGCGAGTGTGTGTGTGTGTGTGTGTGTGAGTGTGCGAGTGTGTGTGTGTGTGTGTGTGTGTGTGTGCGCGTTCGTGTGTGTGTGTGTGTGTGTGTGTGTGTGTGTGTGTGTGTGTGTGTGTGTGTGTGTGTGTGTGTGTGTGTGTGTGTGTGTGTGTGTGTGTGTGTGTGTGTGTGCGTGTGTGTCAACGCAGTCTGTTTCTCTCTTTCTGTACTTTTGCTTTCTGACTCGCCCTGCAATCGCATGACTTTTACAAACGCCCTCGCTTGCCGCATCGGAATGGCAGGCAGTGCTGGCAACGAAGATTAAAATGAAGACATACTGTTTGGCTGTAAAGTTAAGAATTGGACACACTCTTAGGGGCACATGCAAGACATGTTTCACAACATATTTACAGGCTATTTATACACGCACACTCTATGGTCTTAAAAGGGGGAGAATAGCCGGCGTGACTATCAGCGGTGGTCGTTGTCTGTTTAACTTGTCATCAACTTCGCATACGGCGTAACTTTGTATCAACGCTGCAATCGGATATTTTTATCTGATTTATATAAGGTAACGTAGGGTTTTGTACCACGCACCTGATTTTATTTAAGGCCAGCGCGTGATGAGGTAGATAAGGCTTTTGTCTCAATAGAATATTTATTGAAACAAAAAAGTGGCCTGAAAGATGACGTTGCAGCGAAACATCTGGTTTTAAGACCGTAACGCGCGCCATCTCAGTACAAAGCAGTTTAAAGGAGCAAGAAAATGCGAATGATTCTCGAACATGCTATACAAGTGACTATAATAATAATAATAATAATAATAATAATAATAATAATAATAATAATAATAATAATAATAATAATAATAATAATAATAATAATAATAATAATAATGTGAACAGCAGGCACTTGCTCATTTTGACGTGCGGTTAGAGCATAAAATAAATGATATTCAAATACGTCTTACATCTGCTCATTAAGCGCTTAAACGAGAAAATACAACGAAATGTATACGGCACAACATGTAAACCACCACAGCACACCTTGCAGGCTTGAGCGTGCTAACACTCGGGTTACACAATAGAAGGTAGATAGACACTCATATGAATGCGATGTCACCGTTTGTGTAAACAAACTCTGTTCACACGTCATTTAATATCGCTGACTTTTAATAAAAAATAATAAAAAATGTTGGAATTCGCGGTCACTTGAAAGAAAGCACATGGATGAAGTAGGCGACAGCAACACCACGTGACCTGCCATCTTCGCTCTTTAGGCGTCCTTGAAGAGGCGCGGTTCTGTGATAACATCTGGCTCGTCCTTTTTTTTCCTCGTCAACAACGTTTGTTTTCATAGCTCGGGCAGGTAATTCCCGCCGCTTGGCAGCAGCTCCTTAGAATTTCCCCTCTTTTCTTGTTTCAACCCGTGAGCCGAGGAGCAATTATGATGCCGCTGGCTGTCATCACGAGGCCCGAGAAATATATAACCGGAATGATCTGGCTTTCCGTTTTACGCTTTCCTTCCCTTTTCGTTTCTTTTTTATTTGTTGTATTAAGTTATGCGTTGACGTAATTTGTGTCCGAATCCGACCACCGCTTTCCAGCCGGACAATGACGACGCCGCTATCGTGCAGCTGCGTCACGGCCGCTATATCCGGAATGATGTATCGCACATTGTGTTCGATGGAAAGAAATCCGTGCATTCAGTTTTACCCCAAGACCTAGTCCTGTTCTGGCACATCTTGCCGTGCCGGCCCTTTCAGCCAACGATTACAAAATGCAGTGCGCCGACTATGTAGGCGAACATATTTCTGTATTCCTTTCTTTTATTTATTTCTAATAGAGATTTTTCTATAGACGGAATATCGCCATGTGTATCGTCTATACGTCTATCTAGGGTAAATCACTTCTTTCCGTGTGCTTGGAGCTGTCGATCAACTCACCCTCGAGCTGCCTGATTAGCTCATTTGGTAGAGCAACAACCTAGGAAAGCCTTTAGTCCCTGGTTCGAACCCCGTATCAGGCAGATTTTTATCGCGCTTTAGTAGACGTTTTTTTTTTTCTTAAAAATGCGTGTGTATTTTCGTGTATTTTTGCGTTACAGAACGGTGGATGTCAATTTTCTTCAAGATATTATTATTATTATTATTATTATTATTATTATTATTATTAGACGGCGCACTTAAGTTACAACGAGAAGTCACTATATAGCCCCGCCGTGGTGGTCTAGTGGCTAAGGTACTCGGCTGCTGACCCGCAGGGCGCGGGTTCGAATCCCGGCTGCGGCGGCTGCATTTCCGATGGAGGCGGAAATGTTGTAGGCCCGTGTACTCAGATTTGGGTGCACGTTAAAGAACCCCAGGTGGTCAAAATTTCCGGAGCCCTCCACTACGGCGTCTCTCATAATCAAATGGTGGTTTTGGGGCGTTAAACCCCACAAATCAATCAATCAATCAATCAATCAATCGAGAAGCCACTATATACGCAACTGCATACGGTCACGGCGCCGGTTTCGTTCGCCCTTTTGTGAAAAAAAACAAAGATCAAATGCGCGACAAGTTTCAAGGCCTTCAAATCGAGAGCAAAAGAGAGTGAAAGGTTTCTTGTGGCAGAAAGGCCTGCAGGTCGGCCTTTAACCTCCTTGGCCCGAACCGATTTTCTGGCTCGCTACTCAGCGTTAGCGAAGGTTGGCGAATCGACAAATTATTCCTCGAGATGGTCAGCACTGAAGCTAAACATAGGATGCGGGTTCGTGCCTGCCGTTCTCCGCTCTTCCATCTGAACGGAGCACACATTGTAAACCGGAGGCGACGACGGAATCAATAAAAAGAAAAGAGCCAAACGACACGTGGAATGATGTCCACCGTGCATCATCGGTCGCATTCTTCGATGAACACTGTTTGCGAAGTTACTCCCGAGTCGTAAATTCAAGAGAGGTTGTTTATTTGGGGTAGCTCCGGTCTTCTAGACCATTTTTTTTTCGTATATGCATTTTTTCCTTCCCTTTCTCTCCTTGCGAAGTGGTAGTGAAGACCCGGTGCCTTGGCCTGGTCTCCGGCCAACACAAACAAACAACCTGCCGACGAAAGGCAAAGTCAGTCGACTGGCACGCACTCTGGAAACTGCCAGTATATCGGTCAGAGAAGAGAGTCGACGGCGCCCTACGACTGCGAATATATTGACGCATCGGATCTAAAACTGATCAGCGCTACCAAGATGCCAGGCAGACATGTTCGCGCATCAATCACCGCCTCGACGTTTATCGTGACGGAGAACTTATAAAATAGACAGCTCAAGTGACATCGTGTGCTAGACGCGCCGTTACGTATGTGCAAGTAGTAATGATTCGCCTCGGAAGGAGGTATACAACAGAGCGGTACTCCGAGGTGGACCCTTTTAATTCAGTTGGCACGAACGCGCGGTTCGCGTAACTTCGAGATGCGCGCCGGAAAATGAAACCACGCTAAAGAAGGGAAAGGACGCGCAGGAGGAGGATCGCGGAGCGCGAGGTTTAAATTTCGATTCACCGCACGGCAGCAAGGTTCAACTGGGAACCACGCGTCGTGCGCACGCTTCGAGGGTCCCGTCGAAAGTGGAGTTTAAGTTTGCAGACGGACATTCAAAGTATTCTACGTCGGACAGCACGGGCGTACCACAAACACAGTCGACGCTGGACACACGATACGTCGGCGAGAGTATGACCAGCATGACGCACGATGGACGCGTGCGGCATTCCTAGAAAGCGCGTTCAGTGGATCCCACTCACCGGAGCCGAAAAGTGTCTGCCCCTGGAAGAAGTACTCCATCTCGGCGTTGTAGTGCTCCGTGTAAGCGCCCAGCCGGTTGCCCGTGCTGCGCGACTCGGTCCAGTGCACCTTGGCCAGCCCGCGCATGAACACGCGCACGGCTTTCAAGCGCATGTCACCCTTGAGTTCGAGCACGCACTTGCCGCGCACCGTCTGTCCGGGATGGTAGACGCTGCGGTATCCGTCCAGCACGATGTCGAACGCTTTCAGCTTGCCCATGGTGATTCGGCAGCCTCGTGGCGTCGTCGCGTACCATCGGAGAGAGCTCGGAGTCAGCCCGCGCCGAGCGCGTGCTGCGACGCCCGCCGGCGGCCCGCGGCGGTCACCGAACGCATTGTGCACAGCGGCTGGTGGTCGACGCCGATGTAACAGCCCCGCTGGCTCTGCTGCTCGCTTTTCCGCGGCGGCGTCAACGACAACCTCCGATCGAAGGCTCACGGAGGAGGCAGAGGAGGCCGTCAGAGGAGAGAGCACGACGGGCAGCGTCTCGGAATGCGCTCTCGCGCCGTCCCGTTTAGGCGAGAGTCGGAACGAGACCAAAGCACGGAACCGAAACTAACTATTAGGAGACGGAACAGCAGACGCCACACGTGCGTCGGTGCTTAAACGGGCCGATGCCAGCGAAAGAAAAATACGTAGGCGCTGCGCTGCTGAATGGACATTCGTGCCTGGCGAGCAGTTGTAGATGAGCTAAGGAGCGAGGCACGCGTGGTATGCGCTTTTCGGGCCCCCCGCGGCGCGTAGGAGACGTTTTGCATGACAACTTTGGCAGGGAAAGTTTGTTTAAGAGCCGAGATGGTGCTGCCATCGCGGGACGATGCAGAAAGACTGCTGGCTTCTCTTCTTGCGTCACGCTAAAACTGCTGGTGTATCTTTCGTTATGCGCCAGATGGCGCTACGCATGCAACCTGGGCTTGCGTTCAATTTTTAGGCGGCAAGGTTCGTAAAACACACACAAGGCCAATCGGAGGCCCCTTCTCGAGGCTGATTACTGCACATAGTTGTGGAGCCTTGTTCCTATTATAATATTGCATTAATCATGTGTGTGTTTCCATGTATGCTGCCGACACTTGCAAAATTGAAAAACTTGGCGGGCAGGAAGGTTCAGTCTCACCCCCCCCCCTCTCCCAGCAAGTTAAGCCAATACAATGTGAATTAATGTAATGTGACAAGAACATAATCAACAACCGAATAAATAACGACGTTCTTTATGTGCGTTGACCCGGCGAAAAAATTCAAACTACGACATTTCGCAATAAGGTGCAAATTTAATGTTGAAATACTAATTCTTGCTGTTTGCTGATGTAGCTATTATTTTTTTTTAAATTTTTATCCTATGTGTTTCATCTATATCCACAGAATGAAGTTGTACTTACACGCTCTAGTGGCAGATTAAGTATATAGATAAGAAGTACTCATATATGAGACGGCGCAGGTTTCGCAGTTCAGTTGAGGCAGGCTATACGTAGAACACACTTATAACAATACTCTAGTGCCACGAAACTTCACTCGCACGCTTAAATTCTTCGCAGTTTGAATTTTTAACTCAAATTTTACGTTTTAACAAAAGCCACCAATGCTCCCGTGATGTAGCGGATTTCAAGAACAAGCTTTGCTGTAATGCCACTGCGCTATGCGGTCAAGCATACTGCAAATCCAAGAGGGCGTTGGGGTGCTTTGAGGTTGTGAGTGGGGCTTCAGCAGCTTGAATTTTCCAGTTTCTTCTTTCTTTTCAGTGAATTAACGTTACACTACCACTCGGTACGGACACCAAACAGCCAGAATTCATGGTTATTACCCGTATTGAGGCATGCAGGCATTGCTGTAAGCGGTTTATTTCACCATAGACCACATACAAAAGTTGACGGCCCAGCAGTTTCTCATTGTGATACAACGTTACATTGTTAAAACTGGGGTTGTTATAAATATGTTCGACTGATGAGTGATAAGACTGGTAAGGTTTTTTATTATATTTTTGTCTTGGTAATGCGTGAGGGCCACGCTACCATTTCTTATTCTGTGTGTTGACACTTAAAAATGAATAAATATATGCAATTAATTGAGACAAATTAGATCAACGACGTGCTTTTCACCGACTATCTTCGTCCCTGGCTTTTTAGGAGTGAAGCTGGAAAGTAAATAACTCTTGGGACAAAACGTCAGCGTTGATCGATCGGCCGGGCCAACTGTCGTCAGAAATCTGCAGGGCCATAATCATGCACATCGGGCAATGACGGGCCAGGTTAGAGTGAGTGAAGACATCATTGTGGAATAACTGACAGCGCAGCGAGGTTCCGATGCGGACCGTAAGACAGATAAAAAGCACACAGTGCTGAACTCGCAACTAGATTTTTTTAAAAAGAAACAACGTATATAGGTAACAGTGGGTCATCAAAACTCTGCACATATCTGGTGCAAAATCACGGGATTCATGTCTTGCCTACTAGATAATAACAGTATTTGAATAACAACAATAACAACTTTACGTCCCAGAATCACGATGTGATTACGAGGGACACCGTAGTGGAGAAGAATGGCTATTTGCGCTAGTTGGCTGCAGTGGAGGGCTGTGGAAATTTGGATCATCTGGTGTTCTTCAACGTGCACTCACATTGCACAGTACACTGGCCTGTATACCATGTCGCCTTCACCAAAATGCGATCGCCATGGCCGGGGTCAAACCCGTGACCTTCAGGCCAGCGGCCGAGCTCTACCATCGCATAAACCCAGATCTTTACTTGAGCTTTCAGATACCAGACCGACGAGGCCAAGCCATGCATGGAAACTCGAAGAATACTCATTTAGTAATAATACTTTTTCCTATTCGTTTTTCCCGCGCGTAATTCGAGAATGGAACACACTGAATCCAGTCATTACACAGCAGCCAACATTAGAAAACTTTATGAAACTAATTAAAGGCACTCACCTATTCTAACCTAGTTTGCATGCACAGAGATCACCTGTTTTTCTTCACGCAGTCCTTCCTGTTTCCAATTGTCATATTAAAACACTTGTCTGCATGTATTTATTGTTTAATACGGTTAATTGATAACAATACTCGATCTGTGTTTTCTTCTTTCTGTGCTTCGTTTCTTCTCGACTCCTGTTTTTTGTTGGTGTACCATTGGTGTACTTCGTACTTGGATATCGTTCAAATAACTATGTATGATTGTTCTGTCATACTGCTGTGTTCAGTTATTATGTGTTCTTTATTATTCTGCTTTTCCTTGTTTCAAACGTCGAAAGTTGTGACAGTGATGCTCACCCCTGTAATAATCCCCATGGGGGATTGACAGTATTCTGTAAATAAATAAATAAATAAATAAATAAATAAATAAATAAATAAAATATACAATGTGGCGGAAAGTCTTGCCTGATAGATAACTATACCTTTCATCTAGCAGAGTGATTTATGTATTGATTGTGCAATTTTTTGCTAAATATCGTTAAAAAAGGGGGTTTTCGGCTATCTCACGCAACGCCTGTTCAGCACGTCTGTATCTTATAATGGTTATAGAACACACAATCACAACATTTGCAATGGTCTAACAAATGGGACGCGTCTGTAGCACGTGAGAAATACAGAACATAACATCGTAAGCGTACGTTTAGGCAACTAAACTTACGGTTTAAGTCTGGCCTTATTCACTGCCACGTGGGAATGATATGACGTATTCCACGTCAGTAGCGCAAAGTTCACGTTTCTGCACGTGACTGGAAACGCATCTTGTTGTTTTTCCCGGGTTATACCGTCACAACGCTCCATCTACAATATCGCTCACATTGGCCACTGCGTTGAAATGAATTAACGCTTACAACATACCGTGAACCAATGATCTTTCAAACCATGCGCGGTTCTGTGTAGGTATGGAATCACTGCACACCTTTTTTTTTCTTTGCCAATTACCGGGGCATATTTTCACGGTGATGAAGGTATTGACGACGTATGAACAAAAAATTAAATGGGTTAACTTCACGGGTTCTTCGATAAGTCGATGACTTCTTGCTCCTACTGGGTACCAAAGTTCCCTTTGTTAACATTCTGATGCTTTACAAGGAATGTGGAATGGGTCTACATTTAGCCCTTTGGAGCTGCCCAACAACAATGAGCTGTAGTTCCTGGATCTAAGACAAGCTTACGTCAAGTATCACATTTGTTGGCGATGCCAACCAGGATTCATCAAGCCAATCATAAATTATAACTTTGACCACTCGAAGATTGTAAAGAGAGGAACCGCGTTTTTCTGTACTGAGTGGAGGGCAGGAGGGATAAACAACAAGAGGGATGGCAGGGAGGTTAACCAGGCACATGCCCGGTTTGCTACCCTACGCTGGGGGAATGGGAAGGGGGCATAAAGATGAGAGAGAGAGAGAGAGGGGAAGAGGAAGAGAGAGAGAAAAACAAAAAAAGGAGGATTGTCAGTCAATCGGCTGGCGCGTATGCAGCGGTGGCACTACACAAAAGTTAAAGGTGGTCACGTAGGCCTGTAGTCCTCAAAAAGCACAAGACAGCTTTGACTGCTTTTTGAGCCCGACGAAAGGCGATGACGGTGTTCCAGTAGCATCTGCACAGAGAGTGGCCAATCGTCCAATTGTCGCAATGCGTCCGAAAGCTTCTGTCTTTCAGAAGCAAATCGAGGGCAATGGCATATCAGATGGTCGATGTCTTCTTTAGTACTTCTTTGGTCTTCTCTGTACTGAGTGCCACTTTTTAGAAGTCGTGCAAGGACGTTAGGATACGCGGTATAACTCTCTCTCTCTCACACTACTACTACTACTACTACTACTACTACTACTACTACTACTTCTACTACTACTACTACTACTGCTGCTACTACTACTACTACTACTACTACCATACCCACTCTGGGGGATTGGCCAGAATGTCGTAGTGGGAAGCATTCACTTTGCCATCCTTCGTCATTCTTCGGAGTAGCATGGTATTTTCTACACACTTGCGAGGAATTTAGGGCAATTTTTTTTTATACTGGTGGCTGACGACAATGAAGAATCAAGCCTGCCTATAAGGCAGTTTACAGCAGAGTTTCAAGCACCAGTGTGGCTCTGCGGTAGACTACGTGCAGGAGACCCGGGTTCAAATCCCATAGTGTCCACGGCATTCGTTATTTACTTATTGTTTTTTCTTAATATTTTGCGTGGTAGTCGTTACCAGCGGCGGCAGCAGCGGCGGACAACTGCGGCGAACCTGACCCTTTTTGTTATCCCGTAACAGCTCTCGCTGTAAAATAATAGCATGAACTTGAACAACACTGCTGCGTTCCATTGCAATGGATGCATGATCTCGGGTGCATCATGATGCTATATGTAGATTTTCGAACCAAAGTGCACACGGAAGGCTTGAAAGCACTGGACATAGAGCGTTAGAACATCGAGTATACCTGTTATACGGACTGAGTGTATGGTGATTTGAACTCGCCCATGAACACGCGAAGCGTGTCTAACAGTGACTAAATCACTATTATTAATTGCTTTGTAAATCAAGGCGTGTCGTGAACATGCGTGCTGTTTTCAACTAATGTTATCTGGGGTTTTACGTCCCAAAAACCAAGATATGATCACGAGAGACGCCGTCGTGGAGGGCTCTGGAAATTTAGGCCATCTGGTGTTCATTCGACGTGCACTGACATGGTACGGTACACGTCTCTACCATTTCGACTTCACCAAAATGGGACCACCGTAGCCCTATGCGACCCCGCCTCGGCTGGCATGGAGCCCGTGATCTCCAGGCGTGCAGCCGAGCACCCTATAGCCACTGATCCACCGAGGTGGACCTGTCGAGCTTTTACAAAAAACTATCGCGCTATGATCACGAGGCCCGCCGTAGATAGCAAATAGCTCCGGGTTAGTTTGTACATGGTTTCTTCAACGTACACACCGGAATGTGAGTGTTTCATAGATGTCGCTCCCATTGAGATGCAGCCGCAGTGGCTGGATTTCGAACCCACGACCTCGAGTTTCGTGGCGCGACACGTCCGGAGGGCAAGCGAAAGAATCGAACGCGGTGTGATGCGAGTGTGTTGTGCCCTTTCATCGGAAAATCACGGCAGCGGAAAACGCTCGCTCGGCGGCTGAGAATAGAGATAACCGTGCTCGCTCGAGTCGTACGCGCCGAAAGAAAGCCGCGCGCAGTCTATCCTCCGTATTCAAGAACGTTCCTTTACTCAACACTTCACCTTCACTTGAGAAAGCCGATGGCAGCGCCATCTCTAGGCAGGGCGAGCCACTGCCTGTCAGCGGTAATGTGCTACGGTTCTTGAGTTGCCCAGTGTCCTTTTCAGTCGAGCAGCGGCGCAGTGCTCAACTCTGTCAAGTGAAGGGCGAAAAAAATCGAGTCGAGGAGCGATCGTGAATACGAGCGTAAATCTCGAGGAGAGACGACGTTCTGTTGAGGCGTCGTTTCCGTTGGCACGAAAATATGCCGGGGATGTCGTGCGTATAGTGTATACGTGTACACATACGTAATTCGGAAGTCAATTCGGTGGAGTTATCAGCCGTGTATGAACACAACAAATAAAGAGTGCTATGATGTTCTCGCGGCATTGTGTATAGCCTCCCTATACGCGCGATCACATTTCGCGCGCATATACCTGATATCTGCGAATTGTTGTTCCAAAGGGAAAGACGTGAGGCGAAATTCTCGCTATACTTTTTGTGGATGTTGAATGATTAATGTCACCGCAGGTTCTGGAAATATAATAGCACATGCAAGCAGAATAATCGCCGTTTAAAGGGCCCCTTAACAACCTATGAAAATTCGAAGAATGAGTGCGATATTCCCTCCCAGCGTTTTCCGTCTCGGCGGCACAATCCGTGACGCCACAGCAGTTTGTTGATGTGCCATCAGGATGAAATAAGCTCTCAAACGGTTGATATCTACGAGAGATATCTGCGAGATATATCGAGAGATGCGAGAGATATCTGCTGTGAATTGTCGCCTTGCACTCGCCTGCTTGTTCTGCCTTGTCTCGCATGATTGTCGTGCGCGATAAAGTGGAGATAGCAACGTGTATATCGAACAGTGCGACATCTGGATTGTGTCAACGTTTAGTGCCGATATTACTCGTGTCTTCTGAAAAAAAAAGTGGTGAGGAGGAGATGGCGCTTGTAGAAACGGTAGTGAATGAGCGTGAGTGAGGTAGTGAGAAACTGTCAAACATTTCAAGTAGGTGTGGTTGAAGGGTCCTTTAAAGTGTCCGCTGAGTGTTTCTGTTGTGCCGGTCTGTAGCGACTTACGATAAAGCTGATAAAGTATAGTAACTGTTGTTTGTCCTGGCCGATGCCAGCAACAGTCGCTGGCCCTGCTCTTATAATTTTGCGTGCAGGAAAAAACAACAAGGAACTTTAATGACAAAATGAAGTGATAGCCATGCAAAGCGCTCATAAAGCTTAAAAAAGATATATGAAAGGGGAATATCGGTGTGCTAATCACGCCTTTTTCTTCTCCTTTTTTTTTTTAAACAAAGCATTCAGCAAGTGTGGCGAATAAAGCTCGTTATTTTACTTTATCTTGGTCTTTCTTTCTCTCGCTCTCTCAGTCGCATTTACGACGACATAGAACAGGAACGATGGGCCCGACGCCCTAGACGACAGTGCAATCCACGCATGCAACAATATATCAAGTCAGCGCAGCGACTCTCTCAATAAGAAGCGTAGAATCTTACGGTGGCAGTTTTATGACATGCATGTGTCGACGAGAACATTCAATCATTGTTGCTCCGCTTTACCCCTTCTCCGAGCTGCATCCAAGTGTTACCCACTATTCCACACTATACCGCCACCACTATAGTACGAATCGAACTAACAATCACTAAGCGCCAAAGTGAAGAAGGAGTGCACATGTCGAGATAGCGCTTCACAAGGCCGCACCGAATGGACCAGATTTGCGTATCGCCAAAGCAAACTCATTGACAAAACATATAAAGTACTGATCTGAGGCTTTCCCCTTTATTCAGAACAGCGTCCCCTCGCGTGGACATTGTATGCAATCACAATCGCCGTTAATAAAGCTCGTTTTTGTGCACGTATTTGCATGATATTCTAATGATTGATTTGGGTAATTGATATGCGTGGTTAAACGTCCCAAAACCACCATATTATTATGTGAGACGCCGTAGTGGAGGGCTACGGAAATTTCGACCACCTGGGTATCTTTAAATTTCACCCAAATCTGAGAACACGGGCCTATAGAGCAGTTTCTTCTCGATCGAAGATTCAGCCGCCGCAGCAGGGATTCGATCTCGCGACCTTTGGGAGCAGCCGAGTACCTTAGCCGCTACACCACCGCGGCCAACGTTTCTAGAACTAGGTATAGTCTAGAAACGTGGACAGTGGCAGGGGGATCTTTTAATGGGGCCATGACATCGTCACCAAGCAAATGTGCGGTTTTCAGGGCGAAATAAAAGTGAGGGGTCTATTTCGCGGATACACAAATGAAAAATCTACCGTAAAAGAATACTTCAGTTCAAAATAAGTTCTAAACGTCACTGACTATAAGACACACACATGATGATCCCTCCCGCCACCAGCGGCCGCCATTTTACCATGGCATGTGTGACGTCATGTGCTATACGTGGCGAAAAGCCATCGTTTTTCACCAAAGCTTCAGTTTAAATGCCAAGCTGAACAAATATGAAATAGCTTCTCCGCATGCGCATTGGTGTCGGACTATGCACGGAACAAAATCGTTCGACCGAACGCTCACGCTCGCCCAGCAAGCAGCCTGTTACATCACTCCTCAGTACGCCTGTGTTGCCGGACTCTCAGACCACTTGCATGTTTATAGAGATAACCAATTATAAATTGCTTGATCAAATGGGGTATAATTTCGCTGGTTTGTTTATGAGCGCATAAGGAATAACCATCTTAACCGAAGTTATGATCGAAAATTGCTTCTCATGAACATTTTAAGTTAATGGAAGGCAAGGGCGTAGCCTAAATTGTGCAAACTACGACGAGCGAGTGAATCGCTTTCCTAACTATAGGTATAATCGTCATAAGTCGTGGCGCGTCCATTAGAGCACCCTGCACGCCGAAGGAAAAATGGTCCGTTTCTTCTTTATCTTTATCTCTCTCTATCTTCTTCTCTTTCTTTTATTCGTTTGCCGATGGAGCTGCGTATAAAATGTTCTTGAATGCGCTCCTGATTAATATACATTACGCGCGCGGCTTTTATGGTGTATGTACGTGCAGTGTTCGCCTCCTCGACCAGTGGTCCCTGAAAGATAAGCTTGTGTGTGTGCCTCGCTGTTCCCTCAAGCGAGTCGCGTTTTTTTCCTCAGCTATATATGCCTACGTTACGGGTGATAAACATAAGCGATAAATGGATGAGCACTCTGTGTGCTACGTCAATTCGACCAGACATAAACAAGATGTATTTAAAGGGAAAAACAAAAGGCCAGGCCTGCGTGGAAGGCGCAGCACAGTCACAGCGAAAGCTATAGAAGTGCGACCTTTCAGAGCCTTTTCTAAACACTCATTGTGTAATTGCCGCGAGCACACTTGCTTGATGCCCACTACGGCATTAATAATAAAAATTTTAGCGTAGTAGGCCGGCATTCGCTATGCTATTTTTCCTCATTCCTCTGAGAAGCGTGGTATCCGCTAAACTATTCCGAGAAATTTTGTGCCAATTGTTCATGCATTGGGTGACGATGATGAGGAATCATGCCTCAAGTGCGCATGTAATTCTTTATTCAGCCTTCCTAGTCGAAAGATCTTCAGTCTCTGCAAGATTACACAAAATAATGCGACTTAAAATAAAATTATTCCTAATTAACGTTACACTAAAATCATCTCAAAATTATTTTAGCCTTTCCTTAATAATAATCATGAATTCGGTATGCATGATCCGCCCGACTCATGGCCAATCCCCCAGAGTGGGTAGGTGCCAATGATTCAAGGAGCATCATCGTCGTCATCATCAGCATGCGCCACAGTTAATACTGAACAAAAACAAGCTTTTATAATGGGTTCGAGCATCGGACGACCCACTCGTTACGCTATTCGCAGTGTGAGACGACTGCTTGTTCTTTCGCTGCTTTGAAACTCTTTATCGTATTAACGCGATTTTTTTTCCCGACATCAAGCTTGCCTATGATAAGTTTGTGAACGAGTCCCAAGCACCGGCGTGGCTCACTGGTCGAATACTGGGCTGGCACCCAGCGGACCCGGGTTCGAGCCGCCCTGGGTCATTGGTACTAGGTTTTTGCATTCTAATTTCGCGCGATGTGGTTACGGACACCGGCGGCGATGGCAGCGGACAGCTATGGCACTTTGCGTCACCCGAGTTGTGATCACGTAACAAGTTTCGCTGCAAAAAAAAAAACAAAAAAAAAACACCGGGAGTGTGCGGAGCGCAACACGGTCACAGCGAAATCTGGAGCATCCTGCAGCCTTTCTAGAACCAGTTGTAAACTCTCGAAGGCAACTTCTACGCGTACACTTGCGGGGAACCCAGTAGCCCCTAAAGTGTCATAAAATGTTGTGAGAAGCACTCACGATTTCATTATTCCTCATTCTGCGGAGAAGCGAGGTACCATGTACTACGCATATGTAAAGCACATGTGCATGTTTTGATGCTGCGGCTGGTGATGATAAACAACATGGCCGAGCCTTTTAGGGGCGAAGCTCCTTGTGGTGTGGGTCTGTCCTTCCTCCGATGGCGTATGTAGCGTTGTAGCCACCGGTGGCACATACCCGAAAGAGTGGTCCTTAGAATGTACGCTGGATGGCGGCACTTGTATATGATGAATACATGATGAAAAGATGTGAGATGGCTGTACTTGGAGTGTTCACTAGATAGACAGACGGATAGAGGGACACACAGATAGACGGACGAATGGACGGACGGATGGACGCACAGACAGACAGAGGGGTGGACGCACAGATGGACGAATGGACAGACAGAGAGAGGGACGGCCGCACGAACAGACGGACGGTCGGATGCACCGATGGTCACACGGATGGACGTATACACGGACGGACGCATGGACTGACGGAAGCAAGAATGAATGGGCGGACGAAAGCACGGATGGACTGACGAATGCTTCGCCCCACCAATCATCATTTACTCCGCGGATATGCTGTGATTTTTTTTTGTGTGTGTGTGATTGGTGTGAACCTCTGAACCGTCCACTCTTTACGCACTTGACGTTGTGAAGCACCTTCTACCAGGCTGTAATATATCTGCTAACGTGATTTCTTTCCCGACATGGCACCAGTGTAGGGTTTCTTGCGAAGGAGTTTCAAGCGCCGAGGTGGCTCGTTGAGGAAACACACGGCTGCCGCGCAGATGTTCAGATCTCGTTCGTTCCTGTATATGCCTTTCTCATTTTCACGTGATAGCGGTTATGGACCCCGGAGGCGGCGGACAACTACGACACCAAAATACAAATGGGCGCAGCTTCCATGCACTAATCCGCGCAATGCCTGAAACAGCGACACTGGCCAATTCTGAAGACTAATCTAATAGGTGACCGGTAATATGGGCAATCGCGGGGAACTGTGGGATACGATGGCTTCCGGTTCGACGCACCACGCGGGTTAGCAGTGGCACGCGCGCATTTTTGTACAGCTTCGTTGAAAAAACCACCTCTCTGTGCAATGCCAGTGCTTTAGAAGTTGTTTTTTTTTTGCTAGCTGTGACTGTGACGATGACAAGCTACGAAAGTCATGAACGGCAAGAAAATTTTTTATTGCACTAAAATGATGTGCAATGCTTTTATGCTGCTTGGTGGAACTGTCAATTTGGCTAGCATATCAGTCGATACAGAAAACAGTTTTCATTGTATGATACGTTTCTGCTAATAAAAAAAAATCACCATTCTAAAGATCTCAGGGGATGGGGATGACTGTAGCAGTGTGCTAAGAGTTCGTTTTGGGATCGCTGCTTCGGCCGACATTGTCGGTCGATCGGCATGAAGCGCAGCACTTATTGAGTGCGTTGTGGTATCCTTTATTTTTCTAGCCTTCAGCGCGCTAAAGATGCATTTCTCAGTCGAAGACAGATGCTTGTTTAAACGCTGATCTTGATCAAGCTGCGTGGCACGGCGGCACATAAAGAATACAGTCAGACATAGACGGTGCCGAATATCGAAACCCTGCGCTTTTTTAACGCACTTGTTCCTTTTGGTGCCGTCCTGGCTCACAGTTTGACCAAGATAATGCAAATGGACTCGTACAGCGCTTCGTGTAAACTTACAATTGAGTGGAGCTTTTGTGTTTTTTGTCATATATACGAGTACAATGGCCGGTGCTTATATCGTATGGCAAGTCGATTTCGACCGTGCGTTCCCATAATATATTTGTTAGGCGCTTGCGCGACAAATTATTTCTCAATATATAATTCGCAGCAAATTCATCCGCAAGCTTTTTTTTTAGTGTAAGATATACACGTATCTGTGATAAATTGGTTTTCGCACTCTCTGGCTTCAACATTCCGCACTCATGGGCTACCTGTCACTGTGGCTCTATTCACAGCCGCGGCCCAGCCCATTTTTCTTTATTCTTTCCCTGGGAATCGATACACGCCGTTTGCCTTTCACGCTCGAGTTGGAGCAGTCAACAGCTGAACAACCGACCATGGTTTGATCAGGACGAGGATAAACGGGCGATCGCGCGCGCATGAATCCCGATAATCTGAGGTTTGTGGTGAAGTGATTTGCCGTTGTCTACTCTTCTCGAACCGGAAGCCAGTAGCAGACGGTGCATCCCACAATCCCTCGCTCTTTTACTGGTCACCCATTACTTGCAGCCTGTTTCCGGGCCTTAGCTTGGTGATCAGGTCCTAGGTTACTTCTATAGGCTGCGACTTAGCTTTAGCTAGGTGATGCTATAGGTGGTTGCCATATACGTTGATTCTCAGAGCAAAGGTGTCGAGTGAAGTCCTAGACAGCCACGAACACGACATGGTGTCCAAACTCTACAGACAGAAACCTGCGCTGAAACCAAGCGTTCGCGCCTGTCATAGATCTGTACGAGCACGTCATCGTTAGCGTAAACCTTCAATTCTGTTCACACCAACTTACGTCTCTAATCGTCAAGACAATTCACGAAAAATATTAGAATACCGCTACAAAACCCACTCTTTCGGTAGTTCTTTTTTCGTAAAAACAATACAGGAATAGAACCGTCTACTGGATGATCTCGTCAATGAAACTGATAATGAATCCTTTTTTTTCTTCCCTGTAACAGTGCCTACAATATCACTGCCACTAAGAGTGGTTTGTTGTCTCGAAGCGTGTGCGTGTTTACAAATGCATGACTGCGACGTTGTTTTCGCTCACCAATGTTCGAGTGTTTTTTTTTCTTCTCTTAAAAATATCTTGCGTGCTGTTGTATTTGTTGTATCTATTGTTTCGATTGAAACTATGTAGTCAAATTATTATGTGTACCTCCCCTAGGTAATGCCTTACGGCGATGTAGGTGGAATGTAAATAAAAAATAAAATAAATTATTGCTTCGGGGTCTCCTTACCGCGGCGGTTGCCCCTGGTGGCTACTTTTCACCCAATTGAGAAAATTGAGAGGCCTGTGACGACCTGAAATAATGAATGGTGACACGACTGATTTTGGGCTATTTTCAGCTTAAGTCTTGATTGAGTTATGCATTTTAAACTTAGTGTCTTCAAAACAAATGAGCGACACAGTTTTTTTTTCTATTTTGCGTAGGTCAAGACTCACCAGAAGCAGGCTCACTTTACGCGTAATTGAGAACGTCTGTCCTGTTTCTCGTGTGTATATCCGAATTCATCAAGATCCTTGAAGCACTGGCGCCCTGGTGCATCCGCCATGGCAACCTCCCAGAAAAATTTAAGTTAACGGACTGCTTAAGATTCTTTTCGGGCCGACCAAGAGTTCGGTTTCTTCGGGCAGCCTTGAGAAATCGCACTGAGGCGAATGTGTATAGTGTAAGCATGACCGCGCAGAAAGCGTGGTGCGGGAATAGCGATGGTTACGCACTACTTTAGAATGTATTTTCGCTGTTTTGTAATTAATTTACTTGATTATCCTACGCGATTTCACTGCAATTAAATTATGCAAATCTGCAGGAAGGCTACGAATGGTGTCCCTCTCTTGTCGTAGCGACTGTTTCGCCCTGTATTTGCTACAACTGAAACCGTCACAAACTGTTGTTACGACGCGCTAGCATTCAGCGACGCTGCTGGTGCATGCATGCTGTTTATCAGGACTCGTACGGAAAATCGGGTGATGTGACTCCAAGCCCGCTACGCCCTCCCATGGGGAAGTGGGTGATGCGACTGGCATCGAAAAACGTCACTATAATTTAGGCGTGATGGATGGTATACTATACCCCACAGGACTATATACATACTTAGCAATATAGGCACGCCACACATATAGAGTGGCGACTTTTTTGGCGAAGTTCGAAGGAAAATGGCGACATTTGGCAACTTCTCGCTCGTCGTTTGGCGAATTTCACTCGAAAGTCAGTGGCAACGCTGCTAACCACCGCCATTGCCTTTTCCGTTCCCTTCCATTTCCTTTTGTACGCACCCGTGGTCTTCGGCTCGCCTCCGTCGCAACCGTTGCCGTCTCCTTATTTAGTGGCAGGGGCGGCGCCAGGATGTTTTTACTGGGGGGGCAACCACGAGAAGTGAGTTCCTCCGGGGGGGCAAGCTAGCTCTGCTCCTACTAGGTTTTCAATATATGCTTCCGGGCACTTGGGTGGGCATAGGGGGGGCAGGCGAGAATTTTGGGGGGGCTCCAGCCCACCCTTGCCCCCCCCCTGGCGCCGCCCCTATTTAGTGGACCAGAGTATAGTACCCGTTTATGATGACGATACTTATCTGATAGGCCACTCAGTGGCACATACCCGTTAAGATTGTGATATAGTTTTCTGCGATAGACTCGCAGAGAACGGTTTGCTAAACATCTTCGCTGTGAAATTCGGCTGTTGCTGCCGTCTCATACCAGCCTTTGCTGTAAAACAGAAAACTTCCAAAGGAATGGCAGCCAAGAGGAAGGAAAAGAAAAAGCAGACAAATAATTAAGTATACAAAGGGGGGATAGAAATGTCCCTCCTGTCTACCTTGTTGCCGTTGCCGTCTCTGAGCGCGGGGAATTGGTCAGTTGTGGCAATTTGTTAATTCTCGAAATAACTCTGAGCATCTATGCACTGAAATAGTGACTGGCCTGCTCCCTTCTCGCAGACTGTCGCAACCGTGAAAGGATTTGCGCCAGATAAAATCTCTACATACGGTCACTTTTTTTTCTCGACAGGTGCACCCGCTGGACGCCGCCGTCCTTGCGTGGCTACCGAGGATCAATTATTTGCCCTGCCAACGTAAATGAACACCGCGCACACCGTGGCATTCGGGCAGGTAGCAGCTTCCTCCTGAAAGGAATGAGATGCTTCAGTGGTTGCTTTGAAGATGTAACACAATCCAAACTGCGCCGTCATTATCGAAGTTCGCGGCGCTCTATTGTTGCAAAAGAAATATATATATATATATATATATATATATATATATATATATATATATATATGGAAAGAAGTGTATACCTAAGGGCACGTTTTCTGTGTTTTTGACACATTATTAATGAGATCTAACAGGCAATAATGCCAAAGAATGTATAGGGGAAGCTATCAGAACCAATGTAATGTAAATAATAAGAAAAAAAGTGCATGAAAGAATACCTTGCCGTGAGCAGGAATATATATATGTATATATAAAGATGTTAATGTTTAGGAACTGGCATTTATATTTTTCCTTATTTTCTTATTCTTTACATCGTTGGAGTATCGTGCATCTATGATTGCATATATGTGTGCACTCTTTAAGGAATTCGCTTCAGCTCAGGTGACGCATTAAACGCGTCTTATTTCATAGCACCAATTGTTACGAGTGAATAGCCAATGGACCGTTTCCACCTTAGGAGGTTAGTTTCTCTCCCCCCCCCCCAAAAAAAACAAACACAATTTGATTTCCTTTTTTTTCCTGCATTGGGAAATCAAGAATGTCCGTATAAAATCTTTCTAGGAAAGCTGAAGTGACGATAACCTATGGTAAAAATTAATATAGATGGTCGGCTGCAATGATTTGCATATACACTCGGATATAATCTTGCAGAGTGAACATGTGTCGTTTCCCCGATGCATTTGATTTCAAAAGTACCGGTGAGCGCTGTGAACGGTCTTGGTCTTCGTTGGCGAAAACACACACACACACACACACACACACACACACACACACACACACACACACACACACACACACACACACACACACACACACACACACACACACACACACACACACACACACACACACACACACACACACACACACACACACACACACACACACACACACACACACACACACACACACACACACACACACACACACACACACACACACACACACACACACACACACACACACACACACACACACACACACACACACACACACACACACACACACACACACACACACACACACACACACACACACACACACACACACACACACACACACACACACACACACACACACACACACACACACACACACACACACACACACACACACACACACACACACACACACACACACACACACACACACACACACACACACACACACACACACACACACACACACACACACACACACACACACACACACAGAGAGAGAGAGAGAGAGAGAGAGAGAGAAGCGCGGATATTGTTAAAAATACAAAAACAAAAAAAGGGGAGCCTTTATTGCTCGCATCGGTCGTGACCTAATTTGAAGCATTGACAAGTAACAAAAGATATACAAATAATTCGTTCCCTCTTGTAATTAGTTTAGCCACGGCATATCACTCTGTAACGGTGGCCTGGACGACCGTATAGAAATGTATTTCGTTTTAAGACAGGAATTTTGTGCCAAATTGTCGAGATTTCTGCTGTTTATCTGTCGTGCGAATACGAAATGATACTTCATATTGACATTATCTGTTCTTGTTCCCGGAATTCCTAGGTCCAAGATTTCCCACTGCCAGCTGGCTTTGCTCAACCAAGACCAGCGAACCGCAAAGGCCAGTGGAACCCTGGACTGAGGGTCCCACCCACTCGCCCAGAAACCCTTAAGCGAATAAAAAAAAGTTTGGTCGTCCTTGGTCCAAATTAAAAAAAAAGAATATCAAATAAAAAGTCTAGGAAAAAGTTCACTTGCACGTTGAAAGAACAGCTTCTCTTCAGAAATGCTACAGATTTATTTTTATGATCAAATAATGGCAATAACAGAGGTACGTTGCTCCTTGACTTACAAAGCGGTGTCATAGACTGAGCATATGTTGAAATGTAAAGGGATAAAAAAGAGTAGAATTCCAGGCATTTGGCCGTACATTGTGCAAAGTGTGTATGTGAGGCACGCTTTTCTTATACAATCATTTTATTCAAGTACCATGATCGCACCACACGAGAGATCGCGGAGGCATTTCAAATCAACATTAGGCAATCATCTTGCAGCAGCCACCCGTCAGTGACAATTTTGGAAAAAGAAGTGGCACTGCTGAAGCGGATAATGATCGCATCAGATATGGTACGATAGACATGGATTTGAAATTACGTCGGTGCGCATGGGCAGAGGGTGACAACATTGATGCATGTAAGGGATATCCCCCGTGGGAAGAAAGCACACTGGCTTGATGTTTTCGATAAACTGAGGTATATGTATTGCTTAAAGGTGCTATTAGGAGAATGGCCTAGTTAAGCACACGCGGAAGAATATATCCGGCAGTAAGAATAAATAGAACGAGAGGGAGCATTAAATGAACTACATCGCGGTTTTCTTGCTTATAAACCATGAAAGGGCTCATGACGTGAACTCAGCATTTCATCATCATCATCTTCTTCTTCTTCAGCCTAACTACGCCCACTGCAGGACAAATGCCTTTCCCATATTCCACCAATCATGATAAAAGTTGACTAAACGTCGAATAAATGATAAGATGCTGAAATTTTCGCGTCGCCTAACCTAATTACAAGTTCAGTGGATCGAATCCTGGCCACAACGTTCAAGTTTTATCTCTGGGGATGCACGTCACTTAGAAACCATCCAACCCAAACCGCACAAAAACGTGAGTGCAAATATGACGTAGTAGAACGAACGCTTAGCGATACTCCTTAAGCCTCGAGGCAATGGTGCTTCAAGATATCACATGGTCACTCGCTGACCTGCTTTCTTTCACGGATAATTCGGGTCGACGTTATGCGACCTCGGCTTATCGCGGCCGGCGGAAAACCCCGGCTCGGCTGGTGCGAGGGTGTTCGCTTTATGCGGAGCCGCCTCGTATCTTCCGAACAAGCGCGCGCCTTATCTTCCGCTTCTTTTTCGCGTCTCGCCTTCTATTCCCACGGGACCGCGGCGTCGACCCGGCAACCGGAAGCATCCGGTAGCAGACGACGCGAAATCGTTGTGGCGGGAAGAATCACGTGCCCACTGGCGTCACCACAGAACCGTAGCCTCGGCCCCGGCGCCCGGCAGAACGTCAGCGGAAAGCAGCGCCGCCATTGGCCGTAGCGGAAAGAGCGTCGATCGCGGGCCTTCCCGTCTGCACTGCGGCGAAACCAGCCAGCTCCTTCCGCCGGAGGAGCCGTTGTAGGGTTTCAAAACGAGGATAACCTCCCCACAAAAGAGAGACGAAAAAGGACGCTTTTGCCTGCCTTGGAAACAAGCGAGCGCCCTTTCGACTGGTCCCATTCGGCCGGGCTGTCCTTCACGGCGCTTTCGCTGTACCGTTGTCGGGGGTTCGCGGACCCGAGTGCCGCAACCACAGTGGCGTAGTGTGTAGTGCACGGCGCTTTGCATACTGTGCTTCACGTGTGTCTTGGAGCACTCACATCGTCACAGATCGGACGACTTTCTGGCGGCATCGCTGTCGTGCCCGCGACGCCGTGTGCTGCTGTTAGCGTGACTTGGTGAACGCTGCCGACGCGAATGAAGTTCGGAAGTCGCCGGTACCTTGGCGGTCCTCGGCCCAGTGGAAGCTGAGTGACGCTTGCCGTTGCCGCCGCCGCCAGCACTTCCCCGACACCGTTGCGCTCGTTGCTGTCATTAGAAGAAGCTGTGAGTACCCGGTAGAGCGCAGACATCCCCTGATCCCACCCCCCTGCCGCTTATTGACGGTGCATAGGCGCATTGCCAGCCCGAAAGTGCTTGCAAAACGGCTCAAAAAATCGTCGTCGGCGACATTTTCAATCGATCCGCAGCCAACCGCCTCTGTGACGGATGGTGCGAAAACGGCGCGCCGAAGCGCCGGCCGAGGTTCATTCAACCGTGTGCGAGCAGGTTGAATTATCCTTCGCAAGCCAGCGACAAACAAATCATTCTTGCACT
This sequence comes from Rhipicephalus microplus, assembly GCF_043290135.1. NCBI lineage: Eukaryota > Metazoa > Arthropoda > Arachnida > Ixodida > Ixodidae > Rhipicephalus > Rhipicephalus microplus. Next base: position 2,263,335 of record NW_027464625.1, on the reverse strand, counting down.
GTTCCGTGTGCGACGTGCTTTTACACCTCCCGCGCTTACAATGCCATCGTTGGCGCGTTTTGCCGGCTTAGTTAATAGCGCCTCCCGGCAGCGTTTCTTTCCTACACGGAGTCCGCGTCAGAAATGTCAAGTGCTCTTGACGAGCCGCCAAAACCTTGGGCTCGGCCGTTTTTCGGGGCCTGGTCATTTATAGCAGCGGCCGCCGCAGCCTCCGGCTGTTCGGAGCAGCTAGCTGCGCTGCGAAAGCTGAATTTTGTTTATATATTTTTCCTCTCCTCGACCAGCGCCGCTTCTTCTCGTATTCCTCTTCGCCCCGTCCGCCTCTGGAGGTGTGCTCTAGGGCTGCGAAGGGGAAGCACCCGCTCTCTGCATAACTGTTCGTCTGGCGTGATTGAAGTTGAGGAAGCGTCGCAAACGTGCAGTAAGCAGGGGCTGTCGCGCGCGTTACGCAGGTGACGTCACTTGGCGGACATGTGCGTAGCCTCGTCCAGAGGTCTTGCTGCGTCAGAATCCGCTCACTCGGTTGAATCATCCGGTTTGAATCTTCTGCAGAGCCCAATACGTGACGCATGGCCTCCTTAATACGAACTATTGTCTCCAGCGCAACGTTCACAAGGCACAAATGAATCATTGCGTGCTGTATGACGTTGCACTGATGTGTAAATTTAGTGTGAGAATTGTATAACACAACGTACGGGTAATTCGTATGGATGTGCAGCGATAAAGCCTATCGGTATCGCTAAGAAAATTATTCAACTGATACGTGGTGAGTTCGTGCGATGTTCCCCTGATTACTAATGCTAAAGCTGTCATTGATACCCTCAAGATCAGCTGGAAATCGCATTCCAGGTCATTCTAAGAAGCGCGCCTAATTGCATCGCACGTCTTACATCCGTTTTTATACCTATAGGTCCTGTGACTTAAGGTGGCACGGGCCGTAATGTACGTAATGCAGCAGCAGCGCTCAATGTGTGAATGTATGAATGAATGAATGAATGAATGAATGAATGAATGAATGAATGAATGAATGAATGGAGTCGTGTTTAGTGCATAGTTGTTGGACACTACATAAATTTTACATGCTAACAAAACAAAGAACAGAAACAAATAAAAAAATGGTTTTTGGGGTGTCGATCGAATTCTATTGTCCTAGAAGAATAACGCAAGCTTGTTAGGACATAGCGTGAGTGCAATATAGCACACACTTGGACAGGGATGGATGTCAATCTGAATTTGAAGAAGTTGACATGGGCGCGGGGGAGGGGGGGAGGGGGGGGGGGGCTAAGAATAAAGAAATCGTAATCCGTGAGGTAATCGAAGCGGAAATGATGGGGCGATTATAGCCGCACTTCGTGTTAGCACGCCTCCTGTTAGTTTATCTGAAAAGAAGTAAATATTTTGCAATCATGCCTGTTTGACATACGCACTCACCTCACCCATCTCTGTGCGTAAATGTTCCTCTGCGGTTTCAAATAAACACTTGTTGATAGTTAACGCTTGTTTCGTGTTGCTTACTCCGTCCCTCACCAAGTGTGCGTTATCCGACTTGCTTTTGTTAATCAGTGGCCGATGTGTACAGCTCGAAGACCGCCGCATATTGTTGGATGCGGGTTCGACTGCCACCCGCAACGCTTTTCCCGCTTACCTTAATTACCATTTAAGGATGCCAGTTAATTCCAGCTCTAGTTCTCCTGCCTTCGTTGTCCGCTGACCTCTTTTGTCAGTGTAACTATTAATAAAAAAATCCCCGCTCCTTCACGAAGTGAATCGTGACGAGTGGGCGAAGCTCTGGGTATCGTATTGGGGATTATAACCGTCCCTTACCCGAGCTTTACCCCACGGAACGTAAACTGAGTGACATAAAGTGAACGCAGAAATGTAAGTTTATTTCGCTTTCCGGTTGTTTTAGGCCGTTCGAGGAGGATTTAGTGGAGGATATGCCTCGAAAGGGATTTCAAGAACCCGCAATCTTACCGGTGGCGAGATACCATTTTGATACGTGTAATTTGTTGGAACACTCAGTGCTCGATGTGTACAGGTTTCCTTGAGGACTCCCAACATCTAGGCGCATTTTAGGAGAGATCTACTGATCAATATTCTTCTCGATAAGGTATTTTCCCCGGGAACAGCGATCTTTTATAGTTAGCATGTCTACGGGGAAGTCTATTATAAAACGGTGTGTGTGTGTGTGTGTGTTTCATATGTTTAAACAATAACAACGGTGACCACAACTGAAGACAAAGCTATAGGTCTTTAGGAGCTTCGTCCCTAACATAATAGAAATCGAGTACCTAGATTTCCCCATCTTCTTCGTTCGATATGAAGTGTTCCGGTATGCATATGGTCAACCCACAGAGTGTAAAGCCATCATTTTTATAAAAGGGAACACACGAACGCGTCGTAAATAGTCCCAAACCGCGCATGTGACATGGCGCAATAGTAAAACGTGAAACCATAGGGAGAGAGCGGTACCATTCTCTATATTGCCTTCAGCCTTCGTGCAGCTTATGTTGTTGCGATAGCAGCACTGCGAAGCTGAGCTAGCGACAGTTCTTGCCGAAAACGATTGTTGCTGACTGAAACGTCCCAACAAAGTGTGGGTATCAAAAAGAAAGCGTAAGATAAAGATGCACATTCCTGATGGGCTTGTAGGCAGTGGAAGGCACGACCCCACTTTCTCGTTTTATATTCACATTTCGCCGCTGCGCCGGGCACGTGTGCGATACAAGGCTCTCTTTGGGGCGCTCGCGTGTTCCCTTTCATAAAAATGACGGCTGTACAGACGCTTATTTTTCAAACCTGAACGCGCGAACGTCGACCACCGAGTCAATTGAACGCGGTTTCTCGGAGTCTGGTTATCGAAACATAGGTAAAAAAAGAAACAACAACAACAAAAAAGAACCGCTTAGGACTGTTCATTTCGCGCATGCACGTATTTTCGTTCATTTGGCAGCCGTGCTTCGTTATACGGCGCTAATAGACTGAGCAGTCTGTTCAGGTTGAGTAAATGGTCGGCTGTGTGCATGGTCCACCGCGTAATGTACACACGTTTTCAAACACGACATTATTATTATTATTTCGTTTCACTACTGGTATGTGCAATATCTCAAGGTGACCACGTCATATCTGTAATGAATCTTGTCTCTAAAGGTAACGTTGGCTCTAATCTATACGCGATCTAATGGAAACGCTGATATGACCCGAACTGTATGTGAAAACAAAAGTATGTACGTTGTTACTTAGCCCTAAATTGTCCCGTTTCAATATCCTCCTGAGTTCCAGCTATGGGGATTTGTCCAAAATATTGGACATGAAATACCCCATCACTACAAAGATATCAGCATGTTTTCTTCCTCAAAAACCACTTGTCCAATATTTTGGACATCCACTGGCGCCCTCCATGAAGTTTTGTCGAAATTGCGCCAGGAGATCGCGAAACAAAGAAGAAAACATGGTGGCGTTCAACAGGGCAATCTTCTAGAAGTTAAACGGCGAAAGTTAAGGTCCACTTTTCTGTTTGTTTTTTATTATTTGTTACATTTTGAATAATAGCTTGCAGTTATTCCGGAATTTGTCACACTTTTCTTCAGTAACCTTGCTTTGTGTTGCTTCAGGCCCACTACTTAACGCTTTAATTAAGTTTCAGCGTCCAATTAGTTGGACATCACGCCATACCAAAAGCGCAGGCATAACGGAAATAATAAGCTTCACTTTTTATCTTCGTCACCTACACACCCAGTTGTGAAAGTTTCAGGAAATTCCGTGGACCAAAATCCAACCCGGAAGTCAGGAGGATATGCGAGTACATGCTGTACATATTTTACATGGCCGAATGTACGTACAGCGGTGAGCACTGTTAGTGTGAACACGCGAGTGCATGGCCGACGGCACTGTCAGCGCCCCGTTACGGTCATCTCTGGAAACATTGCGCATGCGCATCACGCCTTCCGCGAAATAATTGTTCCACCGCGCGCATGACGTCATGAATGAACGCACTTGTTCGTCGTCTGCTAGCCGCATTTTTGTTTTCTAAGCCCATGCATCCTGCATTTTAAGATTTCTTTAAGCATCTGTGCTTGAACAGAACAAAACAAAAAAAAAAACTTGTATATCTATGGGGCGTGTCTATTCGTTCCCTTCAAAGTTGTTGTGCATCGCCGTATATAAAACAACCAAACATCTTTTGCAGCCGTTCATTCTGTCGCCAGATCGTATTATGGCTAGAGTTCCTGATGATGAACGGCGCTCAATTGTCGAGCTTTCCCTGAAAGGTTATTCCCAGCGGTATATTGGCGCTTTAGTTAATAGGCCCCTGAAGACTGTGAACAGGATAATTCAAGCCTGAAGGTTGCATTCAGGATGCACCCCGCGCGCCCCGCCCTAAAGCTACCACAGATGATGAAGACGCCCTCATAGTTGCAGCTGCTGTTTGTAACCCTTTCTTGCCAGCCCCAGCAATACGAGAGGACTTGTATTTGGACGTTTCGGACACCACTGTTCGACGTCGCCTGCGTACTGCGGGACTTCGCAGTCGCGTCGCAGCGCAGAAGCCACTACTAACGGCGGCACACAAGGACGCACGACGGCAGTTCGCTGAGTTGCACGAAGCATGGACATCAGAAGAGTGGGGTCGCGTCATCTTTTCGGATGAGTCGATGTTTTCGACGCGACAAGACCAAAGATTTCGTGTTTGGAGACTACCAGGCACACGCTGAGGCAAACTTCCTGCTTTGAAAAGCAATTGTTTTAGTTAACGTCAAAATGCCACGCAGGAACGACCCAGACAACGTGCAAGGTGTTTCTGCCCGTGAGAGATCGAGTGTGAGCGTGTGGGGTGCTGTTTCAAGATATGGTTTAGGGCCCCTGCAACGTATACGTGGACACTTATCGTCGGAACAATACTGCGACATTTTGAACAATGTGCTGTTGCCATATGCGAGCAGTTTATTCCCAGACGGTGATTACCTGTTCCAACAGGACCGGTCACCGTTACACACGGCGCGGGCTGTCAAGGAGTTCTAGGGGGAGCAGCACATGCAGCTACTGGAATGGCCTCCGCAAGGAGTGGACCTGAATGCGATGATAGAAAACGTGTGGGGCCGTCTGAAAGCTTCTTTGGCAAGGAAGCCCCTTTATTCCGCGACTTCGGACCAGTTGTGGGCGCAAGTCAGCAACGAGTGGGAAAGGCTGAAAGCCGATCGGGAATATGTTCGATCGCTTTACGACTCGTTACCGTCCAGAATAACTGCAGTCGTTGCTGTAAGTGGTCACATGACTCGCTATTAGATTTGCTCACGTTTTTATATTTGTTCTCATGGTCTTGTTTAACTTGCCCCGCCGCGGTGGTCTAGTGGCTAAGGTACTCGGCTGCTGACCCGCAGGTCGCGGGTTCGATTCCCGGCTGCGGCGGCTGCATTTCCGATGGAGGCGGAAATGTTGTAGGCCCGTGTGCTCAGATTTGGGTGCACGTTAAAGAACCCCAGGTGGTCAAAATTTCCGGAGCCCTCCACTACGGCGTCTCTCATAATCAAATGGTGGTTTTGGGACGTTAAAACCCACAAATCAATCAGTCTTGTTTAACTTGAATTGCAAAAGTGCAATTTTCTCCAATACAAAGTTTAATAATTATCCCTCTTATACTCACTTTTTTCCCTTCACGCGCCAATCTTCAATCGAGATGGACCTTGAAATGCCGAAGGTATCAGCTCAGCGAACAAAAAGTGCGGCTAGCAGACGACGAACAAGCGTATCGATGACGTGATGCGCGCGGTGCAAAGAGTGTTTCGCAAAGCACATGCTGCGCATGTGCAATGTTTCCAACGATGGCTGTTACGTGGCGATGATATAGTGCCGTCGGCCACGCGCTCGCGTGTTCACCCTAACAGTGCTCACCACTGTACATCTAAGGCGGACACTTTATCGCTGTTCGATTCGGTAAAACTAGAGCGCATATTTTACTGCATGGGTTAAGCGGTTGTGTGGCGTCTAACCTCGGTGTAAGGTAAGTGTAGCAATAATTTTCCGAATTATGTATTAAACATCACCTTCTGCGAGACCTTGAATACTAATGATAATGGCCGAATTGTTATTTTGAGATGTTCGGTTTAAAACCCACAAAGAATTGTCAGCAATGCTCGGCGGAGATCGCGCCTCTGTGTTCGAGAAGCTTCGAGAGTGTATACTGTTCTTGTTAGACTGTTTTTGTTAAGATTTTTGGGTGCACGTAAAAGAACCCCAGGTGGTCGAAATTTCCGAAGCCTTCCACTACGGCGTCTCTCATAATCATATAGTGGTTTTGGGACGTTAAACCCCACATATCAATCAATGTTTTTGTTAAGATTGCGCGCGGGACGCGAACGACCTTGCCTATTCGAGAGCTTACGAAACCACCCGTAATAAAGCGGGAAAGTTCGATGCCTGGGGCATAAAAGACGGCGCAACCCGGTGAATGTGGCGATCAGTTGATCGACGACCGATGCACTGGTATCAGTGTATACAGCGTGCATTGCTTTCTGTAATGAGTTGCCGCCTGCTATTTGTTTATGATTCGGGCCGAGGATTTGTTTTTTTTTCCTTACCTCACAATAAAGAATGTAATGAGTTGCGGTTTTCCGGCTACAAGTTTGGCCAAATTAAGAGTTTCATCTTGCATAAGGCGACTGCTGTGTTCGTGAACGTTGATTGATATGTGGGGTTTAACGTCCCAAAACCACTATATGATTATGAGAGACGCCGTAGTGGAGGGCTCCGGAAATTTAGACCACCTGTGTGTTCGTGAACGTGATGGCCCCGTTGCAATGTATGTTCATCTCATCTGATGAGATTTTGACGACCCTGTATATCGGCGTCAAATGAAACACGAACAGCGGCATGCCTTCGCGATATTATAGTGCGTGCCGTCCACTTATCACCGTTGACAGGTGCGCTTATCCTGTTCAGCATCTCTGCGCGTAAATGTGTGCCTGTTCGTGGTGATAAGTGGAGGGCACGCACTGTATACCATCGCGAAGGCTTGCAGCTGTTCGGGTTAAGGGTCCCAAAACCACCATATGATTGAGAGACGCCGTAATAGAGGGCTCCGGAAATGTCGACCACCTGGGGTTCTTTAACGTGCACCCAAATTTGAGCACACGGACCTACAGTATTTTTCGCCTCCGTCGATATTGCAGGTGCCGCCGCCGAGATTTACCCCCGTATCCTAGAACGTCCCTTCCCTCAACGCTTCACCTTCACTTGAGAAAGCCGATGGGAGCGCCGTCTCTAGGCACGGCAAGTCACTGCATATCAGCGATAATCTGCTGCGATTCTTGAGTAGCGCAGCGTCATCTTCAGCCGAGCGGCGGCGCAGTGTTCAACTCTGTCAAGTGAAGGCTGAAAGTCGAGTCGAGGAGCGTTTGTGAATACGGGGGTGAATCCCGCGACATGCGGGTCAGCAGCCGAGTACCTTAGCCACTATATATAGACCACAAGGGCGGGGCTGCACATTCACATTGTCGCACGAGTGTTGGTCAAATGCCGTCAGCTGGGTTCGCGCACTCTTGCAACGTGCGCATGCGCCTTTGTAGGCTCTCGAATCACGTGGCCTTGTATGCGACGATTGACGTCCTCGCTCTTCCTCCCTTGGCACTGCATCGTGTATACGCGTGATCCGTCACGTCTTCGCCTCCTTCGTTGCGTGGGTGGTGGATCACGTACTCTCACGCGCAAGGCGACCCTCGGGGATGACCGTAGCGAAGGGATCCCGTTTTGTGTCCTTAACTGCGGCGTATATATTGTATCGCAGAGTCCGAGATATACAACCATTGCATTAGAAGGCGCTCGTCTTTCAAACAAAATGCGTGTGCCACTGCCACATCTCGCTTTGCATCCTTGAACCTCGGGCAAAAATTTCGTTTTGCGGTTCCATTAGCAGCGACGCTGTCTGCTACGCAGTAATCGGCACTTGTGGAATCTTTCTTTAGTTCAATCTAAAAAGAAGAAAAAAAAAACGTGCGCTAACACGGATATACGAAGGAAGTCGGGACATTACTGGTGTCCTGACTTCCTTCTTGCGTCCCTGTTTGTTCGTCCTGTCTCTTTTAGACTCTGAACGTATGCCAACCAGCTCGGTCATTCTAAGCTTTTCTTTAAATACGTCGCGCCTTTGTGTTCTTCATTCAATTAGGTCCCAGGCATGGTATTCGCTTGAGCTAGGTTATTCCATCCTCGACAGCTTACTGCGAGAGAGGGACTAAAAGAAGGGTTATTTAATGAATGGCGGAGCGGTCTGTCTACGGGCCCAATCAAATGGTTACACAGTGCACATGCATAACATACCCAAGAGGCGCAGTCAAATGGAGTCAACAAACTATACAATGTTTGAATTATACAGGTGCAACAAAGCGATCGCTATAATAATAATAATAATAATAATAATAATAATAATAATAATAATAATAATAATAATAATAATAATAATAATAATAATAATAATAATAATAATAATAATAATAATAATTATTATTATTATTATTATTATTATTATTATTATTATTGTGGGTTGTGAGTGTCTCTCGCACTTCTCGACGGTATTATAGCCTCAAGAATTTCCGACGAGCGCTTCTTGTGGCCGCCTTATTAAATGAATATTGTAAGTCGCCACATTAACAGAGTGAGTGAGTGATTAGAAACGCTAGAAAAAGGTAGGTAGGCAGGTCAACCAGAACCGCAATGTACGGTTTTTGACCCCTGAGAGTGAAAGGGAAAGAAAGATGGACAGGAGAGCGCGCACGCGAAAACAAAGAAAGAAAGCTGATGCGGACCGGGAGTACCTATTGGCCACAAACGGTGAAACAACCGCCATTGTATACCTTCCACGCCGAACACCCTAACACTCGAATACGGCTGCAGATAACACTGAGCGCATTCGCCGCTTAGTGCGCATAGTGCCAGGCATGCTACGATAAACGAATACAAGTCACGTCGCATTTAGCAACACTTATGGGGTTCTTTGCGTATAGCGCGCGACACAACATCAACACGCGAAACATGGCTTATGTCGTGTTTTTGTGTTCACGTCTAGAAACTTTCGGCTGAGCTCTCCGGGGTGCTATTGTGGACATTGTCGAATTACGCCACGTTGTCAGATTCCGCCATTGATAGATGATAATTGGCCAAGTGAGCTGCTACGACCTCTCTGATTGGCGTAAATAGCCGTTGTTACGAAATTTGACAATATGCATGGTGGAATTAGACAGTGTCCAGAATAGCAGCCCTGGTCGGCATTTTTATGTCAAACTCAATAGCTGCGTCGGTGACATACTACGCAAGACACGGCTCTGTCCGCGCTGCAACTTTTTCTTTATGTATATGTTTGCGCGGCTTTTACGTGGCGCTGTAAATGTTGCTCTTAAAGTAGCGACACGGGAACGCCGAAGAAGGCTTTTGTTTTCGAAAACAAGTACTGCGTTCTTTAGGACGGCTTTGACAATGAACGAATCAGGAATATATACTGCAGTACTAATCGTTGGATGTTCACGTCCCCAAGCCGCGATATCTCGATGAGGGATGCCGGTGTGAAGGGCTCCAGAAACGTTGACAATCTGCTGTTCTTTAACGTGCACTAACATCGCGCAGTATGCACGGAGTCCTCTCAATCGAAATGCGACTGCCGGGGCTGCTATCGAACCCGCGACCTTGGGGTCACCGGCCGAGCGCCGTAGCCACTGTCATCACCGAGGTAAACGAATGTATACATTGCTACTACACCCATTTTCTCTAGAGCGTTCGGCGACAGGTGTCGTGCTCGAGTGCGTGCATGCGGTCTTCGCTGTCAACAACTAATTAATCTAATGCACGAACAGGCTACTGTCCCCGCGCGTTCCTCCGCGGACGGTGCAACCTCGTTCATGTGGAACGCGCGTATCTTCTTACGCGTTTACGCATTCAACGAATGGAGGCGCCTTCGCGTCCGAGCCGGCGCCATGTCGTTCCAACGGGTGTGTCGGATGAAAGGGCCAAGGTTATATATCTGTAGCGCTGGCTTATATTTCGTTATTCCGGAAGTGATATCGTCTCTCTCCGATGGCCTTCCGCCGCTCCCTCGACGAAAGTGCCCGGAAGACGAGTGTGGATACCACCCTACTCTCTCTCTCTCTCTCTCTCTCTCTCTCTCTCTCTCTCTCTCTCTCTCTCTATCTATCTATCTATCTATCTATCTATCTATCTATCTATCTATCTATCTATCTATCTATCTATCTATCTATCTATCTATCTATCTCTCTATCTCTCTTTCTCTCGAGAACTCCAAATAATGAAAGAATAAGGAAGACTAAAACAAAGCAAGGGCATCAAAATCTGGCATCGCATCAAATATCCCCCCCTCCCTTTCTACTGTAGTTAGCTCAACACTCGTTGTCTTCTAGAAATTGTCGTGAATTCCGCTGAGACTGGTGACTTCCGAAGTGGGCTGTTTTCTCCTAATCCACTCTTTGCGTTCTGCTTACTTCTACTACGCTATAGTAGGACGGACACTTGAGGTAACAGAATAGAAAGTTGGGCGAGTTGGTGTATATTCATATTAAAAGAAAAGCGGCGCACAAAAAGACTGAGACAAAGAAGAGAACCACACACAGCGCTGCGTGTGGTTCTCTTCTTTGTCTCCGTCTTTTTGTGCGCCGCTTTTCTTTCACTTGAGGTATATGCGCTCTTGCACTTTCCCAAACGTCAAATCAGCGCAAATAAGGACGTACACAAAAACGAGGTAGACGAGGACAGATGTTGTCCTTGTCGCCTGTTCTTGTCTGCCTCGTGTTTGTGTCTGGATTCATTTGCGCCAATTTCACTTTGTTAAAATGCTATGCTGTACTGAGTATAGGCAGGCACATTGATTGCACGTGACCTCATAGAAGCACGACATGGTTCCAACATGGCGGCTTGAATGACATCAAGACCAAACGTATATAGTATAGTCCTGCTACAGTGCAATAACGGCGTCGCTAGAACGTTATTGGGCCCCTGTGCATGAGCAGAGAAGCAACCAGCATGCGATGTGCTGTCAGTGCTGATGACGCTAACGTCACATCAATGGTCCCTGTGTCCCTTTCGCCTGCATTCTCGTGTGTGTGCGCTAAAGATTCAGTAAGTAGACATCACGAAGTTCGCGTTTGACCATGTTAGGGCTCCTACCTGGTTGTTAGAGTGACATCACTCCAAGCCATGTGTGTGCCTTCCAGGGGCGTATGTATAACCATCATTTTTTGGGGGGGAAGGGTGGGGGAGACGGGTTCCACCATATCTTATATATGATTCGTGCGTGCGTTTGTGTGTGTGTTTTTGCCCATGAGTAGACATCATCATCATCATAAGCCTTACTATGCCCACTGCAGGACAAATGCCTCTCCCATGTTCCGCCAGTCAACTCGGTCCTGTGGGGGGAGGGGGGGGAGTGTTTATGTTTAGAAGGAAAAGAAAAGAAAAGTGAGCCCCGCAACTGTCTGCATCAGGGTGTGACACCTCAGCAGTAGCTCACAAGGGATGGGGGTGAGGAGGGATTAAAAGGATAGGAATAAAGGTGTAGAGAGAGAGAAAGAGAGATGAGGAAAGCCAGAGAAAGCGACGATAAATCGAGGGAATAGAAGAGATAGGAAAGATGGAAACACAGTCACAGGAGTCCGAGGACAGGGCACCACTTGCAAGAGCTCTTGTTGACGTCAGGAGATGGCATAGAGCAAGTCCAGTCGGTCAGAGCTACACTGTCGTGGGAGGTCGGCGCCAGGAGATGACGTAGGACGAGCCCAGTCGGCCAGAGCTACGCTGACGCCGGAGATCGCGAGGGCACAACCGGTCGGCACGGAATCCAGCAAGCGAGTCAACTCGGTCCTGTGCTTGCTGCTGCCAATTTATACCCGCAAACTTCCTGAACTCAGCTGCCCACTTTCTGTCTCCCCCTCACCCACTTGCCTGCTCTGAAAATCTAGTCAGTTACCCTTAATGACCAGCGGTTATCCTGCCTACGCGCTACGTGCCCGGTACATGCCAATTTCTTATTGATTTCAGCTATGGTATCCTTAACTCCAGTCTGTTCTCTGACCCACTCTGCTCTCTTCTTGTCTCTTAAGGTTACACCTATTATTTTCCTTCCCATAGCTCGCTGCGTCGTCCTCAATTTAATCTGAGCCCTCTTTGTAAGCCTCCAGGTTTCTGCTCAGTAGGTATTAAGTACGTGTAAAATACAGCTGTTATATACCTTCCTCTTGAGGGATAGTGGAAATTTACAATTCATGCTTCGAGAATGCTTGCCGAATGTGCAGCACCACATTCCTGTTCTTCTAGTAACTTCAATCTCGTGATTCGGCTGCTCGGTTACTACTTGTCCTACTGGTAGTTACCTGGTATATTTACAACTTCAAGTTCACTGCTACCTATCTCGAGGCGCTGTTCTGTTCCGAAGTTGTTGTACATTACTTTCGTTTTATGCAGATTAATTTGACAATCTTTTTGCTTTTTGCCCCGCCACGGTGGTCTAGTGGCTAACGTACTCGGCTGCTGACCCGCAGGTCGCGGGATCAAATCCCGGCTGTGGCGGCTGCATTTTCGATGGAGGCGGAAATGTTGTAGGCCCGTGTACTCAGATTTGGGTGCCCGTTAAAGAACCCCAGGTGGTCGAAATCTCCGGAGCCCTCCACTCGGGCGTCTCTCATAATCATATGGTGGTTTTGGGACGTTAAACCCCACAAATCAATCAATTAATCAATCTTTTTTGCTTTCCCTGTCTAATTCAGTCATTATGAATTGCGATTCGTCTTCGTGCGTGCGCATATAAGCAAGCAAAATTGAAAAAAAAAATCAGGATGTTCGAACCCTTCCTCCCGCCTTTGGCTGCGCCCCTGGTGCCCCCTGTTACAGCGGCCCTCTTTCCCTGTCTCTAGCTGATTTTTTTCCCCCGTACCGTTTGTTTTTCCCGTTTAGCAGATCAGTAATCTTATAGACCTTATAGTGTTGGTTCCTGCTACTCAAGCGTCAGGATTTTACTGTAGCGAAAACAAAAGCAATGGAGAAAGAGCGCGAACTGTGGTCGGAATGTTGATAGGACTGCGTGTAGTATACAAAAAAAAGGGGGGGGGGGGGATTTGGGGGTGTTAGAAAGCGCGTTGGTCGTTTGCTTGCCGAATCAAGGTTGTGCCCCCCCCCCCCGCCTCCTCCTCGTGCTGCTCTTATCATAAATAAATTTAGGACTCGTCATCGATTGTTATTCTACCGTGATCGATAGCGGACGCGCTATTTCGCCCGGAAGCATTTAAGCTGAACAGCGTGGGACTTGGCATTCGAAACAGTGTTTTATCCACACACACACACGCATAAACAATAGAAGAACAAATCAAGGAAAAAGAGAGGGTGAAAGGTGGCCGTCGCAAGCGCCAAGAAAGCGGCGCGTCACGTGTTGTGCACTTCGCTGACCTTGCATGCGTGCGGGTTCTCTGTCGTTGCGTCTACTTCGCGGCTTATTTCGTTAGCGCGTAAGCAGTTACGTAAAGAAAGGACGGGCCACTTCTTTCTTTTTCTTTTCTCCCTCGAGATCGGGTTGTGCGCATCGTTTTATCTCACCCCAGGGAGCCTTCTTGCTGCGTGGCCTTCGTTGTCGGTCAGAGGAGAGAGGGTTGTTGTGGAGTGAAGAAGAGTTGACGATGACGGAGCCTTGTTCGCCTCAACCGCTGGCATGGAACACGGCAGGTATACTTACAAGCAAACACGTAGTGTCGCCGGACTCGATTGTCGTGTCCAATCGGTTCGATCGATCGAGGTAAAGAAGTTCATAGAGATGCGCAGTAGCTCGTAGAAAAATGCGCGTGTCAGCTCGTCCTATTATACACTTACTCGCATAAACATAACGTACTTCTCGTTTCCCAATCTCCCAGCCATTTGCGTCCGCATCTGTATGCATATATGGCTCGCACAAACGCTCGTGATGTGATGTGTTTACCGAGAAGTTCACGTTGCCAGTGTATGCCGCTGAACATGCCGTGTGACAGTTGATTCGTTCGCGGAATGGGCGCGTCTACTCGTGTTCCGTAATTTCTGGACGGCTGCGCAACATTTGCGGATGAGACACGCGCACCATCTCGCTTGGCATGTCGCGCTGGTGTGCGACGCGGCCGGGCGCCGCCGGCTCATCACTTATTTCGTCTATATAGTCGTATAGCATGCAACATATCGCCTGCTTGGTGCTGCGTAGGTGCGAGTGGTCCGTTGTCGTTCGGGTCTTAGCGCAAAACACGGCGTTGTTTGCGCGGACCGATACTGTACTACGGAATAGTATAGGGAAAAGAGCGTTTTTAATTGGCCCTGTTAGAATACGTCAGGAACCTCCACAATGGCGGCGCGAAGCGGTGCCAACACGAAGCATACGAAATGGTATTCCGTATATCATGGTGCACGCCATGATGGGCCTGCTAGACTGCAGTAATTAGAGTGTTACTCTTCCTGGTCGCCATCACAGGTGTTGCCAAATCGGCCTCGCTCGGCCAACTCGCTAGTATGCTGCTCCATCCGAATCGAAAATTTCGCGCTGTAGACGACGCGAACGCAGAAAGATGGTACCTGTGTACCGGATTCGCGAGCGCAAAGTATATAACGTACCATTCTTTCACCGAGTAGCTCACTCCCGGGATCAATGTTGCGTTTTTGCTTTTTTCTTTCGGTATCCATAACCAACTCGCCAAATTGTGCCTCCAGGGGTTTTTCTTCAGCCGGACGATGGTCTCAACCTTTCAGGATATAGCACGCCTTCTATCCTTTACCATACTTTTCACCTACAGACGCTGCAAAGAGACCGTTCAATGGGCAACATAACACTTTGAAAACTTCAGCAACGTGTTATTATATCGATGACTGACGCATTTTTAGCTCTCCATGACTCCACTATATAGTTGCGTATTCGTCCATAGTGGAAACGAAAAAAAAGGCCTCAGCATTTCTATAGTTCACTATAGTATCTCTGTCTACTCCTATACGCACAGCTGCGAAGGAAAACAACAATGATAAGATAAAAATAATATCTAGCTCTGACAAAATATCGGACGGCTCTGCGTCGAGATCTATATACCGCGGTGCATCGTAACATTGGCATCTTAGAGTTTTCGGTTCTTTCCAGCTGGGAATGCGCAAACCAATTCCACACGGCCTCGCACCAATATGACGCTGCTGCGGCTGGCTTACCGTTGGGAATGCCATTCAGCAAGCCGGTTTCGGCGCACCGTTGCTAAATCGGATGGTGCGCTAGAAAGGGAGACCTCTCTCGAGATTAGCTAACTGCAATTATAGTCAAAACATAACGCTATTTCGTCTTTACTGAGACCTAGCGAGAGTGTAGCGAGTCCATGCCTGCCGGCTTTTCGCGTCGAGAGTGCGCAACGCCCACTTCCTACTGCGCTTGAGACCTTGGAAGTTGCACTGGACCAGGAAAGAAAAAAAGGAGAAAAATGAAAGCGAGAACTGGAGCGCCTGTCGTAAGCCATACGCAAATGATGAGTGATGCGAAACGGCAACGTATATGCGTGTTCACACGCAGGACTCCGGGAAAAGCCGCGAATGTCCTTAGCGAGTCGCACGTTTCCGTTTCTTGTGACTGACAAATTTCGAGTGCAAGGAGAAGAAAAAAGACAGCAAAACAATATCTACTCCCTCCGAACGTGGCGCCTATTGTCCTTAGCTTTTGTCGGTATGCTTGCGACAGCGATAGGTGTTTTTGTCCGGTGGCGTATCAAGCATTTTAATAGCAGGGACAAACATCTCACGGTCACCGGAAGCCGCACGCCTTTTTGCCAAGAGTGCATTATGCGCTCGCGACTATGTGGTTGCGGAACGCGCGTGTAGTTTAAGTGAGAATTGCAGCAACGACAAAAAAGAAAGAGGCAGTGTCTTTGAAGCGCATTTCAAGTCCCCTTTGATCACTGGTTGCGGCGCGTGTAACCTTGCACAACTGCCTGGTTTATTCGTATTCAACGCCCTATTGAAAAGCGAAGCTGGGAGGACAGATAGGAAAAAAAACAAATTAGTGGTTGCCAGACCTGCATGCTGACTGCATCGCGTGCCTCGCGCGGTTGCCTAACCTAATACGTGCGAACATTCAGGCATGATGCTTAGGTGCGTTTTAACTATGGGTATATATGACGCAGAATCTGTCTACAGAATCGTGTCGAGGTTTTGTATTGTTGTTTTAAAGCGGTTAGCTCGGGGCGTTTGTTGAAATAACTGGCATTTCCCAGTCCTCCCTCCTCCCATTTCTTTGGCTCGAGCTGCGATCCGTCGAAATGTAAAAATGAAATTATACCAAGGCCGATACTTATCGCATGAACGAGGACATTGGCGCAACGAACTGTGAATCGTGTTGTCAAAGAGTCATCTGTCACTGCGGTCTGGTTGTGAAATAGCCAACTAAGTGGACGACTGGAGGACGTGAGGGTCAGAATAATAGTAATTGCTAAGGTTCAACGTCCACAAACCACGATGCAGATTTGAGGAACGCCGTGGTGGAGGGCTCCGGAAATCTCCATCTCCCGCAGTTCACTAACGTGCGCCCGAATACAAGCACACAGGGCTCGCGCATTCTCGCTTCCATCGAAAATGTGGCCACCGCGGCAGGGATTTGATCCCGCGACCATCCAGTCAGCAGTGGAGCACCACATATTCAGAGCACCGTGGCAATCGCGGCACTCTTGCTTGCAAACCGTGTCATGGCTCGTGACGACGCGAACTTCGGAGAAGTTGCCGGGAAGCTGAATAAAATATAGTATTCTGAAATATACGTGTGGTTGGCCTTATGTCTCTCGTGTGAACTAACAGACTAAGATGCCAAGGAAAGTATAGGTATTGGTAGTAATTCTGAACAAAGGAAGGTGAACGAAAGGGTAACTTGCCGCTGGCAAAGACCGAACCTGCGAGCTTCGAACAACGCGCCCGATGCTCTACCAACTGAGCTATAGACAGCGGTGGTCATCCCACCGTCCTCATTAAAGGGTGTATTTGTGCGTTTAAACTTGGGTGTGTTAGTCAGCGCTGCTATAGATAGCCATGACGGCACTCTTCCCTGCTCGTTGGCGTGACGTAGCACACAATTTCTAACAAAGAAAAACGAGCCCTTAAATTTTCACTTCTTTTCTTTATATCCCTTATGCCTCTCCACGGTATAGGGAATCCTCAGCAATTCGGATGATGTATAGCGATCGAAGGAAAAATTGACATATGAGGGCTTCCAATCAAGTGATAAGAGAAGGTTAGTATATATTTTCTGTTCGCAAGGTCAGTTTATCGCTTGTGAACTCTTCGATGCAACTTCAAGAGAGCAACTCAATCAGCACGAAAGTGTTGTTGTGTGCCCTGCATGTATCGGCCGTGCACGCCTATACTTTGAAAATGACATCTGCAGTGCGCTTCTTGCTTTTTTTTTTCAAATATTAATCGCCCACCGTCAATAAATGGTGACGCGGCCTCCTAATGGTATAAGAGCTGAGTTATGACAGCTAGAGACTCATTGCTGTGTATACTAGTTCACGTTTTTATCTGTGTAATAATAGCACGATAAAAAAATCGCGGGACTAAACATTGAAGAAATGTTACACCTAATCAGTTGGCTGAATGTTTGTTCATTATGTTGGTGGCGATTCTTGGAACGGCTCTCAACATTCCCGAATCATTTCAATCTACTAATTATTTAATCAATAACGATATACAACTGGGGTTTTGCGTTGCCTTCTTGGTACAAATGTCATCGCAAACGTGTTTGATGTTATCAGCTATCAGATTCGGGCACAGGCGTCGCAGCGATAATTCAGTATTGTTATAGCTGCGAACCAGATTTAATTACTGCAGCGGTGATTTTTTTTTGGGGGGGGGGGAAGAAGAAAAGAAAACGTGGCTTTGTTCAACTGAGGGGAGTTACCCGCACCGCACGACTGTAGGAATTAAGATTACATAAAAAAAAGTACACGTAATTTTTCATCCATAGGGTTCGGCCAAAAAATTAATAAAAAAATTGGGGGATACTTAAGCATCAGCTTTCAGAGTTGAACGCAACAACGATAGCCTGTCCATATGCGTACTTCAAACACTTCGTACACGAATTCTGTTCGAACTTGCTATGCATTTGCTACGCCGTCTTAATGTAATAGGCGCTTTTAACGTGAGGGCCTCATGTAGTGGGTGACTTGCTTTAAACCATGAAGTAATTCTCTCATTAACTTTGATTTCTTCTAATCATTTTATAATTCATTATTTTAAAAACTAATATGTGATCCCATCTATCTAATTACTTTTTTGTTGGCCGATTCCCCAGAGTGTGTGTGAGCAATGCTTTTAGGGCATCATCATCATCATCACCATCATCATCGTCATCATCATCATTATCATCGCATTTTCTGACGCCCGATGGCAACGTACGCTTGTACCACGCATTATTACTGCAATATTTGATGTTGTACTGTGAACCACGTAAACAGGACGGGTGTGTTTGCAAAGCAAGAAAGTTACTTTCGCTGCATTTACAAGCACAGGAAGTTATTTTCACTGTATTCACAAGCAGACGCGCGGCTGTATAACCGCTTGCATTGCAAATGACCTATAGGTTGTATCCCCACTTTGACGCAAAACTTTTCATTATTTTATTTTCATTCTTATCGATTGTTCGGTCACGCACAAGATGATTGTTCGCTCACAACCAACGACGCCGACACTGACGCCCTAATTTCTGCGAAACGGGCTGTTTAACGCTATCGCGTTAAAAAGGCAGGCGCATCTCGTCGCGTACGGAGAGCATTCGTGTATATTCATTTCAGTGCAAGGAACGTGGTAAAGTTGGGAGTTCCTTGGTCAAATGGGCCTCAAATGTTTCACAAAGTTTGTGCATTCTTCGAATATACAGATGACACGTTCGCACGTTTACGTTTCCTCTTGGGTGGCAGTAGATATACGAGCTGATGCCATCGCCGAAGTATACGAAGGAATGCCACCGCATGAGCTGCATCTCGCGGGTTCCACAACCTAGGAAAGTCCGTCGCGTTGTCCTTCCTTTGCTTCTTGTTCGTGTGGTGATTGATTTCTCGCTGGCCCGGAGACCTCCGTCGCGAATGCACGCGCATAGCGCATATTGGAATCCATTTGCAGAATGCTTTATTAGCTCTGCGCTCAAGCTTTCTGACGTATACGCACACGGGCTTTCGTGACAGATCCAGTTTACGAGCACTGCGGGCTTAGGCAATCACTCCTGTTCGCTGAACGCAGTTCAGCCGTTTGTGGCTCGTTTCTCTTTCTCCTCCCTCTCTCCATCCCGTTTGATGCCAGCATTTATTTTCCCTTTCACGGTAGCAAACTGGAACTACTTCTTGCTAACCTATATACGTTACTATGCAATCCCTCTGCGTTGGAACATTACCGAAAATATAAGCACTTAACTGATAAAAAAAATAAAATCTTTTTAAAAAGAACAAAAAATAAGCACTGAAGAAGTTACGTGGCGCAACAGCGAAAAATATAGTCGTAGGCGTGCGCACAGCAGGGTCAACGAGGTTGCCCCCCTCCTCCCTTAGTTTCTAAGAAGGGGAGGGGTGGCGAAGTTTGGCCTGTGCCTTTATTCTGTCAAGCCGGTCCCATCATTCTTCGGCGTGAAGAGTTACGAGCGTGCTGGTTTTCCAGTGGACCTCAGAGGCTGCATTGCAAGAATGATTTAGATACTACCTTTTCCCCCGGAAATCCGTGGACCAAAAGCGGTCCTTTGAGAAGCACAAATTCGCTTCACTTTTTTTTAGTTAAATAGAAAATAAACGAAGGAGCTTTTGTCACCGTTACTTGGCGACGGCTACTCCTTTCCACTTCATTGTTAAAAATAAAGAAAAAAAATGCATATGTACATATATACAGTCCTACATAGGTGAGAGCAAAATTTCTCCTATAGGCAGAACAAACACGTGGACACCACGCTCACTTTTAACTTTTGTCCGCTCAGTAGTCGTCACAAATCTTCGTTTCTTCGAAGAAGTGTTGCGGCACCTTCATTGCTTTGCCATTTGTCTTAGATGCCCATGGGCCTAGTATTTTATCCAACGCAAATGACCGCTCGGGATGTAACTTATGGAGTTTCTGTTCGAGTCGTCTTCGGTGTGTGTCGTGTTTCGGACAGTCACCCAATATGTGACAGATATCCTCGTTGTCGTGGCCGCCTGGACATGCTGATGATGTTGCACGCTGAATACGAAGTAGGAAGTTCTTTGCGTAACCAGTTCCGAGTCTTAGGCGATGTATGAGCGTGTCTATACGCCTTGGGAGGTCACGGTCTAATCGGCATTCAAGTTTAGGATTAACAGCATATAGGACCCGTAGAAGGGCGGGGTGGGATGAGTTGATGAACTTACTTGGGACGTAATGAAACATCGCTTTGACGTTCTCGCTCTGTCCTACGTGTCCGAACAATGTTTCATTCCATTTTAATGCGCTGCTTTTTTGGGGTCAAAGCTCCCTATGCCGCGGGTCGTGCGTCCGTGACGTATGTAGTAGTAGTAGTTGTAGCTACCTCCACAGCCGGACTATAGAGGAGTGGCACGCGCGCACCCTTTTCAATTGCGGAGAAAACCCGCGCACGTTAATCATAAATAAAAAGATAGTTGTTTCTGATGAAACAACCTACAGAGACGAGTATTGGTGACTTAATCTCCAATAAAATTTGCTCTGAATTTCATGCTTACTAAAAAAAAAGAAACTAGTATCAGAAGGACGCATTTCCAGCATTACCTGACCTGAAAGGGTTGCCACGTTAAACTCGCTGGGCGTAACCTCCTTGGTTTTAGCAAGGTTTAGCGAGGGTTGGGCCGCAGTGCCTTGAATATAGTGAACTAGTATATATCCATGAACTAGAGGTGCTGAAAGGTGGGAAGTAGACACGAAGCGGAGGCCGTAAGAAAGTGTGCGAGTGCCACCTGTCGTTTAGTTCTTGGAATGTCCGCTGGATGGCGGTACTTCTTATGCTGAATGTATGATAAAAAGATGCGAGATGGCCGTACTTGGAGTGTTCACTAGATGGACGGACAGGCGGACAGACAGACAGATGCACGGACGGACGAATGGATGCATGGATGGACGGACGCATGGATGAACGCACAGACAGACGGATGGACGCACGGATGGATGCGTGGACGTACGTAAGCAAGAACGAACGGGTGGACGGACGCTTCATCGCACTCATCATCATGCACTCCGTGGATATGCTGTGATCTTTTGTTTTTTTTTCCCAGCTGCCCGATATTGGTGGTCCGCGACGTTAGCTAGCAAAAAAAAAAAAAAAAAAACAAGGACAATGATAGCCTGCTTGGTGCTGGTGAGAGAGAGAGAGAAATCTTTATTTTATCATTATACAGGGAGTACGTGGGAAGTGGTCCGGTGCGCTCCACCCCACACAAACACTAGGAGGGGCTCCTCATTGCCGAACCCCATTGGCGTCCAACGCGAATCGGGCTCGGTTGACCAGGACCTTCTGGCTTGCCAGGTCGGAGCAGCCGAGTATTCACCGCTGTAACCGCAACCTCTACGGTGTCGTCCGCCTCGGTGGATCAGTGGCTATTGGGTGCTCGGCTGCCGACCCGGAGGTGGTGGGTTCGATGCCGGCCATGGCTGTCGCATTTCGATGGAGGCGAGATGGCAGAGGCCCGTGTACTGTACGGTTCCAGTAAAGAACACCAGATGGTCCATATTTCCGGAGCCCTTTATACTACGGTGTTCTTCATAATCATATCGTGGTTTTGGGACGTTAAATTCGAGATAACATTAGAATACGGTGTCTCATCCACGTAACTTTTCCGCGTTCGAGTGGCCCCTTTCTTCTGCACATATCTCAATATCACATAAATGCGGGTATCCGTGCACCACGCTTCGGTTGGCCGAGATAGCGCCCGCTCGGCGTAATACGCGCACAAAGGAGTGGTCGCGTCCGGCCTATAGTCCCCCCCACCCCCCCCGCACCCTCTTTTGTCGGCGCGGCAAGCAGTCACGCGAGCGTGGACACAGATGCTTGTCCGGTGGCACAATGTTGTCCGCGTGCTGCGGTCGGCTAGCGACGCGGTACGGAAGTGAGCGAGAGTGGTTGACATGCTGTCGCGTGCGCCACACTTTCCGCGACGAAAAGCGAGCGTAGGCACTGTGCCGTGCTCCCGACTGGGTTGCAGAAATTAGGTGCCTTTTCTCATCTTCTAACCACTACCACCACCACGAAAAGCGAGGAAATGGGCTGGTCTGCGGAAAGCGGTCGGAGCACGACTCGCCAATGCCGTCGCCATTTTCGTTCCGCGTGAACTGGCCAGAAAGAGACTATTTTCGATGCCTCTACCGAGCTTCGAAAATGTGGGCTTGAACAGTTAAACAGCTAAAGCTTCGCAGCTAAACATTCGTGGCTTACGTACGTCCCAAAACGACGATAGCATTATGAGAGACGCCGTATAAAGGAGGGTTCCGGAAACTTCGACCAGCTACAGGGTTATTTAAGGCAAGTTAAGGAATTTATATTTGATTCTGTCAATGATAATATCTGGGGTTTTATGTCTCAAAGCCACGATATGGTTATGAGAGACGCCTTAGCGGAGGAGCTCCGTGAAATTTTGACAGTCTGGTGTTCTTCAACCTGCACTGACATCGCATAATAAACGAGCCTCTACTATTCCACCTCCATCGAGGTGCGACTGCCGCTGCCGGAATCGAACCCGCGACCTTGGGGTGAGCAGCCGAGCACCGTAATCGCTACACCACCGCGGCGAACATTGAATCTATCAAGCTACATGCCACTTGAATATTCGTAAACGTTGATACAGTAAGTATTGGTACGAATCACGTGGGACAAGTGGTATATATGGTACCACGTACCAGTACAGAGTTAAACAGTGTAGATAGCATTGCGCAGCACACATTAAGCTGTCATAGACCAACCGCGTTAGCCGATGTTACCCTCTATATCGATAAGGGGAAAAAATGAGGTTGGGGACGAATGTCGTTCATTGAATAAACTTAACTGCTCTTGTAATAGGAGGCCAATTTCGAGTCGACTGAAAATAAAGCCCATTACAGAAATTCGTGATCCCTGCAAGTCGTTCATCCGACCGTGTTGCAATCCGAATATGCGCTCCAATCGTCTCTCATACACATGGCGTGGTGTGTTGCCGTGAGTCGTCTGATAACACAATGGCGCAAGCGGCGTGCGCATAACGAGTCGACGCGACGGTGTCCCGAGTTGCACGATTGCTAAGTCGTCATCGTAAATCCTCGCCGCTGTGGCGATCTTCTCGTTTCATCACTCCGTGGAACGCAGTCCTGGAAAGAAACAAGCAGTCGCACACTCGTCGGAACGGAAACAGTCCTCAAACGGACTGTTTTCGACTGCCTATAGCTCTCAAGCAACCCCACAGCGCGCGGGAACGGAACCGCGGAAGTTAACCCTGCGCTCATTGCCCTATAGGTCGCGGCTACCACTGTAGACACAATTCTGCGCAGCCGTTGTCGATGTTGGGACCAGGGGCGCAGCCTAAGGAATCGTTTGGGGGTTCAATCATCCTCTCGCACTTCCGAAATGTTCACGTTAAAATGCCTGTATATACACTCGCACATACAAAAGCACGCGCCAACATACATAAAAGGCTGTGGAAGGAATAAATGACCAGCATCTGTTTGTAACACGAAGTCACAAGGAAATGCATGTGAAGTTATCATAAAATAAGGGGAAAATTTGTCCTGCATGGTTCGGGGATCGCACCCGGGTCTCAAGTCTTTTGGCGACATTCGCTCTATTGAAATGAGCTGTCTAGCAATAGTATTCTAGCATTTCTAAGTGCTAGGTCGAAGTAGTCAACAGCTCGATGCACATGGACACCCAATATTCCCAGAACTCATTCGCAATCTAATAAAGGTTGTCAGACCTCTCTCCCCTTTCCATAGTCGAAAAAAAAAAAATCTAGCTACATTGGCGAGCTGTTTGCATGGGATGTCCCTATTCCGACTAGTCGCTAAACCTTCGTTCGAATCGTCCCAGGAAGGACGCTCAAACTAAACCGTTATTGAATTCTCGAGTCTGTGCCCGCCTGTCACGAGATCTGTTTCGTGGGCTGTGAATTGAAAGTAACTAAGCTGCAACAACCAATGGTAAAATGTCTCGATGCGTCGTGTGCAGTCGCGCTTCACCGTCAAACACCCATTCAGCCCCCCAAATTAATGAATGGGCCGTGATGGTGCATGTCGCAGTTTTCGCCGCGCTGCGCGGTATTACAGAGGGATACAAAAAATGAATGAGTTCCCGTGTCTCGGACGACCTGTTTGACGTGCGCCGCCTACGAGTCGATTACGCAGGGCGTCTCCGCGGCTGGGCCCAACGAGAACAGGGCCACGGGGACGGCCGCTGCAGCGACCTGGAGACGAGCACGTTTCGGGAGCGCCCTTGGTAGACCCCGGCTGCGCTGACCCCGAGTCTGCTGCTGCGCGGGGCTGCCGCATGGGGCACTCCGGGCGCTTCTTCTCTCTCCGCGGCTCTGCGCCCAACGGCGGGGCTTCGCCGCCGTTCAAGGTCGGCAGCGTTTCTTTTTCTCCGTTACTCGCCGCCGCTTTTGTTCGTTGTTTCTCAAAGATATATCTACCGTTCACAGAGCGTAGAAATCGATACATTGGCATTGAGAAGAAAAGTGCGAAACGGGGGAAACGTTTCGAGGGGCTCGTTTCTGCGTTTGCAACAGCCGAATGAATCCAACAATGAATTAGGTGAGGAAAAGCATAATTAGGGGTAATTAATTGCTGTCTTTGTGTAAGGTGTAGTGATCGCGACGTAAATTGACGTGAAATGTCAAATTGACGAAACTGTGGACGAAAAAATCAATCATTCCAAGTTGATGGGATCTGATTCAAATTACACGTCCGATGCTCCACCAATTGAGCTACGACGGAAAGGCCCTTTCCCGGTCACTTCGCTGAGTATTTATGTAAATAAAATTTCTTGGAGTGCTGGCCAGTGCCGCTCGTAATTTGAAGGTTGTGGGTCCGGATCCCACTGACGAAAAGGATGATTTCTTTCTCGCCCAACTTAATTCAATTCATTTTGCGTCATAATTATTGAGCAGCAGTTATAGACAACATCGCGCCATTACTGGCTGTCGAATTCATCCAGGGTGAGATGAAATGGGGGAAAAAAGAAATAAAAGCGTGATTCGCAATCATTAGGTTGTGATTAAACGAATACATTGTTGGTGTATCTATAATAGCGAATAGCCAGCACAACCAACTGCGAACGCTCCTAGGATGCGTAAGCGAGTGCGTTTATCTGTTGTCTTAGTGACGCGCTCTAAAATTCCTTGCCTTTGGCTATGGGTGCCTATTATATGTTTCGTAAGCAATTGGGGCACTCGCACCCCGCCACAGAATGCTGGTCGGAGGAAGCCAAGGAAAGCATTTCATTCGAGACAAAAAAGAACGGGCCTACAAAGAGGCAGATGCAATAACTCACGAGCAGGAGACAAAACAGAGCTTTCCCCTTGGAAGAACCAGTGAGGAAGAGCAAAGCAATGACGAGAGCGGTGAATCTCCATGTCGGCGCGTTGGCATTCCTTCGCGTCGCGAGCGATAGTGGGTATGAAAGGAAGAGTCGTGTACAAGGGACTGCGCCCGCTTGTTGACTCGAGCTCTTTTTGTCGTGCGGTCTACGCATGCGCTGGCGCGAAGTGCGCAGAATAATGAAGCCTGACGCAAGAACGAACGCCCGCGTACTCGCTCATTCTTGCAGCTGGTACTAGCCAGACTACAGAAGGATGTAGACAAAGAGTGAGAGGAAGGCGTACAGCTAGACGATCCGAAGAGGAGTATCTTAAACGTTTGTCTGCCTTAGTGATGAAAACAACAAAAAGAGAGAGAGAGAGAGAAAGGAAATAACCGAAGCAGAATTTAACTTACTAAGTGATGTGCTGCCGAATGTGCTGTGTTTATCTCTCTTCTTTCTTCTGCTCTCTATCTTTCATCTCCCCCATCCCCCTCCCATGCGCAGGGTTGCAAACCGGCTGCCTATAGGCTGGTTAACCTCCCTGCCGTTCTTTTCCTCCTATTTTCCTTCCTTCCTTGACACCAATGCTTGTCTTCGTTACTATCAGACATAAAATTTTGCATTGACAGTTCTTTAAAGAAAAACTAACTGCACTGACCCAAATGCCACTGCGTGGACTTGTGAGGGCGAGGGACGTTTTTAACGTGTAACAATACACGAACGCTGGCCCTCGCATCCGCCAAAAGTTGGTGTTTCTTCTGTCCTGCAATCACTGTAGCATTTCCCATGTGGCTAAAGAATCCTTGAAATATTCTATTTTTACCCAATTTATTTATTTTTTCCTCTTGTTTCTTTACTTATATATGCCGGTGTGTCATCAGCATGTAATAAAATACTAGTGTATGCTTACGGTGGTCATGCGTTGTACTGTATGCCCCTCTCACCCTGTATGCCTATACTTCGGGGTCCCTCGTTATCATGTCGTCGTTTGAGGGTGCTAAACCCCAACAATTATTACTGTAACTATTATCTATCCCGTGCCTTTTCGGGGTTTATTGAGGTATCTCTGAAATAAAAGATAAACTATCTGTGGTTCTACGTTACAAAACCGCAATGTGATTACGAGGGACGGAATGCATAGCAGAAGGCTCCGGAAGTTTCGACCATCCGGGGTTCTTAACGAACGTGTACGGACATGGCACAGCACACAGGCCTTCACCGCTTCGCCTCCCTTGAACTGCGACCAAAACCGAACCCGCGACCCTGTGGTGAACAGCCGAGCGTCGCAGTGCTTGATTCGTCGCGTCGGACTGCCATCAACATGGGTAGCAAATATGAGTTCAGTTCATTCTTAAAAAAACAAAAAAAACAAATGAATTATTCAAATGTCACCGTACGATGTGGCTCTCGAGGTATTGCGCCACAGCTCTTCATCCGGTTGATCAATGTGACCGTTATTATACTGCCGCGGTTGTTTTATTGCGTCGTCGTGTACCACTACTTGCCCAAGATATACCGCTGCCCCGCGACGCCATCTATTTTGCCGCAGCTCCAAAAGAGGCCGGCAGAAAATCAATAAACAAAAAGAAATTGTTACAATTAGAGAGCCCACTCTTTCGACATCGCAATATAGTGTGGCTGTCGGCCATTTGTGCGCGGACTCCTCCTACGCGTTATGAGTTATGCGTTTATTCCACAGTAAGTGCGACCGGATCACGCCGGTCTGCTGCTTGTACTGCCGATGGTGTTGCCGTCCGCACTCATGACCGCTCGTCGGGCGATGAGTGCTTCGTTGCGAAAGGCCCCGCCGTGGTGGTATAGTGGCTAAGGTACTCGGCTGCTAACCCGCAGGGCGCGGGTTCGAATCCCGGCTGTGGCAGCTGCATTTCCGACGGAGGCGGAAATGTTGTAGGCCCGTGTGCTCAGATTTGGGTGCACGTTAAAGAACCCCGGGTGGTCTAAATTTCCGGAGCCCTCCACTACGGCGTCTCTCATAATCATATGGTGGTTTTGGGACGTTAAACCCCACATATCAATCAATCAATCGTTGCGAAAGCGCAAGACGCCGAAGCGTGAGCGCACCTTTTTGTCGCCTTCTGAGCTTTGTCGTTGCCGTGCGTTTTGCAACCGCGTCGTGCGAAAGTAAGCGAGCGTTCGATTTTGAGATGACGTCATGTCTGGATACTTTCGGACGGCGGCGCATGGTTTGTGAAGAAATGGCCACCAACCTTTTTCTGCAATCACCGCTGTATACTTTAACGCTATACGCTCAAATACTCCACTCTATCCGTACGTCACGCGCACGTTGCCTTGTCGACGCAGACAGCGCATGTATACGCCCAAATGTACTGACGACGAATGCCCTGCAAGTCATAATTTTTTTTTCTGGCACACACTGCGCGCAGCCTGCTAGCTGTTGGGGTGTTCTTGATCACAGCGGGTGTATTGCAACAAAGGCAGGGGGTAGCACGCCGGGTTTCCCGTAATATTTTTTTTCTCGTCATGGCATAGAGAGCAAAAAGTGACCCTTTCAAGGGGGTGCCCCTCACTAAGTCAAAGAGCCCCCCTCACCCCCCCCCCCCCCTGTCCGAAAAAAGTTGTGGATGAGCGGCTTGTATTGCAATGCATCAATACTTGGGGAAGACACAAGGCAGCTTTGCGCTTGTGGAGCCAAGCTTTATTGCACTGTGCTATGCTATGTCTCTCCTTTTTATTTTCCTGCTGCTCACACTCGCATCTCTACTTCTCACTTTCCTTCCCCACGTCATTGCTTAGTATATATATATATATATATATATATATATATATATACAATCTGACGTGATTCTGACGCGTATAACTCGATATTCTGTTACATTGGCAAAGAGGGACGCCGAGGTTCACTTATTCTATATTGAAATAGAATGTGATCATATCCTAGTGTTCACTATAACTCACTCCTTTTATCGGAACGGAAGGAATGGGAAAAAACAGTAACGGCCGCGCACTCACGAATATCCCAAATGCGCGCTCGGCGTCGTTCGAACACCGTTATCCCGCAGAACGACATCGTTTCCATCGGAGACGAGCGGCGCGTATCGAGGGCCGCCGCTTCATTTGCATGATGCCGCGCTCGGAATGGCCGGCTGCATCGCGGCCGGTGACGATCCTGGCCGAGAAGGGGCGAGCCAAGCGGCGCTCGCCGCGCGGGCGGAGGGACGGACGCCTTGGACGCCTATTGAGCGCCCGGTGGCAACGACGTCGTATCCCTGTGGTCAATTGGTGGGCTCGTTGAGGCTCCGCCGTCGATATTACTGTTATTATTGTATTTCATACGGGTGCATCGAGAGAGCCGTGCGTCCGCCCAATCAAATCAACTGACACGGCTCGTTGGCGTCTGGCCGACGTCCAACGTGCGTATGTGGACGACCGCACGTCTCCGCGATCCGTCTCCCGGACGACGACCGCACTCGATGGCTCGCCCGCGGCCGCTTTGGTTGCGTACGTGTACGATGCGCGCCCTGGTTGAAGGGGTGAAGTTACGTGGGAGGCGATACACCCGTGAAACAATGGACATAGGTTTGGATTGATCAATTGTGCTCTGAGATTTTCTAATATCATTCACATCTTTATTGATATAAGAAAATCAAGGTCAATGTTTCAGTTTGAAATTTCGCGCCGAAATCTCCGTGCGTGACATCACAGATTTCAAAGCGTTTTTTTTTTTATTTTGGCCGTATTGACTGAATGAAATTTCGTGAAACTTGGTATGTCAAGCCTGTGACTCCAATAGGGGATAATTTACTGATTTTTTTAGCTATTGGGACCTATTTACGATCTAGTAAGCGTCGTCAAAATCTGTGACGTCACGGCTTCTGACGCGGTAATACGAAAATGAAGCCCCCCCCCCCCCTCCTTTTTTTGTTTGTGTGTTTTCTCGCTTACCAAGCTTCTCTGTCGTTAACAGTCGTGTTATCGGTGTAGTGTAATTGTAGCTTTCTAATACGCGAAAAGTTGCTTTTCTATCTAGTTCCCTTTTTTGAAGCAGTTCTGAGTCTGTGCAGGTTGCATAATGCAGGACATTTTTTGGTGTTTCGAATCACTTGCGGTTCTTTCGGTCGCGGGAAGGACCAGAATGTGACCGCATAGACGTCGCTCAGCCCCATGCGTTCATGCGTGTGTCACTTTTCCGAGTTTATGTGCTATATCCGCTTTAATTTCTGTGGTCTTTGCGTCATACGGCTACGTGTGTTTGCGCAAGTAGGAAAAAAGAAAGAAGGTAGAGGAAGGAAAAGCAGGAAGGCTAACCAGGCTTTGCTATCCAACCCAGGGGGAAGGCGATTAAGGGATGAAAAGAAATAGTTAGGAGAAGATAAAAAACAGTAACAAAAACACGTGAGCTGCAGAACCCGTTAGGTGACGAAATGGGTATGAATGGGAAAGACTGGCAAACATGCGTACTTGGCTTTAGTTGCGGGTTTGAACCCAGGACCTGGACTAAATTTTCGTTATATAAAAAGCTTCTTTCCTGAGAATAGTGCGTGTATTTAATTGAGGCTTCATGCTACAAAACTTGTGCTTGTGCATCTTGAAACATATGTACATGATTGATAGCGTCGTGAATGAATGAATGAATGAAATAAATACATAAATAAATAAATAAAAATAAATAAACTAGTAAATAAATAAATAAATAAATAAATAAATGTTATGCAGAATAGAAAGAGTGATGCGGCCAGATGCAGCAACCTGCTTTTGACATTGTTCTTCACGGTGCATAGGATCTGCATGTATATAAACCGTTTGACAAGCTATTTCAGTTTCTATTCAACTGCGCGACTGAGCTGTCTTTCGGAGAAATGAACCTCCCATGGCATTTTCTCCTTCATCAGGAAAGACCTCAGCTGTCTGTTAAGGCTTTCCTGTACGCCACCTTGGTGAGGTGCGTAACAAGGCGCCAACTTGGAGTTGTGCCTCACAGTTCACGAAGTTCTCGTACATTTAATAATAAGAATTGTTTGAGTTTAACGTCCCAGAACCACCATATGATTATGAGAGACGCCGTATAGTGGAGGGCTCCGGAAATTTCGACCACCCGGGGTTCTTTAAAGGGCACCTAAATCTAGGTACACGTGCCTACAGCATTTTCGCCTCCATAGAAAGTGCGGCCGCCACGGCCGCGACGCGATTCCGTACCGCGACTTACGGGTCAGCAGCCGAGTGCCTTAGCCACTATATAGACCACCGTGGCGGGGCGACCTCGTACATTTGCATGCTTTTCTATGGAGTATACTTGAGTGAGAACATAATGATGCACGCTACAATATATTATAATCGCAGCTGCGGCCTCTCAGTGACTGCAGCTGCAACATTGTATACAGCAGTTTCAAAATTTAGGTCACCGAGGACACTGTATAAGCAACTTGTTACCGTGTGATATACACAGGCAAATATGCGTGCAGTGGTTGCGGCGATTGATACCGTGCAGACGCCCGTATATTTCTTGAAGCAGCTCGTCCAACGGCAGCATACAAATCGTACCAGTTATCTCGTGCGCTCTACACTGCCCCGTTCGGAACGTATCGCTTGTGATGTAAGCGCAGTCGAATAGCGTGTCCGATGTCTCGCTGGTAGTGCCGCCGATCTGAACAATATTTTTTGTACGATGTAAAAGCGTATAGAGGTGCAGGCACGTCGTCGTATCGCTCTGCTGCATTTCGTGTCTCTGTTCGATTTGCGCATATCCTGCTGCGTCATCATCATCATCATCATCATCATCATCATCATCATCATCATCATCATCATCATCATCATCAGCCTGACTACGTCAACTGCAGGACAAAGGCCTCTCCCATGTTCCGCCAGTTAACCCGGTCCTGTGCTTGCTGCTGCCAATTTATACCCGCAAACTTCTTAATCTCATCCGCCCACCTAACCTTCTGTCTCCCCCTAATCCGCTTCCCTTCTATGGGAATCCAGTTAGTTACCCTTAATGACCAGAGGTTATCCTGTCTACGCGCTACATGCCCGGCCCATGTCCATTTCCTCTTCTTTATTTCAACTATGATATCCTTGACCCCCGTTTGTCCCCTAATCCACTCTGCTCTCTTCTTGTCTCTTAAGATTACACCTACCATTTTTTCTTTCCATTGCTCGCTGCGTCGTCCTCAATTTAAGCTGAACCCTCTTTGTAAGTCTTAAGGTTTCTGCTCCATAGCTAAGTACCGGCAAGATGCAGCTGTTATATGCTTTCCTCTTGAGAGATAGTGGCAAGCTACCTGTCATAATTTGAGAGTGCTTGCCGAATGTGCTCCACCCCATTCTTATTCTTCTAGTTACTTCAATCTCGTGGCTAGGCTCTGCGGTTATTACCTGCCCTAAGTAGACATAGTCTTTTACAACTTCAAGTGAACTATTACCTATTTCGAAGCGCTGCTCCTTGCCGAGGTTGTTGTACATTACTTTCGTTTTCTGCAGATTCTCTGCTGCGTCAAACCCAGCTGCAACTCCGATTGCAAGGTCGGCTTCTCCCGAAGTACCGAAGTGCATTTTTCTGCGAGATGTTGGGTTGTGTTTGTTTGTTTGTTTGTTTGCTCGAAGATGTCGCATGATTCCTCGAAGGAACCCACCAAGGCTGTCTTCCCCTTGCTACAGCTCCACCTGACACTTGCAGTCCAGCGCTTGTACTTACAAATTCGTTGTGTGTGTGTGTGTGTGTGTGTGTGTGTGTGTGTGTGTGTGTGTGTGTGTGTGTGTGTGTGTGTGTGTGTGTGTGTGTGTGTGTATGTGTTTATATAGGGGGGGGGGGTCAAATGCGCGAAAATACGGCCATAATGGTGACACACAGCAGACAGGGCTGCAACATATGTCCTTATTGTTCTCGTTTTTTTTTTTTTTTTTTTGAAGCGGCAACGTTTGCCGTGACGAAAACACCGAGAAGAGGAGGGAGCAGCGCGATTTCAATGCTGGCTGTAAGATGCCCCGCGAGTGTGATCGAGATATATCCGAGACGAGCCACTTGCTCTGCGATTCCCATTTCGCTGCATGCTGTCGCTGCTGCTTGGAGGACGCGTTTGATAATTGGCCGCTCGTTTTCGATGCGCGACCTCGATTTCCAGAGCCCTCGGCAACCACTGTCGCGGAGGTGAAGGACTCGCTCTTCGCTTGTTGTTGCTCGCCTCCTCCCTTGGCTTATAGCGTCACCGTGAGACCGTGATGCGAAACCGCTCGGATTGTGAGCGCCGTGAAGTCGGTCTGCTCATCGGCGCCCTGCAGCGTTGCGGGAACCCTGCCATGACATCATTACCATAACCGTCATTAAAAAAACGAATATGTGGTGCGCCTGCAGTGTGAATGGGACGCGCTGAATATCTCTTTTTAAGGCAAAGCCTTCGGTGTTTCGTCGAACGCGAAGAAACGACCGGCGGTCCAGTGATTGTGCTACTCGACCTTCTTTTCAGCAGTTAATCCACTGCACCACCGTGGTGCGTATATAGTATTTTCTTGCATATATTCCGCCCCTAAATGTAACACCTAACATTAACTCTTCAAAAAAAAGAAGAAAAAAAAAACACAGCATATAAATCCTGCATGCATGTTACAGTATCTGCCCCGCTTTTTTAAAAGCACATTTTGCGCTTTGTGTGTGTGTGTGTGTGTGTGTGTGTGTGTGTGTGTGTGTGTGTGTGTGTGTGTGTGTGTGTGTGTGTGTGTGCGTGCGCGTGCGCGTGCGTGCGTGCGCGCGTTATGCTAGACAACACAGTATACATCGAAAGGGGGTGGCAGCGTTATAACAGCGTCGAAAGCGCCTCCTCGAAAGACAAGCGCCAGACAGCAGCTATACCGTAGAAGCCGTTCGGGCATCATGTTTCAGAAGGACGCACGGCAGCCTTCTCCAGTGTCTTCGATTTATCGAGGATCGACCGCCGTATTCAGCCGTGCGTGCCGGTCGAGCCGTTCGACGGTTCTCACAGGCACCCGCGATTTTTGCGTGCGGTTTTCGCGTGACGGCGGCCAGCCCGTCCCGCGGGAAAAAAACGGTTTTTTCGTCATCGCGAGTATTGGCTCTTTGTTTACTCGCTCCATTAGTTCATTAACCGGTCGGTTCCAGCTTCGGTGAGTGTTTCCCAGTAACTTGCCGTGGCAGCGCTATTGGCGAAAAGCCAAGCACGTGGGAAGCTGTTAATCTAATAGCGTGGTTGAAAGAAACACAGGGCACAATAATTAAAAAAAGGCTTAGATGTTGTGCGTCAAAGGGAACTAACATTGAACTGAAAGTTTCATCCTACTTCAGCCTTTGCGATCTACGCTGTTTTTGCTTTACATAAGGAGGGTCATGCATATCAAGCAAGTTGGAAATCGCATTTGCCGCGGAACCCGCGTGTTGGAATGCTTTCAACCTGTTTCAGGCTGTCGTTCTGTGGGCGTCTTCTTCATTTTGATTACTAATTAAACCGTATCTTGAAAGAATTAAACAACGGAAAATCGTGGACGCTGTGAATACAACTTGGATCAAGCAACGAGAAATCGGCCATTTCATTGTATCGGATGGGCAGTCGTAAAGTTCGGGAATGTAACGCATTCATAACAGCAAATAATAATTATTGATGTTCACCGTCCCGAACCACGATATGATTATGCATTGTGGGAGACTCCGCGGTGGAGGGCTCCGGAAATTTCGAAGGCCAGGGGGTCATAAACGAGCGCCTGAATTTAAGTACACGGACCTCAAGCATTTTCGCCTCCATCGACAATGTGGCCGCCGCGGGCGGGATTCAATCCCGCGACCTTGGAGTCGGCTGTCGAGCCGTAACGTACATAGTCAGAGCAAAATAATAGAAGATGTAATCATCTCTGAAAATAAATAAACGAGCAATGATGAATCGGTTATGTATCGCATGGCTCGTAGCGCTTACGTATGCGCACACGTAATGTTTACACAGTAAAACGAAAATGGACCGAGTGTATCTCTGAATGATGCAAAGGAAATAGCAGGGTGCCTAAAGTGGCTGCTGCCCGAGAACGTTGACGACCTCGTGACGTGTTCTCGGCCGGGAATTTTCCGGCCGCCCCGGTCGTCCGTGCCCGCGGAGAAGAACAATCCGTCACTTGTAGCGTCGTCGTGGATTGACGAGGGGCGACGCGCCGTCTGTGTTGCCGAAGACTGCCGTCAGTGTCTTTCTTCCTGCCCCAAGGCGCGCGCTGTGCGAACGCTTTTTCGGCGTTTGCGACGGACGCACGCTGACACACGTACGCACGCGTGTCCTCCTCTCCTTTTCCAGCGCGCACACGGACACACCGATTAGTGCGCACCACAGTGACAACACTCACACGCACACACGAGTATGTACCGTACTACCGCTGAAGATCGGCCCCTTGCCACCCCTACCCTTGCTTCTGGACTGCTGCTTCTGTTGATGACGACCATTCCACTGCTCAATTAATCTTTCCTCTTCTTTCCACTTTTCTCCCTTTTCCCTTCCCCGCAGGCACTGCGCCGTGCTCCCGACTGGGTTGCAGAAATTAGGTGCCTTTTCTCATCTTCTAACCACCACCACCAGTATGTACTGTAGTGTGTACACGCGTATGTACACGAGTATGTACTCAGACAGCTACCCCGTATTCTAGAACGTACCTTCACTCAACGCTTCACCTTCGCTTGAGAAAGCCGATGGGAGGGCCATTTATAAGAACGGCAAGTCGCTGCATATCAGGGACAATCTGCTGCGATTCTTGAGTAGCGCAGCGTCATTTTAAGCCGCGCAGTGGCGCACTTTTCAACTCTGTCAAGTGAAGGGTGAAAGTCGAGTCGAGGAGCGTTTGTGAATACGGGGGTTATTCACGCACACCGACGCGCGCGTACCACATTGACAAACACACGCGCACACACATACACTCTCGAACACGCGCACGCCGACGATTGTGTACCACATTCACAAACGTACGTACATACACGCACGTACTCTAGTACGTATACGTGCGCGGTCTCTCGCACCCGCAACGGCGGCTCGCGACAGCTCCCACACCGGGGGCCATGCCCGTGGCT
Organism: Rhipicephalus microplus; assembly: GCF_043290135.1. Taxonomy (NCBI): domain Eukaryota; kingdom Metazoa; phylum Arthropoda; class Arachnida; order Ixodida; family Ixodidae; genus Rhipicephalus; species Rhipicephalus microplus. The sequence goes on along the minus strand of NW_027464625.1, from coordinate 2,227,789 downwards.
GCTGCCGTGCGCTAAGTACCTCCAGTGGGCCGGCCTCGATGATTAGCGCGGCACGCGTCGACAACTTGTTGCGCTCGCGTGGCAGCTGCATGAGCGTGCCCCTCAGCCGCCGCCGGCGCGCCCGCGCTCCCTTGGCCGACAAGCGAAGTGCGGCGGCCCTCCCGTCCCCGCTGTCACGACACTCGCCCCGGCCATGATGCAGTACTGAGGCACGGCCGCTGGATGAAAGAAACGCACTTTTTCATCCAGCGGCCGTGACTGGGGTGCCGCACATGGTTCGTAGCGATTACTAGAGGCACAGTTGGATTGGTGTTGTTTGGCTCGCGAAAAATACGAATAGTGTCTCACGTTGATTTCGGACTTGTTTTGAAGCCCGGCCCATCAAAATGAAGATTGCCTGCTTCTTTTGAAGTTTCTCCATCGCACTTGTACCAGCAATTTGTACCGGTCGTTCTCTGGGATGTTCCCTTTACAACACTCAGAGAGCTTGGAGGGTCATGCTACGACCCAATCTTTAGATACGGCTATCCTGACTGATTCGGGCTTCCTTCCCTTTCCTAAGTATACAGTTTCTTTGTTTCTGCATTCTTGCAAGTTTGAGCCAGCGATGTGTTCTGACGTTAAAGAACAATGTTTTATTCCAACAGTGCTCTGCGTCAAGTGCTCTGTGTCAAGTGTTCCAGAAAGGCTCTAGCAGCACGAAAGCGCTGTTTGAGAGAGAGAGAGAGAGAGAGAGAGAGAGAAATAACGTTTATTGCACCCGTCTAGAATGACGGGGGAGGAGGCTTCGGCCTCTGCCCCCAATCATCCCCCTAGCCATCCGCCATAATCCCTTGGGACTCGGCGGCGGTCAGGGCGAGACCGATGACTTGACGCTGTTCTTCGGCGTCACGGCTGTGTAATAAGGCCTCCCAGGATTCTACGTTTGTTATGAAAATTGGGGCCAGCTCAGCAGCGGTGCGTCGTTCACCGCTGCTGTGCGGCTAGCGCATTGAACGGCCCGGCTAGCGCATTGAACGGGCCGTTCGATGCGCTAGCCGCACAGCCGCAACGCACGTGCCGGTACACCTGTTGCACCCAAGCGGAGGGTGAAAGAGCGTCGCCAATTGGCTCATTTGTCTCCCCGCATGCGTGTGGCTGGGGTCCCGGCACGTGCGTTGCGGCTGTGCGGCTAGCGCGTCGCGAGTCGTGCGTCTCGTCGTAAGTGCATGTATCCACCTCTCGTTAGGTGTTGAATCCGTCGTTAGAGGGCGGTACTTGTAGCGCATATAACGAATACATATATTCTGAAAATGCAAGATACTAGATGACGTTACTTGCAGTATGATACGCGCAAAGCGGTGGAAGCTCGAAGAAGGAACCCCGATGTGCAGGCGTGCGAGAAAATAGGTATGACGTCACACGAAGACGTTGGCGATCGCGTGTTCGTTGGCGGCGCCGTATGCTAGGGGGCGCGGTATAGTAAAATAAAAGCTGTTCTGGCGCGCGCGCGCGTCCAGGAGGTCGGTGGATGGACGAGGCTGCAGAGCGGCGTGCGCGCAAGGCGGCGGCGGCTCGCGCTCGAAGACTGAACCCCGATGTGCGAGCACACAAGGCAGAAGCGTGCCGTGAAACTGCGCGGCGGCGCCTACAAGATCCTGCCGTACGAGAGCAGGAAGCCCAAGTGGCACTGTATACACACACAGCGTTTCTCACGTCTTCAAATGATGATTCACTGAGCGAATTACGCGGAAGATTCACAATTTACCGATCATTCCCTCCGCAGTTTCGCTCAGTCATCATCATTTACCTCGTGTATATGGTGTATTTTGTTTCAATAGATTGTATTGGCTTGAGCATTGTTGCCGGGACATGGAGGAGGAGCTCGCAAGGCGCCCGTTACGCTCTCGTTCTCCAAGAGAGGGCAAAATAGATCACGCGCGAATGGAAGTAATGTGAGCAGCCGAGGAAAATGGGTCTATTCATACGTGCCAATGTTAATTTCTTACTCGCTCTCATTTTGCGCGCCAGGCTTGCGATTTGATTATGGGAAACGCCATGTAGTGGAGAACTGCAGCGGATCAATTTCGGCCGCCTAGATCATTTTCTTTTTTTTTCTTTTTTAAATGAACGTCTAAAATCGAAGTACAAGGGTCCTTCAGCATTTCTTCCCCATCAATAGGAGAATTTCTTGGTCCAGTAAATGGGATGAAGAGTGGAGAGAGGACGGCACTGATTGACAGCAACCTAATTTGGTTGCGCCAGTCGGAATCTCGCTACAGAAACCTGTTAGTTTTCCCAGCGACGCGCGTCTTAGGTGTCACTAACAGCTATAGGGACTGACCTTCAGCCCCTCTCAGTCAGAGGCAATCGCTGGTGACCGGTTTTCTGATAGCGGTCATGGTTGCGTCCTTAATTGAGTGAACATAATTGGCTGGTGATTAAATACTCTTAATGGCCTAGCGTTCGGCGAGTTAACGTGTCGACATCGGCTTCTCTGGCTGATAGGGATCAAAACACGAGCGTTTATTATATGGCATTTTTTTCCTTTTGTTAACTGATAGTCGTAGACTCGCGATGAATTAACGGGAAATGTTAATGCACAAGAGCAGTTCAAACAAAAGAAAAAAACCTTTGCAGAGAAAACTAGATAATAGCATGTCATGGTCACAAGTATATCATCCCGGAGGCATCCGTCAGGTGTGGACTTACTAGCGACCGCTGCGGTGTAGACACGTCGTGAAAATAACGATAATTACACGGACACCTAGCTGATGAGGCCCGTGGCGCAAATGGCATGCTCTTGCCAGGCTTGTTCTACATTGCGCCCGAGTGGCCCACTTACACCCTGACCAGTATACTTGTATATCGCAGTGCAAGCGCGCCGTATACGAAATTGCCCCGCACTGCAAGTGACATGCCGAAAATGTTCGATCGTTTGCTTTCACCGCTTGTTCCTGATCACTCCAAATTAGTGGGCTTTCGCGCTTAACTTCGTATCAGCACTGTCGTGAACGCGCAGGCCGAGAACGCGTTTTGCCTAAGTACGTAGCCTGTTCGCCTTAGGGCAGTGGTAGTGCTTTTCGCCATGGGGTTTCTAAAATTTTCTGTAGAGGGGACTCTGGCGCTGTGATCGTTCACCTGCCATAGGAATGATGGGTATAGTACATGGATTTGCCTATAGTATTCGTGCTTGCGGGCTTCGAACGCACTTTTTGCTGTGTTTATTGCTGTGTTTTGGTTTTGTTTCGAATAAATGAACAAAGAGTTTTGAACTTTGCTGCCCCATTCGAATTGGTAAGCCTAAACGGGTAAGGTAGTGAAGCGTAAGTTCTGAACATTTGTTGATTGTTTCGCGACAAAGCAGCTCCAAGCCATGGGCACGCACGCAAAGCCAAATGATGCCGAAAGTATGAAGATTAGGCAAATCCATGTAATACCCATCATTCCCATGCTCGCTGAAGCGCCATGCGTTGCCGCTCCCATTAAAGCCCCTAAGGGGTTTTAGCTCCCATATGGCACTAGCGCCAGTGTTCCCCCTATCGTGTATACAGGAAACTCCATGCCTGTCGCTTCTGCGGGCTCTACAATCGCTTGGCCGTGCTGCCCGACTACCTATATATGCACGGTCCGTAATTTGCACTTACCGACAGAGCATGAGCTGCAAGATGGCTCCCTTTGGCATGCCTTCGTTTCTTAATTGTTGCGCCCAGCAGCTGATCCCTGAAGCTATCCCGCCAAAGGCTGCGGCATGACACTATGCGATTGAATTAATGCTACGGAACTCATTAGAATATGGAGCCTTGTTACGAATTACGTCTCGCAGGTCTGTTAGCGGCATTGCGCGAGCCGGTGCTGTAGGTGTTTTTCCAAGAAATAGTAATAATTATTGAAGTTTTATGTTCCAAGACCACGATATATGTTTATGAGGAACGCCGTACGTCAAGGGCTCCGGAAATTTTGACCGTCTGTTTTTTTTTTTTTCCACTTGAACCTAAATCTAAGTATTAAACGGGCCTCAAGTCATTGAACGCCCCGCCGTGGTGGTCTAGTGGCTAAGGTACTCCGCTGCTGACCGCAGGTCGCGGGTTCGATTCCCGGCTGCGGCGGCTGCATTTCCGATGAAGGCGGAAATGTTGTAGGCCCGTGTGCTCAGATTTGGGCGCACGTTAAAGAACCCCAGGTGGTCGAAATTTCTGGAGTCCTCCACTACGGCGTCTCTCATAATCATATGGTGGTTTTGGGACGTTAAACCCCACAAATCAATCAAGTCATTGAACGGGGGCCGCTGCGACCTCCGGGTGTTTCCAACTTATGCTCACTGCCAGTCGCGTCACGGTGCCTCATTGAGCGCTTGTGGAGGCTGAGCACGAAACAGCCGTTTCCACCCTCGGCAGATTTTCGATTAGGTGGAAAAACGCCTTTGTTTAAATGCATATATAGGAACCGCAGGGGACGTCGGGTGCTCCATCACCCGAAGTCGTTCAGTCGTGCTATCTTAATTTTCGCATCAAATGGCGGGACATGCACGGTGTAACTTACGAAGAGGAAAAGCGGGTTGGGGGGGGGGGGGGCGTTTAATTGATGAGCGATTAAATGATAGCATTATCAGCCATCACCTGCCAAAAGGTGTCATAATTGACTGCAATGTGCCTTCATAACGGCACTGATGGAAAACGCCGCTTATGCAGTTTTACTGGCAGGTGCTCTGTTTCTTGGAATAAGTGCTTCGGACAAGCCGCTGATCCGTCAAAGTCTGATGGCGTCCTAACGAAGACAAGAACTGAAACAGATAGGCAGTGATAAATTGCTTCACGCATGCTCTGTCAGTTAGTCTTTGCGCATATTTGTGCGCTTGCTTTGATCTTACTTTATTGTGTTCCAAAAATTATGTGCGGGTTTTTTATTGGGGGGGGGGGGGTGATGCGACAGTCGGCCGGCCGCTCCTTTCCTCCTCGTCGCTGCCGTTGTTGGGGGGGGGGGGGGGGTCAGTGTATACATGTATATGCCAACAGACGCATGAACATACATGAGTAATGTTACACCCCCCCCCCCCCCCCCCCCCTGCTGCGCCCCGTCTGCCGGTCAATTGCTGCACGCTGTCCAAGTTTCGAAACATGGACCGTGTACATGAGGAGCCGCACAACTATATTGTCTCATCAGAGAACTATATACTTTGTCGTAATGATTGTCTACTGCCGCCTCCACGGCGCAGCTTGAAGAGGAGAGTTGCTCGGGGGTCCCTCTACTCGAAACCGTTGCAGTCTGCATGCGTACATTCACGCGCCTACAAACAAAACGCACACGCATGAGGAGTGGTCGGACCTCTGCCGAAACAGGAGTAGCCAGGACTTTGCCTCTCTGTTTTCCCATTTCATTTTACTCACCTTTTTCGCAGCGCTCCGTCGTTGGCCCAACACAAAGCGGCTGCATTTTGCAGGCCGCTCTCGCACCGTGGCCGGTTGCGCAGGTGGTACAGGTGGTCGGCCGCAGAAGGCGTGCGCGTGTGTACGCCATTGATGGCTCGTTCGTCTCTCTGTAGAAACCGTAGCGTTCCACAAACTGAGCTGCTCTTCTGTGATGCGATCTCGGGATGGTTCGCAAAGAGATCCGTTCGCCTGCCGTCGTTGGATTGTCCTTAATGCAGCTTTCGCCGGTGAATGCGCGTGTATGACGGTCTCTGAACTTATACCTCTTACAAAAATTCTTGTTGAAAAAACAAATAAACATTACTGAGCAATGAAAACATATGGCATCGAAAATACATGACGGTTTCGTTGAAATACCGTTGAGGAAATTGCTGACCAGGATTGAAAATTGGCCCACGACTTTCAATTGAAAAGCCAGCAATGAAATTGATATAGAAACAAAAGAAATATTGTTTACGATATACTTCCTTATTGGTATTCAATAGAAATGAGTGAATGACATTTGTATTGCGAAGTGCTCAATAGAAATATTGTCGACGAAGTATTGAAGCAAGTCAATGAGTATTGCGGAACCATTCATGATCAGTAAAGTCAATCATTCGATCATAGTCCGACAATGGAATATCAACAGTCAATTTCATAAGGAAGCGAGTACGAGGGAAAGTTCGCTTTTCGAACAGTTGGGAGCTATTGTGCCCCTGGAGAGAAAGATAGAATAGGAAGGCCGTGAGGTTGAATACTGCCATAGCGTCGCACGCTGCACCTCACGTGGCAGCCATATGCACCCACTGTGATTGGTTTAGCCTCAGACCGCAGACATAGTGCGGACATTGACACTCCCAAAGCCGTATGCTGCAGAGTGATCCACACAGAAGAGTTGCGATGTATCCGCAGAGGTAATTTGAATACTCTGGAGCTCTCTTACTGCCGGTGAAGCCACGGTACACGGTCATTTTTGCATGCGGCCCCAGCAGGAGTGCTGGGACTGGAATGCACGACGACATCCTCAGCGGCAATTGAGTTAAGAGATTCGGTTGGTGGTGAAAGGGGTGGGGGACGGTTCTCGGCACGCGGCTGCGCTGGTTTATCGAACCTTGAGCTTTTAGGCGTACAGCAACTGTATTCAGAACATTTTACCGGCGAAAAGTACCTAAGAACAAGGCATTTCTCTCATAAGAAGAACTTCCAGCACTCTGTCTGTTGAGAGAGGATCGCCACCGGAACCGGCACGCTGAACGAACTCCTTGGTCAAAGGCTTTGAAGCACTTCCATAGTGTACAAGAGCTGTATCCGGTTGTTCTGCGCTGCGCACTTTCTCTCATTTGCGCGCGTATGTTTGTTTTGTTCCTCTGGGCAAGCCGTGCGTCGTCTGCAGGCACGTGTGCAACCACGCACGGCTGCGCAAGCGAGTGCTCCTCGAAATAGACGGACCGCCGAGTTGCGCCATTGCCGCGTCCCGCGAAGACTCGCTTTCGGGTCACGGTTGCTGTTACGTCGCTGCTGTAGCGCTGGCTGAGCTACTGGTCGAAAAAAAAAAAAGAGAACTGTTTGGTAGTTAGCGTTCGTCCGATGCCTAACCGAGGAGCCGACGCCGTAAAACAGCTACGAATAAATTTATGTTCGCGGAAACAGCGCTCCGGAGTGCTTGGCTGAAGAGATGATCCGCGAGCTCTGAGCTCGAACCGCAGGTGCCTTTTCGCGCACTCAGGCGATCCGACCGCTCTGCCCTGTGGAAACCCGCTTCTCTGTATTCTTGACGCGCTGAAACTGCCGCGTAGTGAAAGCTCGATGTTCTTTACATCTGGCAAGGCACGGGAGAAAAATCTGTGCGGAGTAATTATTGCATGCTTAAAAGGCTGTTTCTATATAAAGTACGAAAGAAAGGGAATTGTTCGAGAAGCTTGTTTTCTGTAGTGTATATAGAACATATAAAACCGACATACAGTTAAGGCAAGGGGGACATGGGTGACATTATTCGTCGTTTTTTGGCTGTAGTGTAATGGTGCTCACATAAAATGAAATGTATTCAAAATGAAGAAAAACAACCCTTTCAGTTGGTGGCATCCGAACCAACAACATGGTTGTGAAGACCGTTAAGATAAACTCCGGCCACGAATAAAAACAACATAAAAGTAAGACGTTTCGACTTTCGCGTGGGAGCCTTGTTCGCAAAATGTTGCCTTGTTCACAAAAAAAAAAATGTGATTAAGGGGACCCTTCAACACTTTTTCAAGCAGCCATGGAATAGATTCACTAAAGAAGCAATTACCTCACAAATTCACCGCCGCAAATATTATTCAGAATCTGTCCAGTATACGAAATCGCATTATGTCTTCTCTCGTCCTGACGAATGCGCTGGAAGCTATGCAGGAAAAGATGGCGCGGGAAAGGAAAATACGTCACGCGCATCGTGGCCTTGAGAACATTTTCTCTTTCTTTTTTCTTCGAATACGTGATTTTTCAGTGCGACCGCGCGCGCACGCATGGCCGTTACTGGGGCCGCCGCGGTGGCCCCAGTAACGACCGAGTGCGCCATCCTCAAATCAGCCGATGACGAGTGATTTTTGAGCTTGTAGCGTCGTTTGTCGAGAGAAGAGAAAGAAATGTTAGCTGACTTTGAGAACTTAAGTTCCAGGCCGCGTGCCGCGCGCCATGTCTCGCGTGTTCTCGAGAGCCTTGACTACCAATCGTCAGCGTTTTCTGACCATGCTAAAAAGATATTGCAGGACCCCTTTGAAGCTCCCGTGCGGGAGCCGAAAAATGTTGCTGTCATATTGCTTTTATTCGTGGTCGGTGTCTGTTTTAACTGTATTCGTGTCTTTTCCGGACCAGACGGGCTCCCGCCCAACTATCGGCTTCAACAAGGTTGTAGTTTTGAATCCGACTGACGGGAGGAAAATTGTGAGTTGGGATTCAACCGGAAGAAAGGATGAGTTTTACTTCACTTAAATTCCTTTCCATTTAGGAGAGAATTGTTATAGTGCAGTTAAGAAACCACGAACAATGTGCCCTATGCTTTCTTCGACTCAATTGCCTTTCGGTTTAATTAATTGTTTCTACAGAGAACACACGTATTCTGTTCCAGTACGTAAAATACGGAATTGAAAGAGGAAAGTTAAGGAAGAAACTATAGCAAGAATGCACCGACGGCCCCTCACATAAAAAAAAAATTACGTGGACCATGGCCTGAGATGCATCTTCAGTAAAAGGCGAACATCTTCCTGACAGGCTTCTTAGTGGTGTCAGGAATGGATAAGCGCTATAGTGATACACAGCTAGGGGTTGAGATATGGGAAATTATGTGTTGGTGCTTATATACTGAAAGTAGAAATAGAAAGGTGTGCGTGCGAACATTTTATGACAGTCTCAACTGCTGCAAGTAAACTGTACATTGGCATGTTATTTCAACTGGTTTCAGTATGCTATTATGTCGTTTTTATATTTTTTTCTCTTTTCTAATTTTCTTGGTACCATTCCGGATGATTCTTTTTTCCGCTGCAGAACTTATCGACATGGAGTAGCCGAGGTAATATGGACCTCATTCTCTTTACAGAAAAGCAGATAGAGCAGAACAGAACACAATCTTTATGTGCATCTCTCATTTCCTTGATCTTCCCTTATTGTTCACTGATTGTAGTTATACATCTGCTATTCCTGACCCATATATTTAGGTCACCTTATCACTTTTACAGCAGAGGAGGAAGGAAATGCAGAGAGGCTAGCCAATGCACGTAACGGTAAAAGTAGACAGACCCTAACGTGGTATAGGCATAAAAAATGTGAATATAGAAATACAATAATAAGATGCATTCACTGACATGGTGTAGTGCTCCTCCTGGTAGCAGTAGCCAACTTCATTTTCTTTTACTTTTCTATCTGTGACCATCGATGTTTTTGTTGCAAGCAAACAATGCTTCGCCTCAAACAGAAATGTTCAATACGCCTATAGAAAGGCAAAAGTATAGTACGTGTCAATGGTACGCCGGTGCATCTGGTTGGCCCGTTCGTAGACTTGTGTTTCGAAACCTGTTCTCGAGCCTCAATTCATTTTGCGCGAACGCGATGCCTGCAATAAAGCGGGGAATTAAGTAAATATAGTGCAGTGACTGGTTTTGCTGATAACTCTGCATTGGTGCGGGTACATGTTCACGTGTGCTGGATGCAGATGAAAACTAGACAGTACACAGAACCTGGAGAGCAGTTCGAACGCCGTCAGCTCCTCTAAACCAAATGAACAAAAAAGGAAAATCTTGGAATGAGTGCAGAAAACATAACATGGAAAACATTGGGCATATAAGCCAAAAACATTCGTAGTAAGCCATCGGAACGGTGTATTTAAATGGGAGTGATGTGCAGATGCTCTCTCACGCTTTGATTTAGATGTCCCATTAAATCATCTGAAGAGGTCGTATATCTTCAGCAATATCCCGCATCTTGTAGCGTTCGGGCGTCACGCTACGTAACTGTAACATTATTCGGTATAGATACAAGCTCGACTGACACATGACCCGCGGAGTCCTTTTTTAGAGGTGAAGCTCCTAAAGAAGAATGGCGATTTGGGCTAGTTGGTTTGAATTCATAGTATTATTATGAAGCCCTTATTACTATGAAGCTCCTAAAGGCGTATAGGTCTGTCCATATGTATCCCGCCTATAGTTCCACCTTGTTTGTTTGTTTGTCTCTTTTATCCTGGCGCAACCCACCATGGGGGAGCGGCCATGAAACGAACGGTGCCTTGCTATTTAAAAGGAAATCTTCATAATTTCGAAATGTTAAAAAAGTTCCACTCTTGCCAACTGCCCAATACTTCGTCCTTGCAAGCATCCCACTACGTCCCATCCCCGTTCCACCACTCCACCGACCATAAAGCAAATGCTGTTGAGAAGTGGCCAATATGAAATGCAAGATGGTCGTGTACTTGTATCCAGATGAGCGTTAAAGAACCATAGATTGTCCCACTGTGTTCATTCCTTGTTTGTACGTGACCGCCTATAGTTCCAAGGCTTTGCAAAGTGCCCGCTACTTCGTCCTCGCAAACATGCCGCTACTTGCCAACATCGAGTCCGTCACTTCACCGACCATAAAGCCGTTATAATGAAGGGGGAACGGAAGCGACGTATAGTTACCCCTTGCGAATAATAAAATACCTTGTATAAATATATACAGTGTTTGTCACGTATCTGATGATGTAGTGGGTGATATTCGCGGATGGTTCACGGTTTAGCGATGAAACCCTTCAGCGCTTCGCCCCACTCATCATCATTCAATCCGTGGATATGTTGTGATTTTTTTTTTCTTTCTCGGCTGTCATTACAAGTTGCCGTGTTTCCCCAGATCTCGCCACTGGAAACTCATTCACAGTGGCCCACGCGCAAATGCGTTTTTTATAACGACCTGCCGCAAAACACCCCGAGCCTCCGCAAGAGCCGATTTCGGGCGCTTTCCGGCTCCCGTTATATAAAGGGTGTCCCACATAACTTGAGCCAAGAATTTGAAAGTGAAAGACACTTCAGTGACGAACTGAAGCAAGCGCGTACTATACTCGCACTAGCCTGCAGGTACTCGGGCTATTTTTTTTATTTCTCCCCATGCAAATTAATTAATAATTTCTTAATTACTTCTTTTTTAATTATGGGCTGGAAACCCAAAATATGAACACTGAGATGTAGAGCACTTTCAGAAACCACCGACAAAACTGTTTCCTGTACGATACGTTTAGCGCTGTTATTTTTCCCGCGTTGTAAAAAAAAAAAAGCTTATAGCAGCACTATAGCAGTGCGCTCGCGGTCCATCACATGGCTTCTTTACACATTTCGTGGGTTTTTATTACACCGTGGAAAAAAAATAACAGTGCGAGATGGAAACAATTTAGTCGGTGGTTTCTGAAAGTGCTCTACATCTTAGTGTTCATACTTAGGGTTCCCAGCCCATAATTAAGAATGAGGTAATTAAGAATTATTATTTATTTGTATTGTGAGAAATAAAAAATAGCCTCAGTACCTACAGGCTAATGCGAGTAGTATGCGTTTGGTTCAATTTGCCTCCTAAGTTGCTTTCACTTTCAAATTTTTGGCTCAAGCTATATATGTGGGACACCCTGTATAGCCTTCGCATACAACGCGACACCTATCGCCTCGAACAACGAGGCATCTATCACTGCGTTTCCCAGATGCGCAACATTTCCTCGCCGAGCATTACTTGCATAAATGCGTGATCGGTTCTCTCTCCCTCCTTTCACTTCGTTAATTACGCTCGACAGGTTTCTATGGAAACCTTTCTGTAGCGGCTTGGTGCGCGGCTGTTGGCTTGGGATTGTTTTTCTTTTTTTTCTCTCCCCTGTTCTGTTTCAGACTGCATGTTCTACGAAGGCAGCACCGTATACTTGTTGCGTGAAGCATTGATTACGTGACCGAAGTGCTAAATCCGGGTGCTCTAAACCAGTTTGTGTGAGGGTTTGTGTACGGTTGCTTCGAGAAAGTCCCTTATGGGTCGGTGTTCCCGACCTGTACAGGTGAACGCACGTGCAGGGTGTTTGCGTCACCGTTTGGTAACGTCATTGACGTCACTGTTGCTGTTAATACCAGGGGCAGTGCCTGAATTTGTTATTTTTTACTGAGAGTGAAGGGAGGATTGGGGGGCACCCACGATATTTAAGGTATTTGACGTAGGTGGAGTGGGGCACGGGGAATACGCGTTATGGTTTGAACGTGTTTGCTCTTGGAGGCTAGGGCTGACGCTGAAGAAAAAAAATTTAAAAAAATATGGTGGGCAAGCGCTGCTCCCACACCAAATAAAGCAAATCGTACGGCAGCTGTTTCATTGTTCTTTTCGTTCGAATGTGTATTCGCAATGATTAAGTGAGAAATTTCACGCAGCGTAACGACACTGACAGACGTGTTACCGCCTAATGCATTTTTGACAACTGACATACGTACATCTTTACTGCGGTTATTAACGAATGTGGCATTTCTGGAGACAAAATGATTGGGGGACCTTTAAGCTTTGCCGTTAAGGGTTGAAATCGATATTGATACCCCGTCCCTTGTACCTACTTCAAGTACGCAGTACATGACATCTTTTTCCAACTTGCTTTCTCCAACTTGCTACACAAGTCACGTGTGTGCCTTGTGTAGTTGATGACCGTCTTTAAACCATGAAGTCATTATGATAATCACACGTTCTGACTCCCGATGACAATACACGCTTGTACCATGCATTACAACTACAATGTTTCATGTTGTGTTGTGAAGCATGTATACAGGACGCGTGTGTTTGTAAGCATGATGGTTACTTTCACTGTGTTTCCAAGCAGAGGAAGTTATCTTCTCTGCACTCACGAGCAGGTCCGTGGCTGGGTGGTGGAGCATCCGCGCAAATCACCCAGGTTGGATGCCCGCTCTGACGAAGGAACTTTTTATTATTTTATTTGCATTCTTATCGATTTTTTTCGGTCACGCACAAGATGGTTGTTCGCTCACAACCGACGACGCCGACACCGACGCTGGAATTTCTTCTAAGCGAGCTCTTTATTGCCGTCGCGTTAATACATCAGCTCTCGTACCTTGCATATACTTAATTATGGCGTGCGAGAGATGCAGCCTCGTATTGGTTTGCATAGACACGAAACGGCGAAGTTTCAGAAACAGAATCATCATCTGCCTTTTCCTTTCTGTGCGTGGGCTTGCGTTTTACTTCATTGTATTGTCGAAGTGCGGCTTGTTCCCATTGCGCGTACAATGCCGTCGTCTTATTTCGTAAAAGGGCCAGCTTTGTCCGTTTCCTCGCGGGTCTAAAGACCCTCGTTGCCCGCGGTGCCAGACACAGGGTTCTTTTTGTTCCCTTCTGTTCCAATGCCCTGTCGTCTTCTGCGTCGTTGTCAGCGCACCCCTTTCACTGCCGCCTCTTTCATTCTCTCTTTTTTTTTTATTGATATGATATATAAGGAGATGTTGGCGCACCATTATGGCGCCGGCTACTCCTTATCATTCTCTCTCTTTCTTTCTTTCTCTCTCTCTCTCTCTCTCTCTCTCTCTCTATCTCTATCTCGAACACAATGCGCTCCCAGGTCTCGCAGGAGCGCGATAGGGCGAGAGACACCGAAACTGCTGGCACAGCCGGCGCACCACCTACGCCCCGGCCGGCGCAGCTCATAACAGCAATCATCGGCACGCACTGCGCCACGGCCAGTGCGGGTTGCACTGGCAGCCGTTGTCACCATGGGGCCCGGTTGTTGCTCAACCGAATACGAGCTGTCCCGCCTGGGGCCTTCCTTTCCTTTCAGTGGCTTTTCTGCAGGGCACACATCATACACACACACCCCACGGCTGGTTAACTTCGTCTCCTCCACCTCTCTCTTCTCTCCCCCATCAGTGTTGCGCGTTCAGTGAGGGCCATCGTCGCCGTGGTTGCGAGGATGGAGAAGCTCATCCTCCTCCCCGCCATCCTCATCCTCTCCCACCCGCGACGCGCACGCACTGCGCGTCGTCTCCTTTCGATTGCCCCGCGGGCGCAAGCGGGCGCGTGTGTGTGAGAGAGAGAGACAGCCGGGGGTGAGGGTCTCAATTCCTCCGTTTGAAGGCACCACGCCAGCGTCGCCGCGCTTAGCGTAACGCGGAGGCCCGCCGCCTCTCAGACGACACCGTCGCGCACGCACAACGCGGACCCTTCCGAGTCGCGCCGGCCGCGGCTCCCGTGCTTCTTGCTCGCACCCTCGAGAAGGACTGCATCGTAGTCGAGATCGCAGACTGCGAGTTTGGTGGTTCTCAGCGCTGAACACCGGCTGCCTCTGCAACTGCCGCGGTTACATATTTTTTGTTATAATTTCGAGTGTGGCGCAGTGTTTGCTACACACACGGTGCGCGTAGCCTTACGCCGCGTAAGCTTGCATCGCGCTGTGGATGTATACCGGGCTCGTTTTTTTTTTTAGGTGGCCCGCGGTGTTGTTCGACGTGTTGTTTTGTGACGCGCTGTTCGGTGCGGTGTTCCTTACCGGGGCGCCGTATTGTGGTGTACACCTGTGCTCGGGAGTGAACTGAACTTCCCCGAAGTTTCTAAGTTAGTGTCGAACCTTGTCCGGTACAAAGCCTGGAGCGGCCAGCCACAGTAGATCGATTACCGCGGAATACGACCAGCAACTAGTCGCCGGAGTCGTCGCCTCGGCTGCGCCGAACATCGGCGAGAACAGGAGCCATGTCTATACGATTACCGAGGTTAGAACGCTGTTTTTTTTTCCTTCGTTGATGATTAGATTAGATTAGATTAGATTTGTGGGGTTTAACGTCCCAAAACCACCATATGATTATGAGAGACGCCGTAGTGGAGGGCTCCGGAAATTTCGACCACCTGGGGTTCTTTAACGTGCACCCAAATCTGAGCACACGGGCCTACAACATTTCCGCCTCCATCGGAAATGCAGCCGCCGCAGCCGGGATTTGAACCCGCGACCTGCGGGTCAGAAGCCGAGTACCTTAGCCACTAGAGCACCGCGGCGGGGCCCTTCGTTGATGGTTTGCAATTTAGTTAACCGCACTTGATTTGTTTCGTTTACTAGCTTATTCCTTCTGCGCTCGTGTTTTTTTTTTTTTCAGGGCCGTTAGCCGAACTTAATTCTGTCGCATTATTGTCCGCTTAGTCGAACACGCTTGTGAGAGGTGATGTGTAACGTTTTTTTTTCTTATCTGGTTGTAATAAAAAAAATGACCAAGACTGAACAGAGAGACAGGGAAAAAAAAGAGTTAGTAGTGAATTGCAATTGTAAGAAACCGGCAGTGGTCGTACTATTGTCTTCCTTGAACGAGTACTATTGTCTTCCTTGAATCTTCCTTCCCCATTATAAACATGTGTCAAGTCTATGCTATTCCGCCTGTTCTTGTCCGCTTCGGCGTTACAATAGTTACGGTGCTCCTCTTCCGACTTTAAAATTTGCGGGTTTGATCGCGGTCGCGGTGGTCATACTTTCGATAGAGGCGGAATGCCAGAGGCCCGTGCGATGTGCGATGTCAGTGCCCGTTAAATAGCAACAGGTGGTCGAAATTTCCGGCACCATTCACTATGACGTGCCTCGTAATCACATCGGGGTTTTGCCGCGTAAATCCCCGCATGTTATCAACCATTTTGGTTCTTTCCTCTTGTCCTTACAACTGGCAGGGAGCAAGGCAGCGTGACGACGAGCACGACCGATAAATGCCAGTGCGATAACTACCTTGCCCCGTGCAGTACCGCTTAATTATTAATTTTCTCAAACCAGCTGGCCTAAACAAATACGTGTCTTAGACAAAAAGTGCGTCGAAAGAAGCACTACGTAGTCGTTTAGTGAATGCTGACACCATAACATAATTTGCAGAAAGGAAGGAAGGGACCACGGAATGAAGCAAATGAAGGGATGAACCTTCGGAAATGCGTCTGCTAGAGCAATAAATTGGGTACATAACTGGCACTTGTTCAATCGGCTGAATCAATGACGCCTCCATGAGAACCAACAGACAATGAGGTCAAGCAAGATTTAGGTTTTTTTTTTTTAAGCGTTATCGAGAATGTTGGCAAAAAAAAGTGTGCTAAACTATAGCCAGCGAACGGCTATAGTTTAGCACACTTTTTTTTTAGAGTGGCGCTAACAAACATTCCGAGGTTTACACGCACAGAAGTACTCGATAAAGTGGACGAGAAGATGACCGCCGGCATGGCTCACTTAGCCACTGACTCATTTCCCGAAGGTTGCAGGTTCGCTTCCTGCCGGCGGCAATTTGTCTTTTCGTACACTTTTAACTTCGTCTGATTTATATCATAATGACTACAAACAGCGTCGCCTATATATATACTTCGCTGTAGGCTTCATTGTCTGTCGGTTTTCGTTGCGTCTAACAAAAAAGAACGAGCCCTCATATATTCACCATCGTTTGCTGATGACAGCTTCCTAATTTCTGACAAGTGCGCGCCGGGGCTGAGCTGTCGACACTGTGCGAGCCAACGTCCTGCCTTAGCTCCACGAACATGTTTACCCGCTTGCCCGACTACTCGCCACGCTGGCTCAGCGGGTGCTGAGTGTTTTTACTGTCGTCACTGGATGCACTCTCAGGACGACTCCATTTATTGCCCAATCTTTATTTATGACGCACTACGGCCCTTGCAACCACTTGGTCTCGGCAATCCCCACCGATTATGCACTCTCTCTTGTTCCTGGTAGGTTTATACTGCATGGCCTAAGAAAAAAAATAAGTTTAGACATTCCGTGTGTCTCTTTTTTTGTCATGGCACCTGGGCTTTTTGACGTAGAGTGCTGAGTAGGTTTGCCGAGAACACATTAAACGCGCCTCTTACCATCACTTGCGCTTAATCCCTCTGAAGACTGTTACCACCGGCAATGCTTTATGGCAGCGGGCAGCACAGCGAACTTCGTCGTGAAACTGCTCCCCTGGGACACCGAAAAGTGCTAGCTGTACTCGTTCGCGGGGTTTCTTTTCGATATTTATAGGGACACACTGAGTCTTCTATGCGATAAGCGTCGAACTGGTCGCTGCAGGGCTCAGAGCAAGGCGACGACAGAGCGGTGGAATAGTTCACGCCAGTTTCCCAGGCCTACAACAAAGTGGTGTCAGAGGATCGAAAGGCACGGAGAAAGCTGAACGAGTTAAAGAAAGCGTTATAGGGAGAAGAGAGAATTACGTGAGTGGTTCTAAATACCCTCGTTGGTTCCCGCCGTTTTGCTATGTGAACGATAGAGATGTGGACGACTATACTGCATACCTCTATGGATCCCCTCCTTGCTTGGCACTTTCTTTTCCCCATCATGGGTGTGCGTGCAGTGTTCTTCGATAGATTGGTAGGGGGGAGGGGGTAAGTGTAATCAACCCCCCCCCCCCCCGCCCCCTTGTTTTTCGGCCCCGAAAGAAAGCTTGGCAAAGGATGCGAAACTGAAAGTGAAGTGATGAAGTGCTGCTCACAACGGCCTGCTATTGGTCGCCGGATTTTTCCGGGGGCAAAGACAGGAAGTAAACAGTTCTTCAAATAAGACATCAGGTGTTATCACTCGTCATTATCTTCAAAAAAAAGAAAAAAAAAACGGATAGCCGTAACTTTGCGCATTAAGAAACGTCGTGAAAGGTGTCCGTCCCCTTGTGCGAATGTATCAGTAAATGTATCTGCGTAAATGGCTAGAGGGGTCCTTGAGCAAACCAATGTTCGCCATGTATTAGCCTGCCAACGATTTCGCCTGCTTCGCTAATTGGGCGCCCGTTTAAGGTGTAAATGAAAGTGCCGTCGCGTGCCGCGAAGACTGCAGCGGCAGAACACCGCTGCTGTGTGCCTGCGCGACGCGCGAGGAGGTTGATATGCGCGAGAGTGGTTCCTGCGGCTCGGCAAGTCGGGAGTAATTAACGCTGAAGTCCCCGCGCGACCGCCAGTGAGGGGCACCTGCTCAGCGCTATACACTGCGTCCGAGCACTGCGTCTCCCCTCCCCGTTTTTTGTTTGTTTTTCCCGCGAGCGCCGTTCTATCTTTCCATCTCCTTCACGCCAAGGCGTGTTTTCACCTGTCACGACTTCGCGCCCTGTTGCCTCGCGAACTCCCCCAAACGGAACTGGCTTCGAGAACACGTAGTGCGTCTTAGGCAGGTGAAGCCTGTAAAAAAATAAAACGGATGGGAAGTTTCGACACAATTTACGCGTTTCCGGCTACTTATAGTTTCACTTGTGTAAGAGCGTAAGGCGAAATCGAGGAATCTAAAACGCAGGTGGCTGTGCTGTACACGAGCCAGATTTCAAGCTATTTTCTTGCTCAGATGTACATACATGTTCGCTACCTGGAGTAGCACGTCAGGTGAATATCCAGGCCATATCATCGTCAACATCTCGCAAAGCATTTTTATTTATTCATTCGAGAAGCGGAAAAGAAGAATTTAGAGATAAACGTTTGATGTGTGGAACACCTGAAGTTATAAACCCTGCAATGGAACCCAGCTGGAATATAGCTACGAAACTATAAATATGGATCAAAGCGTGGAAAGTGCCAAATCATTGCCAGAGAAATACGGGGGAAGCTGAGCTAGCCGCTGCCAGAGTACGTGGATGGCTTTCTGGTGGCGATGCTGAGCACATTATAGAGACGGTGCTTGCGTTAATGTGTTTTATACGAGTCACCGGCAGTAGTGACCCAAAAAGCTGAACGAACAATGTCCAACCTGGCATCGTTAGCTAAGGTGGGTAGTGTTCATTGTCTTCGCATTCACTCGCTCACACCAACGCATTCCTAGAGTATTTTTTTTTTCGCTTTAAGGCTACTCTTAACAAAAGACGCCTTTCACTGGCGAGTTTCGCGTCGTGAACGATTTTACCGCCCACCTCTTGTTCCGCAATTCGAACTCCTTCCCGAATGGTGCTTGCGGTTTCAACAAAGGGATTATTAAGGCGAGCGCACTGCGCGTTATCAACGGCGTCCGTGCATATCGTTTCCAGCCTTCTCTCAAACTCGGCTTCATTGAATACCCCGATAACTTCGGAGCCTCCCTCACCTTCACCTCCTCCTAAAGGCGTCGGCGGATCACGCGTTGCGCGACCTTTATACGCCTCGGCAGCTTTCTGCCTGGATAACGCCGCGCTGGCCGAAGGCTTTCTGAAAACTCCGGAGAATTTCGAGGGATGCAGTTCTATGTCCCGGGGGTCGATACGGCGAGTAAGCGCGCGGCCCGCGTCGTACGAGTGTTACGCAATAGCCTCTCTGCCTGCATGCCTCACGCATAAATGATACATCGCAAATCTTGGTTGCTACAGTGAACAATCCATATAGGAGTCTTTCGTTGTTGTTTTTTTCGTCTTGTCACTTTGGTTGTGAGAGTTTTACGGTTGCTGCGTAAAAGGCAGCTTTATCCACGTGCTTGTGCGATACGTGGGACGTGCCCCGGCGCCAAATTCGTGCGCGTTTTTCAGCGGTTCGCAAAAATGCGATCCGAAACTTTGTTCTGCGCTTATCGATCACTTATCAAGGCGAAATATGCCACGTGTAACGCAAAAAGTAACCGTCGGTGTTAAGGCGAACGATGCAAAAAAATAATAAATAATCGTCATTACGTGATGACGTGAACCTAAGCCTTCGATCATCACGGCAGCACAAATAACTGAAATTCGCAACGTCACTGTGACGTCATCGCTTGGTGTCGTCACTTGATCGTATATAGGAGCGGGGGGGGGGGGGGATCCTGGAGCCACGTGAGGTGCAGAAATAATGCAATGCTTGCTCCCGCAGAGACAGTGCAGGACCACGCTGCAGGTGTAGCTATACCTTTCGGAGGCAATGAGGACCAATGCAATCGACTAAAGTTAAGAGCAAAAAAGGAATAAAAAAGATGGCTTCTTCAAGTTACATTAAGCGAGCGCATATCAGGGGCCGTGGATATTTTTATAATTTCGAGACGGTAACGAAGGTCACGACTTTTTACTTTAGCTGAATAGTTGTGGGGTCAATATCCGGACTCACTGATCCCTGCGAATGACAAACCGCAAAAAAAAAGAAAGAAAAAGAAAAGAAAAAAGCGTGTATATAAAGGGACATGTTTTCACGATTAGAACAGTTCAAAGGTACGTCTATGTGGCATACGTGCCTGGGGATCGAAAATGCACAGTGCTGACAGTCTTTTGAGGCGCGCTATCGCTTCACATCAAGTTGAAACGTCCGACTGCAACTATACGCACTTGGCGCTCCATATTTATCGGCGATCTCTATTATGGAGTCCTTCGTGAGCTACACGGCGCAGTGGCTTTCAGACTTGAAATCGATCAATAGATGGAAGGTTATTTATAGTTCACGGGTCGCCTGGCCCGCCCGCGCAGTCAGCGCGTTGCGGGGCATCCCGGCGCGCTGTGGCTGCGGCAGCAGTCTTCGGTCTCCTTCTCTTGAGCCAAAAAAGGTCGAGGGGTCAGTTCATGGCCATTGCTGCCGTATTATTCGGAGGGCCAAAACTGAAAAGCTCTAGCGTATTCACATGGACGCTTATTAACATGGACGCTTATTCAAGCGTATTCACGTGGACTCACGCGGGCAAAATTATTCTGGCATCGCCGACTGTGAATATGAGTTCGCGAAGCGGAATGCAGGTGGCGCCTCGGGCGGGAATACGTCGTACGCGATTGAGATTCTGCCAAGTGTATTCGCGTTAATTAGCTGCTCGTTGCGTCCGAGGTTGCGCGCCCTGTTCATAAAGGGATTGAGTAAATGAGAGCAAATATTGAATGATCAGATAACACGCGTGCTTGATTGACGCTCTCTGCATATAATACTTGCAAACCTCACCGGTTGCCCCTCCTCAAACATCAACGCAGAGCATAGCAGTTCGCAGATGCCTTCGCTGGTGATCTATATATGCGCTGTTTTCATGAAATATATCCGTTTTACCTACATCTCTCCCTCCCTCTCTTTCTGCTCTGTCTCCCTCTCTGCTTCGAGGCATCATCTTCTGGCACGAAACGGGGTATAACTATGTATGCGTGGCGTTTCGCACTGTCAAGAAGTCTAGTCATAGTCATAATATCTGTGGTTTAACGTCCTAAAACCATGATATGATTATGAGTCACACCGTATTGGAGGGCTCCAGAAGTTTCGACCACGTCGAGAAGTCAAGTGAGCGTTAATTAAACGCATGTACCAGCGCGGCGTAAAGTGGAAACATGAGAGAGAGTGTAATAAGCGCTATACTCTTTACACTCTGCCGTTCTTTCCAGTTTTGCGCGCTGTTACGTATGTTGAGATGAACCAACTATAGGCCGGTAAGCAACTACCGTAAACCATACGTTCAGTGCCTCACCGCGGTTTTATTCTTCTACGGCCGGTGCTCGATTGCTTACCCGGAAGTCTCGGGATCGAATCCCGACCGTGGCTGCCGCATTTCGACGGACGTGAAATGCCTAGGCCCGTACTCGTTAGGCGCGCGTTAAATAACCTCATGCGGTCGAAATTTGCAGAGCCCACCACAACGGCGTTTCTCTCATTGTGCCATCGAGGTTTTGGAACTTAACGCTCAAACAATTATTATTTACTGAATGTCAATCGATATGAATTCGGATGCGTAAAACCATATATACTTCCTGGGCTGCAGAACGCCGCAGTGGGGCTTTGCGCGCGTGTCTTTTGCCGAATTTCAATGGCAGGTTCGGCTAAAGTTTTTCTGCTCTGTATGGAGTGTTCCTATGCCAATGTCATGCTTGGGAGCAGCCGCGCAATCCGTATCGCCACGGTCCGTTGGCTTAGCGGAGGGGGGGGGGGGGTGGTAAGGGTTTATATCCTTACTTCTCGAATTTTTTTCAGTTTTATATACACGCACACACACAAACATGCGCCCGAACCTACGTGAAATGAATGTAACTAACCCCCCCACCCCCAAACACACACACTTAATCCTAACAAAACAAAGAATGTGGCTGTGATGTTGCCCATAGTGTTTCTTGCTCCGTCGAAATTGCAGAGAAGACGTCAAGTGTGCCTGCGTGGGGGCGCACGAGTTCCTTTCGCGGACTTGGAGACAGTGACCTCAGTTGGAGCGGAGCGCTCCGCTTGTAGTCCGACCGAACGCTCGCGATCGGCTATTGGAATTCGACGTTCTCCGCGCAGTCTGCCGCCGCCTTGCTTTGGTCGATAGCTGCAGTCCGTATGGAATAACTATACCGCCTCAGTGCCGATATCGCGGACTAGCCGTGAGCTCTAGCTGTTAACGACTAGCAGCGAGGCTATTTTGCGTGCGCGCGTATATATCATTGGAGACATAATTATACAAATTGATTTTTCTATTTGGCGCGCTGACCAGATGGCCCCAGGGTCAACTTGCATGGCGTGGTGCGAGACTGGGCCGGCGACTTCCCTCGACGGGCAGGAATTTGCGTTACCGCGTCGATGAGGACGTCAGTAGTGGCAATACTCGAGAAAAAAAACAAAGCGGTTGTACACGTACACGGACTTCCCTAATGAGTATGCGGGCACCTTGCCATATCAGAGCTGGCATCAAAAACAGGGACCTCACGCTGCGACAAGGTATACCACATGCATAAACGCAAATGAAACAAGGAGAGGGGGGGGGGGGGAGGGCGAGGCGCGTGACTGTGGTCGAACTTGCAAACAACGTATCTGCGAGCCTTCAAAGTTTTCTTTTTCGCTCGGTAACGGTGGACCTATAGCCTGCACAGAAACTTGCTACTTTAACTATGCGCGAAACAGTTTGCGTGCCGAGTGCTTTCCGCTTACCATGATTTTCTGGGGCACTTGGCAATGAGGCCCGTGTGTGTATATGTGGAGAACCAACCTGTTAACTGTGCCCTTGACCACGCGAAACATGACGTGGGGGGGGGGGGGTGGAAAGAGCACACTCAGGGGTTGGTATGGGAAGGGGTCGGGTGCTGGTGCGTACGCATACCTCTCAAATCGCTGCGCTGTTGTCATTCCTGCAGCCCTTGGGTCGGCCGATAAAGATCGGCGTTCGCGCTGTGGCAGCAGCTCACAGCTAGGATAGCAATTTACGTAATGGAGGTAGTTTTTTTCAAAAAAAAAAAAAATAAGAGAGGAACAAGAGATGGGAAGGTAAAGCGAGTCGTGTGCGGCCGATGTGCGGCGTTGTTGGTGGCGGTCAGCTTTCGTTCTCTCGCAAGGTCACTGCAAGGGACAGCTACGGCTGCCTACCTTGCAGCTCGGCAATTCCTGGTCAAATGCCTTGAAAAAAAAAACGTGTTTTCTTACTTTCGTGCGCACTTTTCTCTTTTCAAGGCTCCCTTCAATGACTGCGCGGCTGGCCAAGCCGAGCGACGACCGTGTTGAAACAGCCTAAAGGGCAAGGTTAACACCTTCGTGAAACCGGCGAAGGAAACCGAGCCAACTCATATAGGAATTTCTACTCACCTAGCGCGCATGACACCGCAACGTTTCACGCAGCTGTTTCTTTGTTTGCGTCCAATTTTGATTTCGTCGAGCCTCCGACGTGTCGAATGAAGTTCACCTGATGTCCTACGTAGGAGGAGTGGAGGGGGAGGGGGGTGTTCTTGAGGAGGTAATGTAAGAAAATCAGGGCACCGTCTCTCGTGAGTAAGTGATTTATTAAGGTGAAATTGATAGTGTCGTTTTCCTCATCTTGATTTTTTTTTCTTTGAGTAGTCAGCTGCTCCTCAAATGATCAATTCTTCAGTGACCAAAGAATGGCAGCATGATTTGACATGAAAAGGCGTTCCAACTATATATAGCACCTTGAAAACGTATTTGTAATGATCCAATGTATAAAAACGTTCTCTCTCTCTCTCTCTCTCTTGTACTGGAGGTCTGTTTGTAAAAGGTTAGCTGCCACAGCAAGTACTTAACCTTTTAAAATCATGTATGTATTCACCCGGCTTTTGGAATATTTTTTGCACAAATGTGTGCGTATATAGGAGAGGTTTGCGTCGTGAAGTTTCTTTTGATTAACGCTTATAAGGGCACTGGTTCGATCGTGCGGCCGGCGCATTTCGAAAGAGCCGAGTGGCCACTGTGCGATATGAGGGCGCGAGAGCCTGAGGTGGTCGACATTTTTCGTAGCCTTCCGCTATACGGCACGCCTCATAATTGTGTTACGATTTCGTATGTATAAAACCGCAGCAGTAAAACTAAAGCTAAAACAATGCATTGCAATGATTGTCCCGTTTCGAGCAGACGATCGAACAAACAAGACATGCACTACACACAGCACATATACAACCATCTGTAGCAAGCACACAAACAGACAAGATAACCTGTCTTGGCTTTTCTTGGATATTCAGGAGATTCGAGGATGCGCCGTATATCTGCTTGAACATGAGCGTCTTATGCCGTTCGGCAAAATGTAAGGCTTTTTAAAGTTAATTTAAATTTGTTCATTTGCTTTGTGCGTCCTTGCTTTTCGATAGCTTAATACGTATTTTTGCTTCGCGTGGCGTTGCTGAGGGTGAAGTCGTGGGTTCGAGTCCAACTCTTGGGGCTGAATTCTAAATGGGCGGGATGTCTAAAAAAAACTTCCGCGTTTAGAACACTAAGTGGTCAACATTGAGTGCAATGCTATAGCACTTGTGTTGATGAAATTTCAATTTCAGCGTATCAAAAAATACGAATTAGTATATTAATAGGTGGAATTAATCGACGGAAGAAAAATGATAGCGATGCAGGCAGCTGTGAAAGTCCTGTTTATGGCATACTTTGTCTATCCTTACATGAACTTCGTCTATAAACGTTTGTGACGAAACCGAAATATTGCTTCGTATTTTTTTTTCTTTCTAAGCGCGCCAACACGACTGGCGAGCCGATAAGTTAGGTGTCATTCATTCAAACGCCATGTGACCCTCCCCGCGAGCACTTGAATATATTGCGCCATTTCCTTGACAGATGATGCCTAGATGTCTTGCCAACTTCAAGACTGCCGAAGACGCGACCATCGATTCCGGAGTCGTGACCTCTCCTTAACGCATGTTGCTACCAGAACGTTCTTCTGAAGGGAAGGTATTAAAACAGCTCGTCCACTGCTGCAATCAACTTCTCGGCTTTGAATAACAACTCCTTAAACGTTCTTGTCTCTCCATGCAAAATGACGTGAGGAAGCGTCACACGCGTCAAATATTGCCTGAAATATTGCGAAAGGCCCGTTTGAATCTCCTGTGGAGACGCCTGCTATATTGTTTGTGACTGCCGTATAGCCGTTAAATATCCTAGTTATTCGAACGTTGACGAACCCGAGGTGACCAAGGCCATTCTGGAGCCCGCCAATACGGTGTTGTGCCTCGGAAACACACCGTGGTTTTCGAATGTATACAGTCCAAGCGCTTAACTTTTTCTTCTATTGGACACGTGACTGGAAAACTGACGTGCTGTTGTGTAGCGGTCATGGCGCTTGAGTATACTACTCCGAAGGTCGCGCGCGCTTTTATCTCGGGCCGAAGCAGCAGCATTTTGATGGAGGCGAAAGGCTATAGAGTCCCGTGTGATTAGATTGGGGGTGCATGCATGCGGGGTTGGGACGTTAAACCCCACACGTCAATCAATAAATCGGAATGCATGCATGCTGTAGGACCGAAGATGGCTAAATTTTGTGGGGCGCTCCACAAGTGCGCCCCTCATAAGTATATCCTGCTTCTGGGTCGTTCTAACTCCAACGATTCGCGTTATTGTTACTCTATACCAGAAGTTTGCTAAGTGCCGCGGGTACGCACTGTCATTAGAGAGTTTTAGTACTGCGTACGTGGCGGCGTTGCGTACGTAAGGACGCCACGTTCTGCGTAGTGCGCATGCGCAGACCGTAACGCGCACGTATCGCGTTACGTACGCAGCCGCTACGTACGCACGCATGAGATGCGTGCGTGCGTACGTATGAGTTGATCGCGCCGCTCTCGAACAAGCTCGCGACAGCGCGAGACTTCGTTTCGCAAAATGGCGGCATCGAAGGCAAGCACCGACCGGCTCTGTGGCTTAAAATATGGCCATAATCTGGCTATAACACTTGGATTGGCTCACATTGGCTGTCAACAACACGTACTTCTTTGTTGATATACCAGATGACGCAACACGCTTAACGCTCGTTACGTACGCGGGTACTACGGCGTACTAAAAGCCGATTAGTGGCAAACGACGCCACCCGCGTAACGCAAGGCGCTTGCGTGATGCGTACGCAGCACCATTCCGCAGTACTAAAACTCTCTATTACAGAAGCGTCCAGATGTCTGTTTTTTTTTTAAGCATTACATAGTGCGTCACGTGTTCTTCTTCGCGCGCAAGTTACGTTTACGTTTTCACGCGCAGGTGTGAGATCCGCATTCCCGCACGTCTCTGGGCTTCCCTCTCTGCACGCGCAACGAGATGCATCAACGACGTCGAGCTCAGTTTCCGCGTGCGTCGATTTTCCGCGCGCCCGGTTGCAGAGCGCAGTTTCTAAAATAAAAGCGTGGCGATCGCCCCCCTTGGCCCTGCATTTGCGTCACAAAACGCGGTGCTAATCCGGCCTGGCGCTGAGCCCGCCGACGTGGCTTCATGCGTGAGGCGCCTCAGTGATTCGAGCCTGTCGTTTGTCATTTAAGTGTATCGCGTGCACTTGGCCCGAGGTCTTGCCAAGAAGGCGGGCGCGAAACCAGAATGCAGTGGTGCAAAGGGAGAGAGAGAGAGAAAGCTTTTTTATTGGAGAAGAGAAAACGCTGCCGGCGTCCATAAAGGCGCCTATACATGCTAATATGCGTAGTGGGAAAGGATTGAAAACAGAAAGGTCCTAGAATCATGACGGCTGGAAAAGGAAATAAAAAAAGGGAAGAAAATTCATGATCGTGTATGTGGAAGTGAAAACGTAATGGTTGTGGAGTATAAGTCACTTTACAGTTTATCAGCTAAGTTGATCTCCCCGGGGAACCTAAGCAGAACTTGTAAAATGTGACGTTTCTGTGAGATAGGAGAAGACATAGGTTCAAGTATTTTCCCCAAGATCTTGCTCGGGAAGAAAACATACCTACACAAAAGAGCACCATCAGGTGAAAGAATGGCACATTGGAGATTCCGTGCGCGTATGTCTGCGAATCTGGCAGGGTCAATATATAGATGCGGCTGTGATACGCAGCCTCCATTTTATGCTCTATTCTGCCAGCTTCGTCTGTCGGATCTCGACGATTTGGAGCGAGCGCTAGATTCCATACTACGTATCATTAATGCTATGTATACCCGGATGAATGCTGTTCGAGAACTCGTTAAAGATATATACCCAACCGGTACTACAACTCGTCTTGATTTCGATGGTTCCCCCGTTTTTTTTTTTTTTTATTACCGGCTCGACATATACATATGTACAAGCTTTTGCCTTCCGCCTCATTCGGCTTCCGAATGGCTTGCCACTTTTACAGCGTCTGGTTTCGGGACGTTAAACCCCACATATCGTCATTTTACAGCGTCCCCGCTCTAATCGCAGAATTTGGAATGCACGTTTCGAACGGCCGGCGGCGTGCAGTTCTATACCGAGCGACGTGGTTTCGCATCGCAGAACACGCGCGGCGTACTGCAGTGCTACGCTGCTCGGAAGCGCGCGTGGTATTTTGCAACGCAGTGGGCGCTCTGCAAAAGTCTGCAAGGCGACGAAGCCGTCCGCGCGTGTTCCGCAGACGTATGCGTATACAGCGCAACGCAAGGCGACGTGGCGCTGCCGGGGCTTTTTCCGCGAGTGCGACGTTGGGCCGATCTCGATCGGCGTGATTCAACTATACGAGGCCGTTCTGTATTCGGGGGTCACGCTATACAGAATAGAGCCTGGCCGCCCAGGCGCCTTCATCGGGTGGCGCGCTGGAGAGTATGCGTTGAGCTTGAGCGCGATTGTTCTGAACGCGGTGTTTTGTCGACGCCGTATATAATGGTGGCGGTGTCGACCCACAACGCGGCGGCGGTGATTCGTCTCTGCTTCTCTCAAGCTCTTTTCTTTCTCGCTGCATCTTAGTAGCACGGCGTGCACAATATGTGTGGGCTCGCCGACTCGCCGGGAGGAAATGACTTTTGCAGCGAACCGATCGTGCACCGATACTATAGCTCACGTGGCCGTGAAGCTGCGTTGACGCTCTGACATTTGGCCCCGCAGCGATGGTCTAGTGGCTGAGGTACTCGGCCGCTGACCCGCAGTTCACGGAATCGAATCCTGGCTGCGGCGACTGCATTTCCGATGGAGGCGGAAATGTTGTAGGCCCATGTGCACGCTCAGATGTCGGTACACGTTAAGGAACCCCAAGTGGTTGAAATTTCCGGAGCCCTCCACTACGGCGTCTCTCATAATCATATGGTGGTTTTGGGACGTTAAACCCCATATATCAATCAATCAATCAATCAATCAATCAGTACTATAACATTTGATCTGTATGTGATGTTTTTTTTGTTCGATAATTGCAGGCAAATGGGAAGGGCGGCTGCGTAGCGGCATACAGGAGCCGGCTCTGGCAATGCATAGAGTTAAAATGCTTTAGTGACACTTTCTTGACTCTGCACATACCTCCGCACATACATCTTTACGTGCATGCATACCTATCGCACACGTTATAATGAGCATCACTTGATCGAAATTTGCGGATCCCTCCACTACGGCGTGCCCCATATAGTTAGAGTGATTTTGGCAGGCATTACCACAGATATTATTATTATTATTATTATTATTATTATTATTATTATTATTATTATTATTATTATTATTATTATTATTATTATTATTATTATTATTACTATTATTATTATTATTATTCCTACCAGAGCGCCGCTTCCAGCGGCCGAAAGCTCCAATAGGGTTGAGAGCTGGGCTAGTTGGTGAAATATCATCTCACATATGGTGTAGTAGCGTAAATTCGACGGGACACATAGACAAGAAGAATAGCGAGTGTCGTGTTTCTTATTGTCCTTGTGTCCCGTCGAATTTACGCTACTACACCTTTTGTTAGGCCGAAAGCCGTTCGGATTGCAGATGACTAAGCGTGAATATCGGAAGGAAGTCGTGACGTTATCTCGGGTCAAAATCTTGATCGACGATATGCCCACGCAGTCGCGCGTGAAACACGCACGCGGGAATCGACGTTTTCGCATTTCGGACACTCTCGCATCGCGATAAGCGGTATGGGATGTGCGCGTGCTCGGCGAAATGTCAATCGCCTGCTTTTTTGCTCCTTAATCTGTTTATTCTTTGACGCTGCTGTCAAATCTGGAAAACTTCCATCTCTCACTTTTGCTCAAGCTTGTCATTTACTGTGCCATGCCGGCCACAGGCGCCGCCAGGAAAGCGGGTGAGGGGTCTGGGTTCAATCTCCCCGACCTTTTTTTTTTTTCAATTTCGCATCTGTATAAACACGCACACATAGAAACGCACGCACAGGGGGGGGGGGGTGTTTACGTTTAGAAGAAGGAAAAGAAAAGTGAGCCCCGTAACTGACTGCATCAGGGTGCGACACCTCAACAGTAGCTCACAAGGGATGTGGGTGAGGAGGGCTTAAAAGGATAGGAATAAAGGTGTAGAGAGAGAGAAAGAAAGACGCGCTAAGCCAGCGAGCGAGGACATATCGAGGGGATAGGAGAGATAGGAAAGATGGAAACGCGGTCACAGGAGTCCGAGGACGGGGCACCACTTGCGAGATCTCTTGTCGGCGTCAGGAGATGGCGTAGAGCAAGTCTAGTAGGTCAGAGCTACGCTGTCGTCGGAGATCGGCGTCAGGAGATGACGTAGGGCGAGCCCAGTCGGCCAGAGCTACGCTGACGTCGGAGATCGCGAGGGCACAACCGGTCGGCACGGAATCCAGCGAGCGAGCAAAAAAAAAAAAAAAACACATTCGTGAGTGTTGTCTTCGCCGTCATTGAAGACACAAGACGCTGTTGTAAAGATTATTTAAACATAGGCTGTCACAAGCTACACAGACAACACTATGCCAAATCGGCGAACGCGCTCAAGTCTCCCCGGTCAACGTGTTCTTCTACAATCCGCACCAGAAACCGCAGGCTTTTCATGAGGTGTAGGCGATGTGCCAGCATGAGATATGGCTCAATCCCCATCCCTCTCCTCTCAACTCGGAAGAAACAAAAATGTTTATTTTTTTTTTTTTTGCTGCGTTACTAATGGCGGCCGCAAAACCGCTCAGCGGCTCGAGCAAAGAAGCGCGGCCTCGAGCAATGCCTGTTCTAATAAAAAGGAGAAAAAAACTTGGACTATATCCCCGAAGGGCACCCCGATTGGATGCGATGCAGCAGCGTTGCGCACGGTTGGCGTCATGGTTTGAACGGCGCTAACGCGGGTGCTGCGGTCATCGCTGGAAGATTTGTTTGAAGCGGTGGCTGTGGCGTACGTCGTGTAGGTGACATGTACAGACGTGTTTCAACGCGTATGATAGGCGCGCATCAGGTTTATTGCGCGTGAACGGACGAGTCGGCGGTGTAGCGAGCGGCGGTCACGGCAGGTGTTGGGGGCGAACGGGGGGGGGGGGGTAGTGGTTAGAAGTAAAGTTCTTTAGTTAGAAGATGAGAAAAGGCACCTAATTTCTGCAACCCGGTCGGGAGCACGGCGCAGTGCCTGCGGAGAAGGGAAAAGGGAGAAAAGTGGAAAGAAGAGGAAGGGCGAACGGACGAGGCGGCAGCGGCGGGCTCCTCGATGAGCGCGCGGCAAGCAAGGGAGAGAACGACGTGCGCGCGCACTGCGAGGGGAGCGTGACGTCAACGCGCAGCAGCGGCGTGACCTACTCGGCACCACGCTAACACCTGCGACTCGTGGCGCGTTCGTACGGAGGGACAGCGTTACACAGTCTAGTGAGAGAGCTACTTCGCTTCTAAAAAAATGATCGCCCAAGCACTCTGTACAAATGGTTAACCAGTGAAAGCTGAAACGTGCGGCCCAGCTGTTTAGCAGTGGGTTCAACTCGACGCTGCACTGAAGCCTTTCACAATTGTTGGCCGCATGTTCTTGCCTATTAATGGTGATAGATACACGTTTGGCTGGGGTTTACCACAGTGTTGATTTCACATTCCGCACATTGTGCTTTGCATGATCACACTCGTGGAGGCGTGTAATGACTGAGTGGTTAATGCGTTTCGCCCTGCGTTAATAACATTGGTTGTTCTTGAACCACAGGCAGTCACAGGCGTCACAGCCGAAGGCAAAGTGCCTCTGAAGAAACCCCCGCAGAAAGCGGGCGTTCGCACCGGTGAACGCGCATCCACAATCATAACGTTGACGCTGCCGTGCCCGCAACGGTCCGGCGTTTTTGCAAGCGTCTGCCATCTTGAATCAACTCGGTGGCGTAGTTTCCAGGATACGCTCGCCACCGGCGCTTGCATTCCCGTTCGCGATTTAGCGCCGCAAAAACACAGCCGGATCATCGGTATGCCGGTGCTGCCGGCACTCGGCTTTCCGGGCCTGTTTTGTGCCTGGACTGCACCATCGGCCCTGCTAATGCGAGCTGCACGTTCACGTTGTGAAAGCGCAGCTAACGTGCCTTAAAAAATTAAGTCTGTGTTCCCGTGGTACAAAGTACACGTAACATCGCCATAGTATAGATGTTCGCCTTCAAGTCGTCTCTGGTGAATGTGTACAGAACCCTGCGATTTCTTTTTCCGGATGGCACAATATGATTAGCTCCAGCTGTTTTAGAGAACATTTCGTGTAATACCGGTGACCGTATTCGCGACTGATCACCTCGCGGGAACACTTTTGCGTGTCGTGACGTTCGTTATGCGACGCGCATGTGGTCCGTTTTTTTTCCGCCTGGCTGAATGAGTCATGTGAAAAAAAGTCACAGCTTTGCCGCAAAGACGAAGCAATGAACGTGATAGCAATAAATTGTAAAATCACGCGAAGAATGGCAAGCAGATCGAAACGTGCCCCACGTTTGACAATTGACGCACGAAGCGTACGCGCACGTACAGATGAACGCGATTAAGCATTTCAGTCGTTACTTCGCTGTGTCTGAGAAGCACATCCTTTTCACAAACAAAAACTATGCAACGAGTGCAACGACCTTTGTGCGCCCGGTATCTACAAGAGAATCGTTCCGGTGAAAGCCCAAGGCGTACGATTGCCCCGACCGCGAGATAAGCGAACGCACGCGCGACCGTCCACTCTCCACGGGTCAAAGTACGCGTGAGAGATGGGAGCGCGCGCCGCCGCGTCGTGACGATCTGGCGACGCTAAAGCCCCTAGAATTTCGCAAAGGTGGCGTACGTGGTTAAACGCGCGCCTCCTCTCTTCTCTCTCTCCCCGACCACTCCGAGGCCGCCGCTGCGTCGGCATTGGCCAACTGCTGTCACGTGGGACAGCGGAGAGATTTCCTCTGTTTATCATCGCCCGATACTGCAATCTTTGCTCTGGGGGGCGGGAGCGTGGACGCGCTGGCGCGCAGTGCCTGTGCTTTGACCTGTGCTTCATGGATGCGTGCTCGCCATTCAAATTGCGTTGAGCTCGGAGATACTTAGTGCGCAAAGCGAACCTCACTGTCGGTTGCCATGGGCGGCTGCTGCGCCTTCGGATGCCGCTACAATTCATGCGAAGGCAAAAAGTTGCTTGCTATTTCGTCCGGCCAGCGCAATAAGTTGCGAAAAAAGGCTTGAATGCAGCTAATCGGAATCTGGGGAAATATTGGGTAAAAATTGGCACACTTCCAGCTTTTGTATTCAATCATGAATGGCTTGACGTGTCTTATTCTTTTCAGCTCCATCACGGCAAGTGAACACTATACGGGTGTCAGGTCATATTGTGCCTGGTGGCAGACTAAATGTAATATTCTCAGCAGGAGTTTAACATAATCTAGCGTGAGCGAAATGATGTCGCAGTTTTAGCTCATCGAACGAAATCCAAGAAACTGCTCAAGGTGGACGATTGGGCGAGTTGGTGATTCATGATCGACGTATGTAACTGCGCGGTAGTAAACACGGACGACAAGAAGATACAAGGACAAGCGCAGACTATCAACTGAAGGTTTATTTTTCACAAACCACATATATATGGCTGAACCAGGAACAGAAAACACGAAAATCTACAAAAAATGATGACTTGGCACTTAACAATCGACAAAACGTGAACGTTTGACAAAAGCAGATTCAAGGACCATGTGCGCCACTTGCCAGATACCGTAGCTCTTTATCTAAAAGAGCTAACGACGGTTTGCTGACGCAGCGTTCTGGTTCCCGTGCCATTTTTTCCGCTTCGACAATCATACGGGTATGATCGTCTTTGTGCCTGAACATTACGACCGTGCTTTCGAACTGCGCAAGGCAGCCACACCTACTGACGTGCTGAGCTAAAAAACCCTCATTGCCAGTGCGCACATTGCGTGCGTGCTCAATGCAATGAGGGTTTTTGCAATGCATTGCGTGCGTGCTCAATGCATTGCCAGTGCGCACATTGCAACGCAATGTGCGCACTGGCAATGAGGGTTTTTTAGCTCAGCACGTCAGTAGGTGTGGCTGCCTTGCGCAGTTCGAAAGCACGGTCGTAATGTTCAGGCACAAAGACGATCATACCCGTATGATTGTCGAAGCGGAAAAAATGGCACGGGAACCAGAACGCTGCGTCAGCAAACCGTCGTTAGCTCTTTTAGATAAAGAGCTACGGTATCTGGCAAGTGGCGCACATGGTCCTTGAATCTGCTTTTGTCAAACGTTCACGTTTTGTCGATTGTTAAGTGCCAAGTCATCATTTTTTGTAGATTTTCGTGTTTTCTGTTCCTGGTTCAGCCATATATATGTGGTTTGTGAAAAATAAACCTTCAGTTGATAGTCTGCGCTTGTCCTTGTATCTTCTTGTCGTCTGTGTTTACTACCGCGCAGTTACATACGTCGACCAAGAAACTGCATTTAGCGGGTAATTCGAAATCTCCACTCTTGAACTAGCATAATACGGCCAACACCTACTGCCCATTTGTTTCTTGCACTCCAAGGAACTCGCTCTCTGGATTTCGTGCCGACCGGTTGTGCTCCTGCAATCTCCGACGACAGCGCAGCTCTGGCCGACCGGCTCGCCCTCCGCCATCTCCTGACGCCGACAAGAGCTCTCGCCGAGTGGTGCCCCGTCCTCGGACTCCTGCGACCATGTCCATCTTTCCTATCTTCTCCGTGCTTCCGTGTGTCGCTGTCCCTGTGCCTCGCTCTCTCCTTCCTCTCTCTTGATCTCTAAAACTTTTAATCCTATCCTTTTTTTTTTCCTTCTCTACCCCCATCCCTCGTGAGCTACTGTTGAGGTGTCCTCCCCCTGAGAGACAGTTATGGGGCTCACTTTTCTCTTCGTTTCATTTAAAAACACTCCCCCCTTGCACTTCAAAAACAATTGGCACCCTTCGTGGAGTCTTATTTGCTCCTCATGAATGACAGCCATCTGGCTAGATGGCGTTTCATTTCGTGATAACTTGGCACTCGCCACTTTCCCACCGAAAATGTCTTTTTCAAGCTAATAGCACGCATGCAATTTACGACTTGCTAGTACCGCGCGCCCGGCGATAATGGAAGGAAGGACACGCTATATTGATGGCTTTTTTGTGTCGGGATAGAAACACATCCCAAAATACGCTTTTTCTTGCAAGATTGTGAAAGAGCTCACACTAAAAAGCCAGCGCAGAGATCTCGTGAAAACACATTCCACGCGTGGGAGTCTTTTTCCGGATTATTTTTCTTTCTTGCGTTTTCATACATAACATATACGGTGAATGACGTTGACCCCGGCTGCAAAATCCAGCCGGGAATGTCCATATAATTGCTATCGCAATAAAACAGCTCAGGGGAGAAAAAGCGATATCGCTAGATCGACCGTAAACACGGCCTCCAAGCATATTACAGGTTAGATAGCGCGACGCGGGCTTGTAGTTCGTTCGTTCTTGTTATACTGCTGCATGTTGGATGCACCGAAAACGCCGAATGAGTTGAGTACGCAGTAGCCATTCTGTTTGGGTGGCATGATGGGTGGCACTGGATAAAAAAAAAAACGTTCTTTCTTTCTTTCTTTCTTTCTTTCTTTCTTTCTTTCTTTCTTTCTTTCTTTCTTTCTTTCTTTTTCTTCATACCCAATATTTGGAGAGACAGGAGCCTGCTGCTTGACTCTGTTAACGTAAAAGAAATAGGTGCCAAAAATTGAAATATCGGTCTGACAATGAAAGAGAACTAAATATAAGAATAACATCAAGACAGTCAGTTGAAGCTAGTTGCAAGTTGGAACAGATAGCAGTACGTATAGTAACGTAAAATACACTGGCTAACATAAACAAGATAAGAAGTTTGTGGGTTGATTGGGGGCTAGAGCCCCGGAGGCTTGGCCATATGAATCGGATGGTGCCTCGATTAAGGAAGCAATTAGCTGGCTGAAGAAATAGGTTTAGTCTACCCCGTGCCGTCTTCGTCACCGTGGTCTTTGTCGTAGTAGTAGTACAGTCGAACCTTGGTGGTACGATGGTGGTTCGTACGTATTTCGGGGTGATACGAATTTTTCTGTAGTACCGGTCAATGCCACTTAGCCTGAAATGTAACGGAGTATGGTTATTGCGAACCGTTTTTCACCCCGCGACGTTCGATACTAACGTACTGTGTTTACACGTGCCTACAGCGTCGATGCAATCCTCGCAATCACACATACTATGAAACGTAGACGAGTACCGAAAGAGGAAGGTCTTGGCGAATGAGCCACGTGTCGCAACGCCAACATGCACGATTGTTGGGACGCGCGCGTTGACCAACTCTCCGATTTGCACGGGAGAAACTCCAATCTTAAGCAAACGTTCCGCGATAAGGAAAGAACAACAAATGACAGTAGTATAAAATTTTTGTGGCCTTCATATATCATGTGCGAAGTGCCGTTTAGGTCGCTTTCGCCGCAGTACTTTTGTGTCAAGCGAGAAAGCGTACCAAAATTAGGCAGGGGCTACTAGCGGTCAAGGGTCGCCACGCGTCTGGTTCCGCGCACACGCCATGACTATACGTTGGATCGCTGACGCCTGGAAACATTGGTAGCAAGTATTAAGAGCTGTTCATGATATTGCTGCGCCAATCAGAAACCAATAACGAAAACTAAATGAAAACGTACGCCAGCTTTCGTTTGTCGCACGCAGATTTTCCATGTGGTGTGGTGAAACAGGTTTCGCATGATACGAATATTTTTTGTTACCCCACAGAACTCGTATCACCGATGTTCCACCGTATAGCACTAAGCGAGTCACGTGACCATACGTTGGAGCTAATAAATATATGAAGCTAACTTACGATTATGATAATTATGCTCCAAATGATCATGATGCTAAGTGATGGTGATGCTCGAAATGTGCAAGCGCGCGTACTTCAAATCAGCAAGTCACATCCACTAGCGCACAGATTTCTTGGCCGACAGACGACATAGATTCTGCTAACGATCTCCGCGACGAGCGCCTACGTGTCATCTCTGTGTAGAAGTCATCGATTAGCACATTGCGCACACTCCTCACCGGATTGACAACCCCGCCAGCTCGAAGCGCCCTGCAAGTTCTGGATACCTTGGAGCCAGTTCATTAACATCATGGATCGCAGTGCACTTCGTCTAAAACAGTCCAAGTCGATCCGATATGTGACTGCTTGCAGTTTTATGACCTTCTGGGCATGCGCGGTACACGTGCTGCTGTGCGTGCTATCGCATTACTTTGCCTCTTTTTGCTTTTATATTCATTTCCTTCCATTTCTTCCCCGTTCTAGGTGTAGGGTAGCAAACCGGGTGCAACCCGGTTAACCTCCGTGCCTTTCCTTTGATTTTTTCTGTCTCTTGCTAACCTCCCTGTCCTTGCTCATT
Organism: Rhipicephalus microplus; assembly: GCF_043290135.1. Classification (NCBI taxonomy): domain Eukaryota; kingdom Metazoa; phylum Arthropoda; class Arachnida; order Ixodida; family Ixodidae; genus Rhipicephalus; species Rhipicephalus microplus. The sequence goes on along the minus strand of NW_027464625.1, from coordinate 2,191,141 downwards.
TATTCCTCCTCCTTCTCTGTCTCTCACTTGGCCGATGGTTTTCTTTTGACGGATTGGGAATGGCTGAAGTTTTTTTTCTCTTTCGTGCCACCTTTTCGGCCTGCCCTATTTTGCACAATGTCACCGCGCGATGAGGCACTTCAGGCTTCCGCCTTGGAAAAAAAGGGGGGGAAACTGTTACGGGCTCTTCTTATTATCGAAACTTCGCAGTACCGGGGGTCCTTGTCTACTCTTTGCGAGGAAAGTTTGGAGTACGGAACTTTCCTCAAGCAGTACGGGGCTCCATGCTCCGCGGCCTGTTGCGATATTCGCTTTCTCGCTGCCATGCTGCTCACTGGCGGTCGACGCGGGGGCGTTGCGCGGACTCCGTGTGTCCGCATGCGGGCTTTGCGTAAAATTGCCGCTCGCTCTCTGCAAGCCTGGCACACGAACCCCGAGCTGCTCTATACTTAGGCGCTGCTGCTGCTGCTCTTCAGTCTGGCGTGTCCTGCATCTTTCAAGCGCTGCCTCGCAGAGCGCCAAGTCACACGTCTTCATTTTGGAGCTTCACGGCAGTAGTCAGTATAGTTGAACGAGTGCAGTACTTTACGGCTTGCAAGCCGTCAGAGAGGAGGAATACAAGAAAACGACCAAGTTTACCTGCTCTGTAATGCATAGGTCCGCGGCATTTGCTCAAGGCGGATACACACAATCCTGTACCAATGACATGTTTTGTGCTTGCCGTTGAGTGGTTCTTTACTTTGTGTGTGTTATTTGCGGCCAAAGCATGTCATTAAGCAAGTACCAACTAGGCCAACGATCAATATTATTACTGTACCAATGGGCGCGAACTTTAAGCCTGACGTCATGAATCGATCGCCCGGAGAACATTGCCGATTGCATGAGATGAGCGGGACAATTTCTTTAGTTGTGGCGGTGATTGACTGCTGCGCCTAGTTTGCCTGGGCGTCCCCCAGACTTCTTAAGTAGTATACAACTAAGGTGGAAAGCTGGGTATGTTGGTATTCCATGTTTAAAAAATGTAAGAGCGCACTGAATACGAATCCACACACACACACACACACACACTCTCTCTCTCTGGCACTAGTTTCAATGGAAACTGCAACGAACGGCGCTTCAGCGAGCATGGAAATGATGCGTAGTACACGGATTTGTCTAATCTTCGTCCTTCTGGCTCCGCGGGTGTTCGTGTGGCTTGGAGCTGTTTTCTCACGAAACAAAAATCGGCAAATGCCCATCGGGTGCACCTCACCACTTTATTCTTTTAGGCTTATCACTTCAAATCGGGTCACGAAGTTCAAAAAGGGTTCGTTCTTTCCTTCAAAACAAAACCCAAACACTACAATAAACGAAGCCACAAGTGCGATTCGCCGCCCGCAATTACGTATACGAAGCAGGCAAATCCGTGTACTACCCATCATTCCCATGGTCGCTGAACGAGTTAATTTTAGGAAACTGTATGCTGTTGGCACTGTTGGCCTTTAAACAGCGGCGCCATTCACTCACGCTCGTTGGCGCATGCGCAGTTCGGCACAACGAACGTCGTTCTTCTGCGTGCGCGCACGCGTGATCACGATAACGTTCGTTACGCCTCAATGCGAGGGTTTGCTGCTCCACGCGGCTGGGTTTTGTCTCCTACACAAACGTTTTAGTATTCCTTCGGTGCCATGTGATGCGTACAGTGAATCTTTATGCAGTGAGCAGCACGGGTGCATTATACATGATGGTGCTTGAAGTGCTATCTATGAAGCTAGCGGGGTGAATCGAGCGTGACTGGTGATACGCCGTCGTCCACTTGAAGGCCGTGCGCTCAAAGCCGCGGCTTGAGACGATCGCTTCTTCCCCGTTTTGTGGCTTTATGTGCCGCCGTAGTTGTATGTACAGGTGTGTGTAAAGAAAAAGCTGGAAGCAAATAAAGCTGACCTCGCCTATTACGAAAAGAGCTGTCATCACCTGCCCCAAGCAAGGTATCAAGATGGACAGGAATCGGGTATACAATGGGGCTTTATAGCACTTTATATGATGTAACCTTGGTGCCTTAGCGGGGACAGCTGTAATGACTTAGACGCGCATGAATCCACCGTAATTGCAATATGTCTTCTCTGTACGAGAGCCGGATATGTGGCATCGTTTGAACAGTCGGTGGTGCAGGCGCCAAGATACTCAACTGTGGTTGTCAAACGTTCCCTTTAGAGAAAGGTTGAAAGACTTTAGACGCTGCAAGACGCGGTGCTTCGTGGTTCATTGTATGATAGTTCGATGAGATACTACGCTGCTTGATTTATAACTAGCGAACACCGTAGATCTTGAAGAGGCATATGATTCAAACGGAATAATGTATATCTATATTGTGAAAAACAGTACGTTAGACAATAGTATACGGTGGTGGTTCTGCACCTGTAGTCTCGCGAGCTAATCTTTTGAGGAGCTACAGGTCTGATGTTCTTTTTTTTTTAGCACGAAAGTGTTTTATGCAGAGGTACACTAATTTTTCATTGACGTATTTCCGTCACGGAAATGACGTCGAAAAAACCTGGCCCAATAACAAACATTAGTTGGACCGTGGAAGTTTTGTCTCCAATGAAGGGCATTATGCCACAATTTCCTTTTTCAATTGGTCCATCACGATTTGAAAAAAAAAAAAAAACTTCGTTTGAAGCGGCGAGAAAGGCTCGCAAGCCAAATCTCTTCCGTACCCTCTCCTGCATCTGACCAAAAGGTCACGTGCGCATGACGTGCACGAACAAGCCCAACCCCCGAGCACGGACGCGGCGTTGTTTTGTTGACCAGTGCTTCATTTTTCGGCAAATGATGTCGAATACGCCCACTCCGATCATCAGGCTTGCAACTATAGAGCACGCAAAGTGCGACATTTCACTGGCTTTGGAGTGGTGGTATTATCATCCAGTGCCCGCACTAACGTTTACTCAGACGCGGTAGAACAGATGAGCATATAGAGTGCGCGAGTGCATAGAAGTATTACTTTACGTCTTATTCTTATATTATTATTATAGCAAGTATTACTTACTTACTGCCGTCTGCTCAATGCGCTAACCACGGGTATACGAAAGTGTGATTGCGAAACCAGGCACATTAGCCCCGCATCTCGTTGCAATTCACGAAAAAAAAAACAAAAAAAAAACATCCAGGCCTGCGCGATAGACGCAGCACAGTTTCAGCGAAAACTAGAAGAGTGGCCTTTCAGAGCTTTTTCAAAACAGTCATAGGGTAACTACTGCAAGCACACTTGCTTGGTACCCGCTAGGACGTTAAAAATAAACTTTTGGGTAGTAGGCCAACATTCGCTATGCTATTTGTCGTCCTTCTTCTGAGAAGCGTGATATCCGCTAAACACTTGGAAGGAATTTTGTGCCAATTGTCCATGCAGTGGCTGACGACGATGAAGAATTATGGCTGAAGTTGGTATGCGCCGTAGTTAATATGGGAACAAGAACAAGCTTTTGTGATGGTTTGAAGCATTGGACAGCCCACTCGTTACGCTATTCGTATTGTGCGACGACTGGTTGTTCTTTCGCTAGTGTAAAACGCTTTGTAAGTCGCATTGACGCGATTGCTTTCCCGACGTCAGGCCTGCCGAAGGCAAGTTTGACAAGTTGCAAGCACAGGTGTAACTCAGTGGTAAAATATTGGGCTGACAACCAGCGGACCCTGGTTCAAGCCCTACAGTGTCATTAATGCAAGGTTTTTTTTTCTACGCGTAACTTCGCGTGATGTGGTTACGGACACCAGCGGCGGCGGCGGCGGACAACTGCGCGTGACCCGAAACAGTTTTCGCTGTAAAAAGTGGAAAAGACGCGCACATTACCCTTTTTTTATGTCTCATTATTTATTTCAAGTTTTATTTGTCTATTCAAGTGACGAATTACTTATACTACAAAAGTCGTGTTAGATCATTTTTGCCATGTCACGAGCTACTGTTAGCAAAGCCGGAGCACAGTCGTCTACGTATAGGACCAACGTCACAGCACTGCTGTGTACGTATAGGGCAATTCTTACGTGTGTGTCATTCTCTAGGCGCGCGTTAGGGAAAAAAGGGGGGATCATCGTTAATCTTGAAATTTGACCCATTTCCGTGGCGCGTGCGTTGCAAATTTTTGACAGACGTGATCGCTGATTGATTGGTTGATTGATTTGTGTGGTTTAACGTCCCCAAACCACCATGTGATTATGAGAGACGCCGTAGTGGAGGGCTCCGGAAATTTCGACCACCTGGGGTTCTTCAACGGGCACCCAAATCTGAACATATGGGCCTACTGCATTTTCGCCTCCATTGAAAATGCAGCCGCCGCCGCCGGGATTCGATCTCGCGACCTGCGGGTCAGCAGCCGAGTATAGCTGCAGGTTGTCCCAAGTAACTTTAGACAGAGTTTAAAAGTATGCCGGCACACGTAATAACGCAGCGACCAAATGCATGTTGCTCACCGTTGCCTGGAGTTAGCCAGACTATTTTTTGTGTTCTCAAATATTGTTTAATTAGATATGTTTAATTAACCAACTTTTGAAGAAACGAAGATAGATAAAAATTTTCAATAAGAAAGTTGTAGATCGGTTTGCAAAACGTCCGATTAGACAGTTTTGAACTTTATATCAGTTATGTATTAGTCTTTTTTGCTAATTACAAATGACCGCGAAATACAAAAATACCACGTGACCAACCCACTCGAGTGCGAGTGAACACAATGATTCTAGTGCTCCCTAACGATCCGCTCACGAACGACCATAGCATTTCCCCCATTGCGCTGTGTCGGCAGGGCCGCAACGGTGGTGGTGGCTTTACGATGAACACGTTTTGCTATCGGTCACAAAAACGATAACCGCTGTGACTGCTAATTGCTTTCATGAACTGGTGCGAAGGAAGCGTGTCCTTCGTAGGCGGAACGTTAGGGAGCACTAGAATGACCGTGCGCACTGACGTGCGAGCGGGTTTGTTACGTAATATTTTTTTTTGTATTTCGCGGGCATTTTGCAATTAGCAGAAAAACAGTAATACCCAACAGATATAAGGTTTTGCAAACCAATCTACATCTTTGTCCTTGAATTTTTTATCTATCTTCAGTTCTTGAAAAGTTAGTTAAATAAACATATATAATTAAACAATATTTGAGAACACAAAAAATAGTCTGGCTAACTCCAGGCAATGGTGAGCAACATGCATTTGGTCGCGTCGTAATTACGTGTTTCGGCATATTTTAAAACTCTGGCTAAGGTTACGTGGAACGCCCTGTATACTCGGCTGCTGACCCTCAGGTCGCGGGATTGAATCCCGGCGGTGGCGGCGGCTGCATTTTCAATGGAGACCCTGTTATAGCCACTAGACCACTGCGGCGGGGCGCGGGCGTGATCGTGAATGTTTTATCTATGAACGCATTGCGCTTGTCAGCTCACAATTGTCAACTCAAACCCGATGAAATGAATCGGGCGTCAGGAAAAGGAAGAAAGGCTGCGGTTTTTGCTTGCGCAGTAATCGAGACTTCGGTTTTTCGACTGTGAAGCTCTAGACTAGCCCGTTTCTCTCACCACCGTCTTTCGCTTGCGTCAAACTCCCTCTCTTTTTCTCGCAGCTTTCTCTTTCTTTAATGGTGGCAGTTTCGTTTCTCTCTTGGCGAAATGCTATTGGGTTCCAAGTAAGTCGTAATTGTGAGAATTTTTTTTTCGGACGATTGGGACGAAGCGATGGAAAGTGGATAAAAATTCTTATCGTGTCTGTTTCTATTTGACTGTGCAAGCTTTTCGTGCCCTGTACAACGAAATTGTGCCTTGCCCCATTGTTTATGTTTCCTGCTTGCACGTCTTCTATTGAACGAAGATATTGCTTCCGTTTCGAGCTTTTCTCCGCAACTGCTGCGCAGATGCAACGTTTTCCAATAACTTCGTGCACATATTCTGGCCACGATGAAGTTGGCTGGTGGTTTCCAATATTTGTCCTGCATTTCTTGTTTTTTTACTCCTTTTTCTTTTTTCTTCTGTTGTGTCCGCCATGTTAGAACACTGCGAGTGCACGTGGACTAACATCCGGCTGTCCCTTGAGACTCGAGCTCTCCCTAATTTTTTTTCTCTGGTTTATTTCTTCGACGTTGCTTCGTGTGCGCGGTTATAGTATACTTGCGCTGTCTTGGCAGCACGTATTTCATTCAAAGATAGAATGTTTTAGCGGTACAGTTAACGAGAAAAACTCACGGTATCCCGCATGCATTCGCCTTAAACGACCCTATGGCGAAAGCCTTCGCTTATTTTCTCAGTGGGTTGTATTTTAACTTATGGAGTGTCGACTTTGGCGCTGTGATCGTTCAGCGACCATGGGAATAAGGTATAGCGCATGGATTTGTATACTCCTCGTACTTGGGAGTCTCGAATCGCACTTATGGTCTCGTTTATCTGTTTCGGTTATGTTTCGAAGGAAAGAACGAACCCTTTTGAACTTTGGGATCCGATTTGAAATGGTAAGCCTAAAATATTAGGCAGGTCTACCGTGACTCCTGAACATTTCGTTGTTTTTCTTTCGTGACAAAACAACTTCAAGCCACGCGAACCGAAACGGAGCCTATTCGGTGGCTTTCCTCACCAAATGTGGTTTTCGTGCTGGCTCCTAGATCGGAGGCATTTCAGGCCTTCTGTACCTAGCCTGCCTTTGCATGGCCTCCGTGATCGGCTCACTTTTGACCAAGCGATGGTATCACGTGATGACATAGCCCCGCCACGGTGGTCTAGTGGCTAAAGTACTCGGCTGCTGACCCGCAGGTCGCGCGATCAAATCCCGGCTGTGGCGGCTGCGTTTCCGATGGAGGCGGAAATGTTGTAGGCCCGTGTACTCAGATTTGGGTGCACGTTAAAGAACCCCACGTAATCAAAATTTCCGGAGCCCTCCACTACGGCGTCTCTCGTAATCAAATAGTGGTTTTGGGACGTTAAACCCCACAAAATCTATCACGTGATGACATAAGCATTTTACGTCATGGATGTTACGTCACAGTGACGAGATGGTGACGTTACAAATTTTGGCGATCTGTGACGTCGTGATGACAAGATACGGTCACGTCGTCACGTCATGATGATTGCTTTTTTTGTGTGTGCGTCACTCTTGTTGAGGCCGAAGCCGTAGAACGCTGATGATCTATTTTTGCGTTTGATGGGGTGTCTATGAGGTTTTTGCCTTATAAACCGGTCACAGTACTGTCGCTATTTATCATCATCATCATTCTGACTACGCCCACTGCAGGACAAAGGTCTCTCCCATGTTCCGCCAGTCAACTCGATCATGCGCTTGCGGCTGCCACTTTGTACCCGCAGGCTTCCTAATCTCATCTGCCCGCTTAACTTTCTCTCTCGCCTTCACCCGCTTGCCTTCTCTTGGAAAGCAGTCTGTGAGCCTTAATGACGAGCGGTTATCTTACCGTCGCGCTACGTGCCCTGCCAACAACTATTTCTGCTTATTGATCTCGGCTATTATATCCTTAACACTCGTTTGTTCCCTGACACACTATCCTCTCTTTTTGTCCCCTAGGGTTACACCTATATTTTTCATTTCCATTGCTCGCTGCATCGTCTTCAACTTAAGTTGACCCTTTTTGTAATCCTCCAGGTTTTTGCTCCGTAGGTGCAAGTGCCGGTAAGATGCAGCAGTTATATGCCTTTCTCATGAGGGATAGTGGCAATTTACCAATCATGATTTGAGAATGCTTGATGAATGTGCTTGTTTCCTCGCGATGCCGATTTCCCGTGTGAAGTGACAGATAATGAACCCGGCGTAATGGATTAGCAGCAAAGGTATTGCGCTGCTAATCCCTTGAACGCGTTGGGCTTACGACGATGGTGGCTGCATTTCGTTGCGGTCGATGTGCGAATGAACCGTTCAAAATCAATCCGCTCGCGTGAGGAAATCGTGATTATTTATTATAAAACGGCGTTTCTCTTGAGCGTGGCCCAAGGCGCGCCAGGTATACGCGTTCACTGCTCGTCTGCGGCGTCCACGCGACGAAAAAAAATCGCAGCATATACACGGAGTGAATAATGGGGAGTGGGGCGAAGCATTCGTCCGTCCATTCGTTCTTGCTTCCACCCGTTCCTGCGTACGTCTGTGTAACCGTCCATGCGTCCACCCACCCGTCCGTGCGTGCGTCTGTTCGTGCGTCCGTCCCTGCGTTCGTCCATGCATCCGCGCCTGCGTCCGTTCATGCGTCCGTTCATGCGTCCGTTCATGCGTCCATCCATGCATCATTCTGTGTGTCCGTTCGTCCATCTATTCAGCACTCCAAGTACCACCATCTCGCATCTTTTCATCATTTATTCTCCATAAAGAAGCACTGCCATCCAGCGGACATTTCAAGGACTAAACGGGAGGTGGCACATGCACACTTTCTTACGGCTTGCGCTTCGGGTCTACTTCCCACCTTTAACCACCTCGAGTTCATGTTATATACTAGTTCACTGTATTCATGGCTATGCGGCCCAACGCTCGCTAAACCTTTCTAAAACCAAGGAGGTTACACCCAGCAAGTATAACGTAGCAACCCTTTCTTGTCAGATCGTGCTCAATGTACATGCCAAGAGCTGCTAATGGGGATCGCAGCGTGCGCGTTATCTAATGGCCGAATGTTCCTGTCTCTCATTCCCCCTTAGCAGCCCCATTAACATGTGCATTGAGCACTATCTTTTATTGTTCAACAACGCACAGAAGAAATCTCTCACCGGAACCACCTTGGAGGTCAAAATCGTAAGGACCGCTATTTCGGGTATGTGCCACTGGTGGTTACGTACTACGAGGGTCGCACAAGCCACGCCAGAAGGAGCTTCGCCCCTAAAAGGAGAAAAAAATTGGCGTTCAGCTGAGTATGCTATAAGCCACAGGAGACTCGGCGAACATGAAATGAAAGCACGTCGTTCCAAATGCCTCGTCAGATTGCAACAGGACATTTCTGTCTTCAATGCACCGGCACTCAGGTTTTCGTCCCCGAGTCGTCTTAGTGATAGCCTCTAAAGACCTTCGTAGTTTCTTTTTTTACGCTACATGACGCCTACTAAAATTTTTGCTATTGATAACTGGATATCGGGAGGGACAAGTCCTGTAAAGAAGTTGAATTCTACCTCATGCATAGCTGTCTCGACAAGTGATATACTACGACGAATGCTTTGATATATAGTGGCGATACATTTATCGGCGATAAGGGGCGTCTCTGGATGTGTACGAAGGGCACGTATGACCGATAATGACTTTTCCAGGCACACCTACATCATACAAGGTCGTAGCACGACGGAAGTAATTTATCCGTTGCTGAATAGAAATTAATGTTGACCCTGCAAACTGTCCTCGCTTCCATCATAGTAATTGCGTTCACGTAACATGTACTGCATAGTTTCGTCGGGTCAACTGCGTATATGCGGGTTGTTGAGTGATTTCGGTCGCTAACATTGACACCTTTCGCTACCGGCCGTTGCGACATGCATACTGCATCAGAAAATTATGACGCTCGTGTTGCGAAATTGTTTTTCGCGGAACTATTTGCAAGCTGGACGGCTATACCACGTATAGCTGTAAAAGAGAGCGTTACCGCCCCGCCGCGGTGGTCTAGTGGGTAAGGTACTCGGCTGCTGACCCGGGTCGCGGGTTCGAATCCCGGCTGCGGCGGCTGCATTTCCGATGGAGGCGGAAATGTTGTAGGCCCGTGTGCTCAGATTTGGGTGCACGTTAAAGAACCCAAGGTGGTCGAAATTTCCGGAGCTCTCCACTACGGCGTTTCTCATAATCATATGATGGCCTTGAAACACTAAACTCCACACATCTATCAATCAGGTCAGTGACAGACATTGTTACGTGCCCATAGAGACAATATGAATGGGGTTCCCAAGGGGCCAGTGCAATCAGTGCCTGCGTTAACAGGTGGAGCCTGAGATGAGGTCCAAACACGGCTTGATTAATGAACGCGCAGCGTGACGTGCCTGCGGATATTGATCGCTGCTGTCACAGTGAAAAGAAAGAAAGAATACACCCGCGGAGAAGCGCGTTAGTACGCGAGGCCTATTACGCCCATTCTAAAAGGAGCGCGTGTGCTGAAAGTAGTGTATGATTTTTCTTTTGTTTTGCTTTTGTATACATTGCCAATTCAAACACATTCTTGCTTTTTTCCTATTTTTTGCTTTTTCGCGTCGTCTAAGTAGGCAGATAGGTGAAAAGCATTTCACATGCCTTATGTGAACTGTATAGCGGCTATCAAGGACGCCGCCGTGCCTTCTCACTCAAGAGAGGCAATACACACACATGTATAGCGCCACTTGTCCGTGCGTCTCCTATTCGCGCCTTAAACTTCTAGTATGTTAAAGCAACAAGCCCAGTCTGCCATTTTTACATTGTGTTTTTTTTTTTTTCAATAAAGTTCTGCTGCCTACGAGTGATGGAACTCCGCCTACAAACCACAAATTGTACGCTATAGCAGTTATGTCTAAATTCGGCGCCGTTCTGGAAACGTAAAACTGAGCGTTACTGTTAGGGGGAGTCGCAGCGAACTGCCTCGCGCACGCACAAGCACGATCGACTTCGTGCACTATAGACGCGCCTGACCTCACACTGAGAATTTCATCTTATTTATTTTTTACTCTCCCTTTCTCTTTCAACCCCCTATTCCCCAACCCTAGTGTAGGGTAGCATACCGGATACTAGCATCTGGGTGACATCCCTGCCTTCCTTATTTCTCGCTTCTCTATCTCTCGCTCATACGGTAATCTAAATGTGACGTGAACCCCAACATAATATACGAGGAGTGATGATGTGGGCGCGAAACAAATCAAGTTTATCCGCTTCCACAAGATAACTTATGCTTATTGATAGGTTGTCGCGAGATCGCAAGAGAACATTTCCGGCAAGACACTTGACGCACTTATACGAACTTTTTGAATTTGGAACATTACAAAACAGTTTGAAATAGGCATTGGACCTTCAACAGAACTCGAGCGTAGAACTGTATACATATTCTGGGCCAATGGCAAAGTACCACCTGTGCGTTACGTGCCATTAAAGCGCTGTTAACGCTCTTGTTGGCCAAAAGCCATAACGAAATGTTGCAAATAGTGTAATGTATATGTGTGTGTTGTGTTTGCTTTTATGTGATTATCAGTGTACATATCACACTCATCGCCTAGCACATGAAGTAGTATGTCAGGTCAATTGACATCTATCTATCTATCTATCTATCTATCTATCTATCTATCTATCTATCTATCTATCTGTCTATCTATCTATCTGTGAAGCTTTAGAAACCAAGAAAAAGAAAAAAAATTGGTTGAATGCCACATTTTACTGTACGCTTTTCATATTTATTGTTTTATTTGCCTCAAGAAAAAAAAAAGAAGGAAGTTCGTACGTTTAGCTCTCACAATACTAAAGCAAAAAAATCAAAACATCTTAGATCTGGTGTTCACTGAGGTGAAATTGAAAAATTACCTCTTTCACACTATCACGATGATAGGAGTGGGGGAGGTGGCGAAAACAGGAGGAAGCGAAGAGCTGCTGGGAAGCGGCTGCGAGCACGAGAGGCATCGACGAAATTTGGCTCATTCCCACGCGAAATTGGCCCGGCGCGTGCGACCGCTGCGGCAGCGAGTCACGACGCCGAAGGTCGCGTCACGTATTCAGGGTCGGAAGCTGCGGCTTCTCTGACGCTCGATCAACGCAGGCTACGCCACCCCGGCGACGTGAGAAGATAGTGTGTGTGTGTGTGTGGACGTGCGAATTCTTAAGGTGAAGGATAATTGTTCATCTGTACACCACTCCGGTAATAGCCGTGCCACGTCACTTCGAAAATTAAATTTTGTGTGTGTGAAAACCCGCGGAGGTGCGAGTAAATAAATAAATCAATAGTAAATAAATTACCATGACCACGCGTATTTCGTAGAAGTGAGAAATGTCGGCCGAAAAGGGGATTACAAAGCAAGAAGCAAGAGTGTGGTGTGTGTGTGTCATATATATATATATATATATATATATATATATATATATATATATATATATTACTTTGACAAAGGCTGGTCCACCAGCCGAAACGTCATGTTTTTTTTTTAGTTTTCTCTCATGCTCGGAAACATCTTTCAAAACGAGAGGGACGCGGCAGCAACCAAGTTTGAACGCGTACGTTTTAACTCATCCCCTGACGAAAAGAGGACCCCTCCCGAAGCTGTTGGGAAATAAAAAATAAACATATTTATCCTTGTTGCCAACACTCATGCTGCCTCATATATATACATATATATATATATATATATATATATATATATATATATATATATATATATATGTGTGTGTGTGTGTGTGTGTGTGCGTGTGTGTGTGTGTGTGTGTGTGTGTGTGTGTGTGTGTGTGTGTGTGTGTAACAGATGGTCATCATACAGCATCATCAATGATGTTGCGTTTTAGATTGACAACACGCGAACCTGCTTGAAAGAGTGAAACACCGAAGGTATACTTGTCGTCAAAACCATTTCTTGTTCCTTTTGTTTCGAGCATTGACTCAACTTGAGTAAACATCGTCATTACCAGCTGGCGTCAGTCTAGCCGTTTTATTGTCATGCTGAACTGGTGCGTCGAGTCTAGATAACTGGCTGTCCCTGCTTCCTTTCCGCTTATCCTGGTCGCGTCAAGTGCACGTCCCGTCGCTGTCGTAAAGCTGCCTATCATTGGCTCCGGTAATAGGTCTTCGTTTGTTGACGTGTCGATCGTGGCGGATCCTCTTGTGCGCGTGGTTACCCGTTAACGCTGCTGCATCCGCTAGCCCACTGCTGGCATCCTTTTCTTTCGCTTAGTTCAGTTTCTTTCATGTTTAGTTTATTTTCGCTGGATTTTGGCGTCCTCGCTCATATTCTTCGACTTTCGTCGTTTCCACTGAGTGCCGTACTCTAGAAACACTCCAGGTCCTTCGGAGATGAAGCCAAAACCCGTACGAGCATGCGCTTACGTATACAGCGGCCTTGGCGAAGCGCAACGGAAGCTTACAACTTAAGCTTGCGCGAGCTTACAGGCTTTCATACTAGAACACGAACCAATAAAATAACGACCCAAAAATGAATATGAAAACAAGACGAGCGCTAACTTTAAGCTAAAGTTTATATCCAGAAATTCTGACCATTTTATCAGTGAACTCTGACCTCGTTAAGCACATACATTATGATCCAAGGCCACCTCATACAACTCGCAAGAACACATTAATTGATTGTGGTATTTTAACCGCGTACTATCTTTCCAGTTCAGTCATAGATTCTGGAGCCTGTTAGAGTGCCCTTGCGCGTGATCGTATTTTTTGTGATCTTTGCTCACGGATAAATAGGTGTGGGTTTCTGGGAGTAAACGTTAGTGTGAAGTTAGCGCTCGTTTGGTGTTCTTGTTCATTCGTGTTAACGTGACAAGAATTATGTGGCCTAGGGCTACCCATCAAGTCGATGACTCCACCCCGGGACGCAAACGGGAGACTGTGAGTTTCGGCGACGACCCGGGCCCTCTGTACAGGCTGCAGTTGAGGAGTGACGTCCCATCTTGGAAGCGCTACTTCCCACTTCGCCTTGCTGTACAGACTAGAGCCGATTGTGAATAGGCACAGCCGGAGCATATGCTCGAGAGAGCAGGAATTGTGCCTGCATTTAAAGCATGACTGCATCAAGACGAGTAAGCGTTCTGGGGTCGGGACATGCCGTTTTATTCCGCTCGTTGTTCCAACGCCAACCGAAGCGCTCTCGTGAATGACACTTCACTGCGCGGCTTTGGCGCGTCGCGGATAAGCGCGATGGTTGCTCTGCAGGAGGAGAAGGGGAACGGAGTTTTCTTGGTTACTTCGCAAGTGGTTGGCGTCCGCAGGATCTACGTACCTATCTGGAATCCGTAGTTCCTACGCGAGTTGCAAAGTTGTTTACAAGTACAAGCGCAATAAAGAAACAGTGGACGGGGTAATCACCAGGAGCCCCGAAAGAATTTTGAGCTACACAAGCTCAGCAAAATCTGTATTTGAGCAGCTAGACCGTTGCTACAATCCCAGTAACAGAAGCAGTGGAAAGCACATGGACGAATCAAACTCATTACATACAAAATCATCACTTGCTTCATCAAGTTTACAAAAAGTATGCTTTAAGCGCTATATATATATATATATATATATATATATATATATATATATATATATATATATATATATATATATATATATATATATATATATATATATATATATATATATATATATAAACTATGAAGCTCCCTAACATTATCTTGACGATAAGTGAAGTGAGTGCTAAGAGATAGAATTATTTTAATGGGAGGCTGGAGAGTTTTGCCTGTTTTTTCACATGACAGGCTACTCCTGTTGCCGGGTGATGACAATGATATATACAACGATAAACACACAACACATACACTTACATACACGCATATCATTCACATAACACATAAAATCACTCACACGCACCACACTATTTACAACGTTTTGTTCAAGCCTGTGGCCCGTAAGAATGTCAGTAGCGCTTTTGTAGACCCTAGCGTACTGGACGTGTTCTACCATGGGCCTAAAATATTTTTCAACTCCAAGTTTGTGTCCTGTAGTATATTTAAGGCCATCTTCAGAGACTGTCTCTTTGATGCGTATTTCGTACACTCACAGAGGACATGTTTGATGTCTTCAACGACGTTACATTAGGCAGAAAATGCTGAGTCGGACAGTCCAATTTCGTTCCTGAAGTAATTCGTATATGCAACGTTTAATCGGATGCGGTGTAAACATGTTTCATTTTGCCTGTTGAAATTTCGCGGCACCCTGAAGTCACTTGGATCGATCTGTACAAGATCGATCCAAGTGACTACAGTACACGTACTGTAGTTACGGCATTCACTAGTTACGTCATTCAGTGGTTCAACAGTGGTTACGGCAATCGGCTGCTTACCCAAAGGTTGCGGGTTCGATTCCGGCTGCGGTGGTCGTATTTTCGATTGAGGCGCCAACTGCTACAGTAAAACTTGCAGCTGGACGAGTTAGTTCATAATTGTGTGGAAATGATGGCAAGGGCATAGAAAAGACTATGCAGGGACAAGCGTGAACTTTCAGCTCAATTTTATTTTTCGTCATTCTTCATATATATACTCACGAAACGTAGTCACGGGGTCACATGGCCAATACCAAACGGATTACAAAAAGCCAAGCAAAAAAAAAAATGAGTTCACTATACTCCCGTGTACTTATGCCCATGCACTTAATGTTCGGGGCTAGTTCAAGAACACCAGGTCACTCAAAGTTCCGTAGCTCTCCACAACAGCGTGCCTCGCAATCATGTCATGATTTTTTGGCACGTAAAAGCACAGCAATTATTATTACCCGCAGCATAGTAGAGACATTATCGCGACGTTTGCTTTGCTCTAGCAAAATCAGCCGTAGGTAGGTGCCAGGGATAGACGATAAGGGACTCTCTATGTAGCGCTGTAGATGAGAGATAGTGTGTACAATGTAGTACATTGCGATCACAAATCTCGAGCAATCCCAACTTTGTGCTACAGGGGAAGGCAGCTGCAATGCGCCTGGATACGTACTTTGCAAACTCAATTCTTTTTTTTTCTTTCCCAGCGTGAGTGCAGATGCGCAGAAGTGGCAAGAATCTATCTATCTATCTATCTATCTATCTATCTATCTATCTATCTATCTATCTATCTATCTATCTATCTATCTATCTATCTATCTATCTAATCTCATTCATTGCGTGCGAATGGTTATCGGTGGGAGACGTTTGCCGATATAAGCCCTTCTCGCTGCACGCGGAACTGAAACACTCCGCAAGTTGCTCCGTCAGTCACTTGTCGAAAGCAATGGCCCGTCGCTATCACACACCGCGCCGATCATTTAAGGCCACGTTGTATCCGCTTTATCTGACGCTTAGAGTCCTTATATGCAGGTGATAGCCGGCACGATGCAGTTTCCCAAGCGTGCTCGTTGGAGAGCGGCGTTGCGCACGCCAGCTTATCTCGGCGCGCCTTTCGTTACGCGCCTTTCGCTCCTCGGCGAGAGAAGATAAACGCACGGCGTCACGTCACGGCTTCCGTCGTAAGACGTTTAACCGGGGAGAGCCCTTCGAAGAAGGCGCGCCTCAATGGCTGGCCTCCCCTCACGACCTCCTCGTACTCTTGGCGTTCGACCCTGCGCTGTTGTCGACGTCCATTTCGCGTCGCGCCACAAGTCAGCTGTCACGCCGGCCTCGCCGAGCGAGGGAGGCAGTGCAGTGCGGAAGAAGTGAAAAGGGTTTTGCGTCTCGCCAGCAACGCGTCACGAGTGAAAAAGCTTCAGCCGCTTCTTCGGCCTCGCGAGGGATTACCTCGGCACCACTGTTCGCTCGTCATTTAGTGAGTACACCAACGCGTATGCTTGGTTTTTCTGCGGCCGCAATGGTATGCCAGATGAGTTCATGCCTGAGGCAAGTTCGTACAGCTGATCACTACGAGACTGAGGGGCAGACAGAACAAGGACGTTTATGAGCTAGCGAGTTTTTCTTTTTGATCACGTCATAGCGAGGGCAATGCTATTGTGCATTTATGTATTTTCACGTGCAATACACCATACTGTTCCTGTTTGTCTCTCATTTCATGCTCGCGTAGTGGTCTATGTGTGCGCGGAACGGTTGATGCTTCAGCGACATCCCCGAATGTGTCCGATCTGTTCCGTGTTTTATTTTAACTGCTAAATGATCACTATCGGCAGAACTTTCAGGCAAGTCGTTCTTTTACAAACGGCTTGTAAAGTTCAGTTAGTCGTTGTAAATTGTATCTGACGTCTAGAGGAAAAAAATAATAACAATACTAGTAGTAGTAGTTGTTGTTGTAAGTGGTATTCGTCACAATGAGACAGAAAAGATGGAGTTCTGATATATAAAGCAAATGCGGTTTCTTGGAGTGTTGCACGGCCGCAATAAAAGGAGGACGTTCAGCTGGAAAGTCGCGTATTGTGTCGATACTCTGCATGACGTAATACCATGTCACCTTATGGCATCAATCAAGTTGTTAAACGTGATGTCCACGCAGAACAAAAGAAAACGTGTTTAAGCCATGCTGGGATTAGACAGAGCGGAGAAGTTTAGTTTCGAGCCTTCGTGGGATTTTGTCGGTTGACTCATGTCGCGAGGAGCAAAAGGGTATCTAAATATTATACGTTTATGCGCTTATAACGAAGATGAAGCATGCGTTCTAAACGAGCTTTAGATAAATGTGGATTCGCTGAGGTTCTTGTCAAACCTGTGGCGCAGAAACTTCGCGTGATTACCGGCTATTCCTGTGTGGTTTACTATGGGATATAGTTTACCACCTATGCCGATAATCAGCGTTGTATAGAAGAGTCTGCTGAAGGACACGCTATAGGGTCATTGAGCTGTTTGTCGCGGCTCGCCTCAAGGAACAGGCGGTAGCTGTTTGCTCTATACAGCCTATGTTTACGGCAGCGATCGTCTTAACCCTGGGCGGTGTCGACTTCCTAGACGCGTCTTTGCGCGATGCAGTGATAAGGCAGGCTGGTTTCACGGCTGTGCAGGAAGAATTCCAAGGCAGAGCTTTGCGTCGCTAGGCGTGCAAGACCCAACGCAAACGCGGTGAATTTTAGAACGAAACGCTTTACTTCGACTGAGCAGTGCTCTGGTGAAAGCCAGTTCTTGCCAATTAGTGATGCGACAGAACTAATGGCAAGCCCAACAGTTTTTTTTTTTTTTACCGTCAGACACCGTTCCCCGAAAGGTTAGTTCACTCTGATATTCAAATCACCTACTTACGAAGATGGTTTATTTCTATTTCTTGCAGTAAAACGGGTAGCTGGGCAAGTTGGTATGCATTAATATTATAACATTCAGCCCGCACAAAATACATAGAACCCCGCAGGTCGCGGGATCGAATCCCGGCTGCGGCGGCTGCATTTTCGATGGAGGTGAAACTGCTGTAGGCCCGTGTGCTCACATTTGGGTGCTCGTTAAAGAACCCCAGCTGGTCGAAATTTCCGGAGCCTTCCACTACGGCGTCTCTCACAATCATATGGCAGTTTTGGGATGTTAAATCTCACATATCAATAAAACGGTTGTCAGTGAGAAAAAGGTTTCCCTGTGACTTCGTGCTACACGTGGGTGGTCGTCAATTACGCATTTCATTACCATCGCGCCAAATTGCAGAATTCCGCCGAACTCGTATGCTATACAAGGTTCAATATTTTTTTATTCATTAAAGAAATGTTACGCAGCCACATTATACAGCCACGAAGGTTCTACTGCAGCGTGCTATTGTCTACGAGGGAAATATGACCTCCAAACTCGTGCACATGGCGAATAAGCACACACTTCATATCCGCCTATTGCTGCACGGAATGTCATTTTATAACGGTCATACTTAGTCGACCTTGAAAACGCCTTAGCAGCTCAGGCGGTGCTGTTTCATGGTCCAATTACATACCTCTCCAATGTTGGCGTAATATGTGACGTGTTCAAGCACTGCCCACAAGCTGCGCGGTGTTGACTTATGTGCACTGCTCGAACAGCCCCGTGCCGTGGATGTATGTTCACGAATGTGGTGGACATGGTAGCACAGCGCAAAATCCCGACATTTACTTAGCGGCATCCACAGCGCAAGGCCGCATTGAGAGAAAGGGAGGTGAAGGTGTTCCCGGGGGCATCTGTCACATTCCTGGCGGCTTCGTTAACCGACGAAGTTTGAGGGGCCTTGAACGTGGTGCCACCTCCTGGCAAGATCGCAAGTAACATGGCCGATGTGCTTGGCACGTCTCGTGGCGGAACATGCATCTTTTCTAGCCTCTTGCATAACATACCTCACGCGGTAAGCTCACTGTCGTATACTATATATGATTTTGGGAAAGATAGCGTGTCGGTGACGTGGAAAAAGCATTGGTCGGCTTGCTCTAGTGCTGGTATACCGTTATCTCGCGTTTGTGTGTTTTTGTTAGTGTTTTTTCATGTCTAAAATGAATAGAGTGTTTAGACAACTACACTGCAAGTGCACTTAGAATATGGCGTGGCGTTTAATCGACTTCTAGTCCATAACGGAGCAGCACAATGCGTAAGCTTCTCATTCTGACCACTGTTATCGTTTCCATATCCCAATAGACGTCTCCCACCACAGGCATTCTATTCACGCAGAGCTAGGTTGATTGAAATATCGTTCAATCAGTCAGCTGCTCAATCTATCAACCGATTACTCAATCAGTCACTGCACGTCTGCCGCAGGCCCATCGAGATCCGTTCGGGTGCACAAAGGAAAGATTTTTCGCGTGAATCGAAATCCAGTTTCCGTCTCATATATCTCGTACGCTCGCCCTTAAATATGGATTGAAACGTGGTTGAACAATTAAGGAAAGCGGGGACGTAGTATGTCTCGGTTCTGCCGTGAGTTCATATTTCATTCGCAAGGTCTTTCAAACGCCGATTCATCTATATCGTACATCCGCTTTCCAGTGATTGTCAGTCGAACGAATCGCCCTACCCCTTTCGTTCCTCTCTCTCTTTCTCTGCCTTTCTTCAATGCAGTGATTCATTGTAATGCGAGAGACTGGCCTTATATGTATAGCTTCGTCCGCGTCGCTGGCGTCGTCGTCCCTATGAGGTGACACAACAATCCGAGTCTCGCCCGCGACTGGAGCATATCGCGGCCCTGCGTCGATGATCGTCCTTGGTTTCCATGGTGAATAGCTTTGACAGGTCACGTGACGTGACCGCCTCCTGCGTTCTGTGCCGGACTCTTCTCCAGCAGCGGTGACGTCCGCGACTGGGCCGTTGAAGGGGCACTTGGCCGTATTGACGCGTCTCCAATGGTGGTTGCGATCGCGTCGCCTTGGTGGCCTTCGAACCGTTTGCCGAGATAGCCTCGAATGTGTTCCGATCTGGTTTCGCCGTCCGTCTCCCCTCTCCCTTCCCGGTTCTTTCTTTCCAGTGAGCTCGTTTGTTTATTTGTTCGTCTGTTTGTTTGTTTTCCTGTTGACATTTCGAGTGAAACAATTTATTGCCCCTGTCTCCTTCTTCCGGGCCCCGATCCCAACGTTTCGGCGCGTCTCTCTCCCAAACTTTTCTATTTGTTTGCCTTGCGCTGGTGCGCGTAGCTCGGAAATTCCCATTACCCGCTGATCGAAGAGAAGGTGTATATATTTCTCCCTGAAGGGCATAGTGCTGCCATGGTGCATGGTTCAGCCGAGCGGCGATAATGTTTGTGCTCAAATTGTCTTCTTTGAAATTTAAAAATTAAGTTATCGCTTTTCTAATTTTAAACGTAAGCTTGACGTCGTAGTGATGACGCGTGGGTTACTGCTGGTCACAACTGAACAAACTAAGCATCACGTTGAGGTATACGTCACTTTTACACGGTGACTGAATCTCTTTCTCTTTAATTTTGTTCCAGTGAGTGACGTCGCTGTAAAGGGAAGCAAGTGCACAGCGTGGCATTGTAAGGTATAGACAAAGCAGTACATTGTGGATGGCTAGGCTGATTTGGAATTGGAATCTTTGTACATGATTTATTTAGCTTGCCTTTTTTGCACAAAATATGCTCAACAATATGATAAATACTCCCAAACACTATCATTATATATTCTTACACAAACTATCTCTTTTAACTATACAGAAACAAATAGCGAAGATAGATGCGAGATCAACAAGTAGAAGCTGGCAGAATGAAGCAGCTACACGATATTCCTGTCCCAGATATTTTCGCGCAATATCAGCAACACGTGCATGCACAAACGTACCAGATACTGTACTTGAGATACTACCAGGTCTTTCTCAAGCTGGCGCCTCCTGCGGACCTCGACGCATTATAGACGAATGTCTTGGCTTATTCGGTCTAACAACAAGGTACTCTCTTGTCATCTACTCACCCCTTCCAATAATCTCCTTTTCTATCAACCCCCTTCGCCCCGCCGCGGTGGTCTAGTGGCTAAGGTACTCGGCTGCTGACCCGCAGGCCACGGGATCGAATCCCGGCTGCGGCGGCTGCATGTCCGATGGAGGCGGAAATGTTGCAGGCCCGTGTGCTCAGATTTGGGTGCACGTTAAGAACCTCAGGCGGTCGGAATTTCCGGAGCCCTCCACTACGGCGTCTCTCATAATCATATGGTGGTTTTGGGACGTTAAACCCCACATATCAATAAATCATTATCAATCCCATTCCCCATAACTGGAGGCAGAAAGTAGCGTCCGTTTATTTTCTTCTTCCTCGAATCACTTTCTTTTTAGAAGATGAAAGAGAGACAGACATCTTAGCGAACGTAAAAAGATCTGGATGGTAATGAGAACGGAAAGTGTGATTCGCTACCCTACACTTTGGAGTAGAGGTAAATGAGGAGGTAAAGGGACAAGAATAAACTGGAGAGCACGACAATCATAGAAGGTGTGGACGTATACGTTTAAAACGCCATCATCACCACGAGCACTGTTTGGGCGCAAGATCGTGCTTTCTAAGAACGTTCTAAGGGGAATTCGCTATCAGCTGGTCGCGTCGCATCTTGGAGCCCTCGATCCACTATCACATGCGTGTCTTACGCTGAACGTCGCATGATACGATAAACGTGTACGCTGTCGCCACGCGCCTGACTGATATACCGTTTCCGTGATCGCCTTGTGGACGTCATTGCGACTCGATGAAGGGCTTCATAGCTGTTGTCTCTATATAGACGGGATTGATTGATTGATATGTGGTGTTTAACGTCCCAAAACCACTATATGATTATGAGAGACGCCGTAGTGGAGGGCTCCGGAAATTTAGACCACCTGGGGTTCTTTGACGTGCACCCAAATCTGAGCACACGGGCCTACAACATTTCCGCCTCCATCGGAAATGGAGCCGCCGCAGCCGGGATTTGAACCCGCGCCCTGCGGGTCAGCAGCCGAGTACCTTAGCCACTAGACCACCGCGGCGGGGCGTCTATAGACGGGATCGGCCTTGCGAGGCTCTGCAGCACTGTCTCAATCACACGATTTCTTTATTGTGTCGCATAGGAAGTGTAATTCGCAGGTTGTTGTAGGCTTGGATACTACCGACGGAAAGGGAGAATTTTCGCGAACTTCAGTTCCTTTCAGTTTAAATGAAGATGATAAAACTGCAGTTAATAAAGCACGAATAATGTCCACGGTTTCGCTGGCTTGATTGTTTGTTGGTTTCGATAGTTTGTAATACAGAGAAACGAACCCCTCGGACAACTCTTCATTTTTCGTAATACATTGTAGCGTGTTTTATAGATGGAATTAACTAGAGCAAAAGGTGAAAATTTGATATATGAGTGTTGATATGCTTCCCCGCCGTCTTCGTATAAACATGAAATCAGGCTGGAGGCAGGCTTCGTCGTGGCGCCGTCCAATGGACGTGGAACCTGCACACCTTGGGCGTGCTTAGACCTAATTTCACTCCCATTCTGTTAGCAGGCGCGACCGATGCATGTCTCTCATGATCCACATTTCAAGCAGTTGAATCTTGAGTACTGTATGTGCATATTATGGCGTACATTCCTACTACAAATTCTGAATATGTCTCAGTCGATTCAAGGCGTCGCCATGGACTCTTTACATTCTTCTCAATTATTCTACACACTCCAATGTCTCAGTTTTGTAAGTGACTTTCTTTTTTTACCCGACCGTGATTAGCCGGACGTATGTATTACCCGCCTAATTATTTTCATCAAAGTTCGTTGCTCAGGCTCGAAGCTTAGAAAATAGTTTGTGTTTCGTCCGTCGTGTATTTCTTTCGTCGCGCGTTGACCATTACCTCGAGGTTCAAACGCCGATTCGTCACTCGGGTGCCTTTGTATATTCCTACATCAAGACAGCTGACTTGACCTTGATCTGTAACACACACGGCAAACTTCGACAAAGTGTTCACCTTTTTTTTTGTAATTTCCTGACGCCTTGGTAACATTAATCCTACAAATGATAAATTGGCAAGGCGCGTATGAACCACTGCGACATGTATAGTTTCGTGAACGAAGTTCAGTGCATACCGGTACGTCGCAAACGAAACTTACGCCAATGCAACCACTGTATAGCTATATGCACGGCATACGTTGTCGGCCGACCGGTTGTGCCCCCGCGATCTCCGACGACAGCGCAGCTCTGGCCGACTGGGCTCCCCCTACGCCGTCTCCTGCCGCCGTCATGAGCTCTCGCTGAGTGGTGCTCCGTCCTCGGACTCCTGTGACCGTGTCCATCTTTCCTATCTTCTCCTTACTTCTGTGTGTCGCTGTCCTTGCGCCTCGCTCTCTCCTTCCTCCCTCTATATATAATTTTTAATCCTATCCTTTTAATCCCTCCTTACCACCATCCCCTGTGAGCTACTGTTGAGGTGTCGCACTCTGATGCAGACAGTTACGGGGCTCACTTTTCTCTTATTTCGCCTTTAAGAATCGCATGAGAAAGCTAACAGCAGTCGCTGTTCCGGAGACATTGCGCGCACACGCGACCCAGCCAATGAACGGTGCGTTGAGGTTGCGCCAAAACGAGGGCATCTCTTGGCGGTGGCACACCCCTCGTCGTGTCAGTCATTCCTTGGCCGTGGCCGCTCGACGTCCTTCGGAACGCCCGGTGTCTTTTTTTTTCTTTCTTCGGGGATTCCGGTTGTCGTCGAGCTACCACGCAGCGAGTAATCCGAAGGAAAGATATACGCGGAAGGACGGGGATGTTGGCCAGTTCTCAGACCGACTGGATACCCTGTGCTGGGGAATGGGGTAAGAGGAATAAAAAAAGATAGAAAAAAATGTTGTTAAGAGAGACCAAAAGAAGACAAAAGATAGCGAACGAGGAAAAGCGAGAAATTAAAGAGAATACGTCACTTAAGTCTGTCTTGAAGGCCAGCTGTCCGCAAAAACGTAATGAAGTTGTCAAAGCCTTCTGGGCTGAGGATGGACTCGGCCAATGACCGAGGATCCTTTGTTCGGAACATCTCGCCACAGCCTGACCGCTCGCTCTATGTGCGCGCAATCCTAATGTTATTTATGCCAGTTGGCGGATAATTTTCGCCCACCCCTTACAGCGCCCGTGTCCTGTGCAGCGCGGCTGGCTTCCTTGTTTCGGCGTTACTATGTATTCTAATTTCAATTTTCCCTGCATATAGAGCGCGTTGGTGGTGTTTGCAGAGCTAAGTAAACTTTTTCTTGCTCTTGTTTCATGAGTCTCTAAAGGGAATAATGCAATTTGAACAACCAACGTGCCGGGCCACCCGTGACCTGGTGTTTAATTGTGTGTGTGTGTGTGTGTGGGTGTGTGTGTGTGTGTGTGTGTGTGTGTGTGTGTGTGTGCGTGCGTGCGTGTGTGCGTGCGTGCGTGCGTGCGTGCGTGCGTGTGTGTGTGTGTGTGTGTGTGTGTGTGTGTGCGTGCGTGCGTGTGTGCGTGCGTGCGTGCGTGCGTGCGTGCGTGCGTGTGTGTGTGTGTGTGTGTGTGTGTGTGTGTGTGTGTGTGCGTGCGCGCGCGCGTGTGTGTGTGTGCGTGTGTGTGTGTGTGCGTGCGCGCGCGCGTGTGTGTGTGTGCGTGTGTGTGTGTGTGCGTGCGCGCGCGCGTGTGTGTGTGTGCGTGCGTGCGTGGTCGAAAGTAGAAACGAAAAGAACCTCTTATAGATTTATGAATGAAACAGGCGCCAACAGAAATGACGTATGTGTAATGACACAATGAAGTGGTACACCCATTTTCACAGGAACACTAGAAACACGTTTTTACGTGAATGACGCACTAAGTTTACGCTAAAGAGCATGCATGATATGTTGCATGTATATCTGAAAGGCAGGCCGACACATTTGTTTACTGCCACCGTCGTACACAATGGCACGTGCCATCTCACATACCGACGTAGAGATTCTAGATATTACGGCGCGTCGTTGAAGTTTAGGCGCGACGTCACCGTAGGTTTTGATATAATGCTGATTACATCCAAGCACGCTGCGCGCGTTCTGTTTAAAGATCTAGCAAATAGAGTGCCTCACCCACGTGATTTGGAGGGCACACTATACATCTCAAACAATTGTGCAGCTCGACCGGTGTGGTTTGTTTTTTCTTTCTTTCTTTTTATGCCTTACTACATGCAAACGAATAAGTGGCCAGCCATTGTATAAACAAGTATAAACTTGTCACGACAAACATCGCATAACAGAGGATTCCGCTTAGCTGTTGATCCGGTGGGGTTTATAGCCGTTTGCCTTTACTGGAGCTCGCGAACTTACATATAGTGGCCAGCATGTCTGAGCCGCTATGCACGGCAGGTATGCATATAAAATAAGGACGTCACTTGCTAGTAACTTTGATTTGATCAAAAGCTTAAAGAGTGAAACCATTGGCGTATGGTTGGGCTCGTTTGTGGTGAGTTTCTCAGGTTTTATTTAAAGACTGATTAATTATATAACGAGTCTCGTTTATTATTTTTGATTTTTCAACTGCTAAAGTGTGATACTAGAAAAAAAAATAATGAAATCGCGGGGCACGGTCACTTTTTCAAGTAATATTCGAGATGTGGTCTTTGTGGTGGTTCTTTTTTCATGTCATTGAAAGCGTCTTGCGAAATACGAAGGCGAAAAAAAAAAGAAGCGAAAGAATGACGCGCCTTCGCTCTTGCGCGTTAGGGTGGCAACCCTCTTAATTGGCTTTCGAAAGAACGTAGCCCGTATATGCGTAGCGCATCGCGGAAGAAAATAATCTATCGACGTCAGCGTGCTGCGTATACGCCCATTACCTTTGGTTCAAAGATCCTTCGCTGTCCCAAGCGATAAGATGACCAACGCTGAACGGGGAGGTGAACATTTCACATAGACTTGCAAGCAAGAAAGCCACTGAGAGGGCTGTTGTGCCCAAAGTCCTCGTTCCTTAAAGGCACAATCGATCGCACATGCAGTGATGCCATTAGGTACTCCGCTATATTTATTTACGCATTCAATTAATTAATTAGTTAATTGGTTAGTTAGTTAGTCAGTCAGTTAGTTAGTTAGTTAGTTAGTTAGTTAGTTAGTTAGTTAGTTAGTTAGTTAGTTAGTTAGTTAGTTAGTTAGTTAGTTAGTTGCGTGTTAAAAATTGGTTTCAAGTTTGGCTGTTATACCGCAAATGTAGTCGAAAGACGATAGTCTTGCGTCTGGATAGAGTGAACAAAACGTTTATTTGGCGTTCTGCGCAAGAAAACCGGTGAATGGTATTCTGCAGGCGCTGCGGTAGAGTGCCTCGAGCGTGTAGCGGAGGCGAACGAGCGCATCGAGGCACGTTAGACACAAGCGTCATCTGGCAGTTATCTTCGAAAACGAAGGCGTGCAGCCCGTGGAGAAAGATGCGCGCCAGTCTCGGAGGTGATAAGGTGTAGAACGCAAAGCGACGGGCAGGTGCCACCACCGTGACGTCGTAGCAAAGCGTTGGAAACACCTTTTTGAGCATCGCGTTACACTGTCAGCGCAGCGCGATTAAACGCTACATTCCTTAGAGTTACTTGTGTGTGCCTCTTCTAGTATAAAGGCAGTCATAGAAAACGTCGAAGCGTTGTTGTGGCGCCTCAGATATGCGCAATAATTGCTTTTTAATTGCCAGTCGCACAACTATGAACGCTAAACCTTGAGCAATATTGGTGGGCGCTGCGGATGGGGTTGGCCGCTTAGTGCCGTTTAAGGTATCGTTGGGGCGGACAAACAGACAAATGTACATTCAGACAGACAGACCAAAATTTTTTCGTCGAAGGTCCCCAAGAAAGACTATCGTCTTTAAAAACAGAAAACCGATTGAACTTGACCTGCACGCGCTGTCACCGCCACCGGTTTGGTCGACTTGTCGCGCAAAGGCGGTTGGAGCCGCCCTCGACGATTTTATGCGATCTTTGGCGGGCTCCTGTAGCGGTCCCAGCTCACGCCAGGCGCCGCATCGTCGTCCTATCGAGCCTACCGCCACGAACGTCGTCGAAGGCGCCCAGTTTTGCCAGCTGCGTTGTGTGCGTAAACACACACGCGCACGAGCGGCTGCTTCGGACCTCACAAACTGTCGCGTGCCTGAGCCCATGCTTGCTCAGCGGGCATGTCCCCCTCTCCCGAGAACCACTTTACCCGCTACTGCTGTATACGCGCTGTGCGCTCAGCTGCGGCCGTTTCGAGCCTCGCTTTTTGCTTCGCCAACGTCGACTATGGTCGGACGCGAATTGATAGCGTGATTTCCCGCACCGGGCTTCTATAGAGCGACTTTCCGGCGGTTACATCCTTTTGTTTGGGCAAGAGGCCGCGCTCTTGTGGTCCGTTATCACGCAACACCTCGTCCGTTCGGTATGTATAAACACGGTTTCGTGAGCGCGTGGAGATGGTTGTCTTTTCTATTCTTTAGTTTTAAAGCCTTAAGTAAGATTAGAAAGTTGCATTGAATTGCGGTGGGAGCTAAGCGATTTCATTTGCTGAAGCGTGCAACCACAGCCTTGATCTAAGGCAGTGAGTGCCTCGTCTATCACTTAATCATTTGCTTGCCGAGCGCCACGTTATCATTCGATCTCCTTCCCACCTGGTAAGTACAAGCAAATAGTATCTAACCGAGCTTTACGTCCCTTATTTGCAGAAGAGTCGCCAGAAATGTTTTTCAAGAAGGGAGGGGAGGGGGCATCCCTTAAAATGGTCATTTTCGCTCTCTATGCCATGGCAAAAAAATTTAAAAATTTCAGGAGGGGGGAGGGGGGCACGGGTCTGGTTTGTCACCCCCTGGCTACGCCCCTGCTTATTTGCGCAGATGGTGGTAGACAGGGCCGGACGCCGTAGCAGAGGGCTACGGACTGATTTCGACTAATTTTCTGCAGCTTTGGGCGTAGAATTGCATGAAGGTTGTTTTCGCATTCAAAACCGTTCGAGGCTTGACATCGGGGGCTGCGAATTGAGCCAGAGGATTTGCTTGCGTGCCTATGGGTCGTCAAAAGTGCGAGCCGTCTTGCGCTTGGGAATAGGCTTGCGTGAAAGCGAGCGCGAAACAAGCAGTTGACGCGTCAACGCTGTGGAATCCGGTCTAGTTTGCTGCAGTACGGACTTCGAGACCTTCTATGTCTATCGACAGGAAAGCGTACGTGCCAGAATAATAAGGCTGTCAGGCCAGGTAAAGTGTGACAGAGATATAGCCTATAAAAAAGGCACGAGAACGGAACTTAACGTGTAATAAAATGTGTAAGATGTCACCTTGGAGGTCAATCGTAGGTTGAAATAACCGGACCGTGTCTTCATGGGAAGAAAAAATCTTCTCATGAAGGAAAAGAAAAATAAGCACCCGCGTTTGTTTTTTATTCTGTTGATTGATTCGCACCTTTACTATAGCAGCAGAGTAACGAAAAAAAAAACCAGGATCATGACGCTGTCAACGATGCGCTTTCGCTCTTTTTCGCTCATATTGAAGTCACTGGCCCAGCCCATCACTGGTGTGACCGGAGGGGTGGGGTGGAGGGTCTTTGAATTTCTTTTTGTTTTGCTTGTCCATATAAACACGCACGTGCAAACAGACGCACGAATGCCCCCCCCCCCCCTCCCCCCACTCTCCGAAAAAAAATTCTGGCTATGCTGGTGGTGGTGCCGCAGATTGGTCACTTTGTCACTCATGCGCTCGAGTCACTTTGTCTACTTGCACTAGGTGTTTGCCTTCAAATCTTATGCACTACGGTTAAACACACGAGCGAACAAGTCAAGCAGCCAGCTGGCGTTCCTTTTTACACAACACTGGACGGATTTACGGAGATTTGATTCGCTTCGTTTTCGATGTCACGGTCAATGTCGTCCCCTCTCTCCGATCAACAGTGGCTTCGTCGTCCTTCGAGTAAACTGCTTATTTGGCCACCGCGTACCCTTCTTCTTGCGGTTTACGATAGTCAGGTTGGTCACGTGTTCGTGGCGCTCGTACAATTAGGGATTGCGTGTCTACGAGCCGTCACGTGGACACCCGCCACTGGCTATCAAAAATCGTGACTTCTCGGGTCACCCCCTCACGGCCAGTGCGTATTCGCATACAAGGACAACTGGACGATGCCTGCGCTCTAATGACCGGCTTCTACGTTATAGGAGAAAGTCGCACACTAGGGCGTGTTGATTAGACAGATTTATTTTTTTTTCTCTTCACCCTTCGGCTATGTGCCGCTGTCCTTGGTGGTCGTGCAGCCAAGGGCTACGAGAAAGTGCTACCACAGTCAGATGTTTGGCGAGACGCGGAGAAACACTCACAGACGTCTCTGAACGTCTCTTGCCCGGCTGGCCTGCTACCGGCTGCGCTTTTTGTTTCTGTGTACGAAGCTCTCCGCTACAATGGCTTCGTAAGCACAAGTGTATGCACCGTTCATGTGAGTCCCTGAATCTTCTTTTTGAGTTACCGAAGTGAGGGATGTGACTGGGCTATAGTTTAAGCCGCTCATTGCCTGTACGATTTATTATTACTCGACGCTGCGACAGTTTCAATGTTCTAATGGAGCAGCGCAACGGTGGCACCAACTATAAACGTGACGCTGCCGGTGCCGCTCACAGCGCATAAATAAGGCGTGTGAAGTTATTAGCAATAGGATGTTATCACGTGCCGACGGAAGCGTGGCCAACGAACCGTGCTTTTCTAAAAGTAATTCGCTGTTAGCGTCGATGCTTCACTGCGGCGCAGTTCTATTAGGTGGTAAAACAGATTGTCAGGAGGAGGGTACGGGAAGTTGTGAAGCCCCAGGTTCGATTCGCTGCTACAAGGCAACGTATTGAAAGCATTAGGCTCAGCTGCCTGTATTCATTTCAAGTATATGCTGACGAAACCAGAATTCCCCGTCGTTCTTTGGCAGTGTTTCAGGCTCACTAAATTAGCGACATGCTGATACAAAATGCGTGCATTTACGAGCAGTTTTCAACGCACGAGAGTTGTGTTATATTATCGCACGCAGCTACTCAGCAATATCACTTAGTGACCGACAATTGAAGGCAGATCGCAATCTTTGCTTGCTTGCTGATTGTTATAAAGTGAATAGTGGAATACTAAAATGACCAAAAATGAAAAAAATTGGCCCCGTATCTGCATGTAATCTGTAAATGTCGTCGAAAGACGATAGTCTTGCGTTTGGAGAAAGTGAACAATTAATTTGATGTTCTGCGCAAGAAAATCGGTGAATGGTATTTTGAAGACGCTGCGTTAGAGTGCCTGGAGCGTGCAGCGGAGGCGAACGAGCGCATTAAGTTATGTCACACGTTAAAGTTACTGTATATGTGACTTTTAGGTAGCATATACAGTAACTATATCACACGCGACACATTAGCGCCACCTGGCAGTCTTCTTGCAAAACAAAACACGTGTTCTGGGACGGGTGTGCGCACCCATCTCACAGGTGATAAGGTGTAGAACGCAAGGCGACGGGTAGATGCCACCACCGTTTCGTTTTAGCAAAGCGTTGGAAACAGTCGCCTTTCCGTGCAAGCGTTGGTTGGTCAGCGCAGCGTGATAAGCGCTACTGTCCTTAAAGTTACTTATGCATGCCTTTTCTATTAAGAGAAGCAAATGCAGAATATATACGTGTTGTTATGGTGCCCCAGACATGCGCAATAATTGCTTGTTAATTGACAATTGCACAAGTATGAACGCTATATCTTGAACAACATTTGTGGGCGCTGCGGATGGGGTCGGCCGTTTCAAGTACCCGGGGCCGTTAAGAGTGGACAGGCAGACAGAGCAAAATTTTTGAGTCGAAGGTCCCCAAGAAAGACTATCGTCTTTAAAAGAAAGAAATTGGTCAGATTCCACGTACCTTTGAAATCGACGTTATGCGAAGCATGCGGATGAAAAGTGACTGCGCTGTAATATTTTACGCATCCATACGTTATGAAATCACGCGAAAGACATGTACAAACGCAGATATACGTTGAACCGTGCGGTGACACGCAGAAATGTACACTCTAGACAGCTTTGTCTCCTCTTGCGCTTTAAGGGCAAATGAAAATTACAGAATTCTTCTTAAACTCATTGCGCTTCATATCTTTGACTTCATTTCTGCTGTGCCCAACATGCTGTTTTCAATTCCGGTGAATATTCACTTTACTGAACTGTTTCGGTGAACAATTTTCTTGAGTCCCTAAAAGTTCACCCAATTAAAAATTCACTGTATAATTGTATCTTTAACGCCTCCTTCTAACGGTCCTCACCGCATAGATTGTGCTGGCTTCCTCTGCAGGCGTTCATATTACAACTGTGGCCCTGTAATGCGCTCTTGTTTAGGACTCTCTTTTATCGCTTTATTTTGTCCATGTTCTAGGGGTGCACGTTAAAGAACCCCAGGTGCAGGGGCGGCGCCAGGGTGGGGGGCAAGGGGGGGCTGGAGCCCCCCCAAAATTCTCGCCTGCCCCTCCTATGCCCACCCAAGTGCCCGGAAGCATATATTGAAAACCTAGTAGGAGCAGAGCTAGCTTGCCCCCCCCCCCCCCGGAGGAACTCACTTTTCGTGGTTGCCCCCCCCCCCCCCCAGTAAAAACATCCTGGCGCCGCCCCTGCCCAGGTGGTCAAAATGTCCGCAGCCCTCCACTACGGCGTCTCTCATAATCAAATGGTGGTTTTGGGACGTTAAACCCCACATATCAATCATGTTCTAGGGTGCGCACGTTTTCCTGATTTATAAAAACTCGGCGTTGTTTTATTAAGATCACTTGCGAGTACCATTTCGGGTTACTGTCTCTTTGTGTGTCCCGTTCACTTTCGCGGTTACCTCTGCTAATCACGAATCACCAACGGGCCTACACGCACGCGCACACAAGTCCGTTCGCTCAGAGCACAGTCTTCCCCTCTAAAATCGTGGAACATTTGTCTCTCCTTTGGGCGTCGCGTATTGCCCACGACCTCCTCTGTGCTCTTGCTCCGGTCTTCCTTCGCAGCCCCGAGTGTGTGTGACCAACCCTGAATGGCGCTGCTGAGTCACTCGAGCGCCACGGAGGAAGGAAAGGTTTCTTTCATCCGTGCTCGAGCACCCTCGCCAGAAAAACGTGTTGCGCGACATCTGTTGAGCGGGCTATAAAGCACCGCCTGCGTGGTTGGCAGACACGCCGCGCGGGGACGCCACCGTGCTTGATGTAGCTCGATGCAACGGTTTGATGTTGCTACTCTCCTTCCCCTCTCTCTCAGACCAGGCTGAAGGACGAAGAAGCCGAGAGTGATGGTCACGTGGGGGCTTACGATTGTGTCGTCATCAGGTGCGTGTGCGTGACGTCAGCACCTGGAAAACTACGCACCTCACGCAGAGTTGCCATTATGTCCGCGCTTTTCGCTTGTGACGAGCGTTATTTGTGACGGAAGGGATTCCCTGTACTTTCAGGGCAGGATTTCGGGGATTCGATTCCGCTTAAAGGCAGGTTTAGCTTGTGTATATGTTTTTCTTAGTTTTTTTTTTTCTTGCCTTGGAGCGATTGATCGGCTGCCAAGGTTAGGATGCTTGCCAGCATTTTTTCCCAAGATGTCAAACCTTCCAACATTCACTCGACGTAGGAAGGAGCAAACGACAACTGTTGTTTGAGAAACGGCTTTTTCTAGAGGCCTCCTGTAACAAGCATACCTGCGTGGGCGAGGACGTTGATGTTGTAAAAGCTCCACAATTGAGAAGAAGCAGTGCTTGAAAGATAATCCAAACAAAAGGAAGCGGAATCTTAAGAAATAGATTCTCAGTGGAATGAAGAAAGGGAAAGGGGAAAGCGGAGATAAATACCATAGAGATTTCCGAGTAGCGCGCACTGGTCTGAAATATATCGTCTTTCTTTTTACGTTTCGTATTTATTAGCTGGGTATATTTCGACACCCTGCTTACACAGAACGCAGTTGTTAGGTTACGGTTTAATCCAAGCCCAGAAAAGCAGCTGTGCAAAAGTGTTGTGTGTTCGGGCGAATAATCACGTTGCAGCCAAAGAATAGTACTGTAAGTTGAATTGTTCGTGGTGACTCATGCGTAATCATGCATTTGTTCTGTATTGCTCGCTCACTCATTCGTTCTTCCGGTCACTTTCTGTCTCGTTCTTCTTTAGCGCAGTCTGTGCTCTCTTCATTTGAGATTCCGATATATATATATATATATATATATATATATATATATATATATATATATATATATATATATATATATATATATATATATATATATATATATATATATATATATATATATATATATATATATATATATTGTGGTGAAGCCTTCGAACAGTGGGTCGTCCTCTCCAGCGCCTTCTAGTGGGTTGCCCTTTTTAGCAAGAAGAAGAGCAGCTCGTGCAGAGAGTCGGTACCCGCATTGACTGTCGCTGTCAAGCATCGTCGACAAGTGTCCGTCAATAAACGTCTCAATATATATATATATATATATATATATATATATATATATATATATATATATATATATATATCCACGTTTAAACAACACAAACATACATGATGGTTTATAAAACCACCAAAAAATTTTTTTTCTATACGTCTCCTGGCCACGTCGTATTGAAATTTGAAATAAGTAGCGCTGATTCACCGACGGGATTTGGTGAAATGACAAAACAGAAAAAAAGTGAGAAAAACAAAAAGAGAAGAGGGCGGGGGGGGGGGGCTGTGGGCGTGGAGCCTACATAAACTTACAAATATTTCGAGGAGGGTGTGGGAGGATTGCCCCCCAAAATCACACGCCTGACTATAGCACTGGATTGTTTCGCTCGGTCCCGCGGAACAACTCGCATTTATAGAAGTGACCGGACTAACTACTGAGGCGGGAAAGAAGTGAAAAAAAAAAAGGGGGGGGGGGGGTCTCGTCTTTGCCTGCCTACGACGAGTGCTCGTTCTGTCCACCTGTTTTTCTTCACATTTACATTGCAACTACCACTAATAACATCACATATACCTTGCTTGACACCACTGTTTGTTAGTTATCATTAATATTGCCTAAGTGCTAGTTACCTGCGCAGCGTGAAACGCATGACTGAAGGCGGCGCTGCCAAGCGGGCAAAAAGTACCGCCATCTGCTCACCCCTCGCCGCCTCCTCTTCGGCGCGTTGCTTTTTTCGTTCGCTTGCGACAGTGGCGTCCCCTGTAACGCGCTACGAGCTTGCAGTTTGCTTTCTGGTTGTTGAGAGGAGGAAGCGGTGCAGATCAAAAGAATGCTGTACTCTTCCAAATGTGTAGGGGTTTTAGGCAAGCGGGCTTTTCGAAGCGACGAGGCGGCGATAGCGTCGACTTGTTCACACTACATCCCTTTTTCGGCTTGCCGCGCGGCAGAAAAGGCGCGCATCTGGCGCTTTTGCGCACGTGTCGATATGACGCGGCAACGCTTCTCCCAAGCGTACACCAGCGCCACCACCGCGCCTACGCTGCTTGCCATTCTGATTGGCTCCGGCAAAACGGCGAGCCTCGGCAGGCGAGAGCGATTGCCCCCTTGCCGCTTGGGTTTTCTCCCGCTTTCGCCGCATAAAGGCAACGTTTTTCCCGCTTACCGCGCTGCACCTCACCGCTTTGGCCGCCCCGTGTTCTGTGAACGAGCCTTAATGCATAACCTTAATGCCATTCACTCCACGCCTGGGGGATGAGGCTTGGTTTTCGTTTTTAGCCTTATCTCGTGATCCATGTACTACGCAATTGACGCCCTTCCCTACAGGACCAACAAACATGCTCGGGTACGGGGGACGTGGAGTTTTGGTAAAACGGTTAGTGAAATACCATACAACTATGTGGGATCTATATTTTCGTGTTTAACATACCGAATAATTGGCTGAGACATATTAGCGCGAGGAATAAAACGACAAACAAAAATGAAGACAAAGACAAGCGCTTCTTCATCTTATTTGTTGTGCCTGTCGTTTTATTCTTTGCACTAATTATTCTGATTCAGTTATACACCATCAACTAGTCCAACAATTGATTCATTTAAAACACAATGGAACCTGTGACATAATGCTGAATTAGTGCACCACATTGGTTCCGTGATAAATCGCAGGTTTTTTATGTGCCTGTATGCTAGATTTTTCACACCTTATATGTCCAAGGAAAAGAACACTGTTCGTTTAGGATGTTGAGACTTGCAATGCACTATGTAATTTTGGCTATTTGGCTGTAAGGTGCCCCGCGATGCAGAAAGCTTATTGCTTGAAACAAGTCTGATCTAGCGTCAGGGGGAGGATTCATTAGTTCCGTATTACAATAAGTAAGTTTAGTATGTTCTCATTCTTCTGCGACGCTCAGTAATAATGATTCGAGATATCAACGAAATGTTCGAAACGCTTTTATATCTATAGCTTTCTTTCAGAGGACCCTGTGACAGAATGAGCACCTTTGAAATTGTCGAGACGCCCTAACGGGAAGTGCAAATTGATAGATTGTTCGTGCACGGAACTACAGATCGCCATTCGGTGTCAGACCTGTCAACCGCCAGTTGTCTTATGCGTAATCAGTCCACTCAGTTTTCGTGGGAGAGCGCAATCCAGCCATGTCCTGGATGCTATAGTGGTCCCTTTAACAGTGCACCCATCTGTATATATGCAAGCATGCAGGCTCGGCATGACAAGGCTATTTTCGCGACATTTACCGATTTCGTACCCCTGCATTTTGTCATTTTTCTTGAGCTCAATGTCGGCTTTATATAGGAGACCACGCATCGTTTCCTCGGCAACGTTTCGTTTGATGAGGCTTCCGTTGAATACGCAAGGCACTCAATCTAAGGGCATGCAGATTGCGAGAAGTAATCCAATCGAGAGAAAGACGAAGGTATACGAGACGACCATTCCTCCATACGAGACGACCATTCCGATGTCTTTCGTAGAAAGTTTCTTTTCTGCATACAACAAAGAAGCGGGAAAATCGCCGAAGTCCTATATATGTGAGCCGAGTACGGGGCTTTGGAAAGGGTCGGGTTTTGCGCCTGGAGACAAGCAGTTCGTGGCGCGGCGTCTGTCTGAGGGTCACCGTGACCTTGTCCCTTTTTTTTTTCCCCGCGGCGTTCCTCTTTTCGAGCGGAGCCGCCGGCCCCGCGCTGGGATTTAGCGCGAAATGTATACGCACTTCGACCTTATTGTGACGTCTTTATCTTTTCGTACTCGCGCTCGTTCACCTCGACGGCGTTATCCATTTGAAACTGTGCTTACATCTCGGCGGGGACAAACAAGAAGCAAACACGCAAGGAATGCGATTAAGAAGCGCGGCCACGTGCTTTCGACGATCGATAGCTACCACTTCTTGCCGTGGCCGCTTGGGTCGCTACGGAGCAAGACAGGCCAGTTAAGAAAAGTTATCCACACACAGTGGTCAAACGCGAGTGCATATTGGATCTATAGTATATGCGCAGTGGTCGCTGCAGCCACGCTGTGAGATCGTTCACCCCTGCTCGTCGTGTGGCTTTATGCTCTGCTTTTCATTCCCCTCCTCCTCCTCCTGCTCTGTGGCCGTCTGCTGGCGCCCTGGGTCGAATCGTGGAGGAATCGAGGTTCCCCCGCGATAGTGACGCGGTCGCGCCTCCGTGACCATGCGTTTGGCGCTGCGAACCACAGACATCTGGTCGTGTACTGCATGGTCGCATTTGCGCCAATCGGGTATGCATATATGCACGTTCGCGTGGCCTTGTGTGCTTTTACACCGTTGTATTCGAGAATGACGTGCGAGAAAAACTCTCGAAAGCCTTCCAACAAAACACCTCACTCAGCCAACTACGGTCTTTCCTACGGAAAAACTAAGTAGTTGATATGTGCGTATACCGTCGTGCACAATGCGAGTTTCAACACGATTCTGGCGGTCAGAGCTGCGCCAGCATCGCACGGTGGATGCGACATGGAAAACAATCTGTTACGTTAACACTGCTGTGGCTAGTGATATTTCCGTACATTACAAAAACTACTTTCACTTTTGGCGGCGTTGCAGTGTAGGCTTGGAACCCCTCCAAGTATGGCCAGCGTGTTGCGATTCATTTTGAGCGCTACAGTAAGTCGCCTAGAATTCGCAGCATGTGCATTAGTTTTTCGTTCTGCTTATTGTCACGGACGGCTATTTTCGGCGACACCGCGTCACGGCAATTAACGGGCGCCGTACTCCCCGACTGACCGTGAGAAACGGCGGCACATGAAAGGGAACCGATAAGTGCAAAATGGGGGTGCTCTCCTTAGAACGTCGCCGCCGACAGTTAATCCTTTTATAACCGTGGCGACGTCTGCAAGGTCGTAGAAGGCCGCGGTATACCCCGTACAAGGATTAGACTACAAGACGCCCGGCTGAGAGCTAAGTGGTTGACCGTTCCCACAGAGAAAAGCGTGGGAAACGCTCTGGTGGCCAAGCCGTATGACAACAACCCGACAGGTTGTCACTCTCGCTAGCTGCGGGCCCTCTCTCAATTAAAAAGGGGTGGGGTCAAAATATTTTTGGGGCGGAGTTTCCCCTCAATTAAACGCGCATGATTGGACCCATGTAGAGGTCTCTTGTCCCCAAGGAAGAGAGCGAGGAGACACGAGGTGGATTTAAGCGCAGGATTTTGCCCTGCTAGGCAGACTAGTCGCTGACCAAGATGGTGTAGAAACAGATCAACAAGCATCTCTTCTAGAAGTTTTTAGGGTGGCTCTGTATCGGCTGGCCACCTAAACGTAGCCGTTCGTCTAGCTGTGACGCGATATTAACGTCTGCAACGTAGACATCGGGACTTCGCTTCGAGTTAGCTCAACCTGCTCGAAGTCACCTGCAAGCACTAGCCTCCCGGAGCCACCAGCGTTGCAACACCGCCGACATCGCAGTCGTGCCAGAACTCTCTTCGACTTCTCGCATCCGATCGTCGGGGACACAACGCTGCCGGTCATCACACGTATGCCTTCACCTGTTTATATCTTCGAACTTTCTCCTCCGTCGTTCTATTCGTGTTAGTTTGTGTAGGTTGTAATAGTTCTCTCTCGCAAGCTGATTTATTGTTTCTGTTATATATTTCTTTAATTGTATCAAGTGTCGTTGTATTTTGTTAGTTGTATAGAAGTGTTGTATGAGATCCCGTGTTGCTGCAATATCACTAGAGTAAAGTTTGTTTTGTTTTCCCACGTCTCTGATCTCTTCACTGTCTCTGCTTGCGTACGGAACGAACCAACCTGCTGTCATTCCCGTCGCCGACTTCGCGCTGGCGACGCTAGAGTGGCAGCTTGTAACACTTATTAAATAGCAATGTGATCATATTGAATATAAACCACTGGTATAAATTGATCTTGCCCCATATTCGTAGCCAGAAGCATATTTCGTTCAACCTCGTAAACCAACCAGCCCATGTGGTAACACTGATTCCTGGAACAAACTCACGTGAATACCTATATAGTTTCGATTACACGATAATCACGTAAAACGCATCCCGAACGGTTAAATGAGCCATCCAGCATCCCGTGGCCCCCACTGTTCTTTCATCCGCTAGCCACTTACGGTACTTGCATGCTTGATCCATATCGCTGTGCGGACACCGTTTCTTCCCTCGGTATCGGCATCATTCACGCGGGGCGCAATTTAGCTTCACATTGAACGTGAAGAAACGCTCCTGGAGCGTTTATTGCACATGCGTAGAGGTGCTTCCGCTCCAGAGGTGTGCATGCTCCCTCGCTGCGGGTGCGAGAGCGGCGGCGGCGGCATGGTCGTCCCCGTCGGCGCTGCGAAATCGCCTCGGCGCCGCGCCGTCGGGTGGCGATAACCCGTTCCCCCGACCGTGAACGCCCTCCTTCACCGACGTGGTGTCTCTGTGTGTGGCGCTGCGTGCGAGCCGAGTTTCGCCACCGCAGACGGCACCAACCGTTCTCGCACGACCGCGGCTGAAACTTGGGGGCCGGGCAGACTTGCCTCAGACGCAAGCCCGCCAGTCGGTGTGTTCGGATTTTCTTGACGCGCATTCGCCGTTCATTGAATCGTTGCAGTTTCTCGTACCTCGCGTTGCCGTTGCGTAGCTGCGCGATTGGTGTACATGTCATTACTCCTACCTTAACTTCAAAGTACGCTTTTGCGGAGTTCGGGAGTATAAGGGTTCCCAAGCGTTATCATTAAGCCGTCCACCATTCACTTGAAAATTAGTCGGAATGCTGAAAGCGGAGTGGCTCTCGACCAGTGATGTTCCGTACTACGCCCGAAAATTCCCATTCAGAGACATGGAAATTCCCTATTTCGCTTATTTTTCCCTGCAAACATTCACGAAATTCGCAGCATTGTCCCCTGCACAACAGTGCTGATTTCTGCCACCATCCACGGACGCACATACTATAATTACACGTGTCTGCCGTATTGACGACTTTTGAAATCATTTGAAAGAAATTTATGTAGCGCGAGGCGAAAAAACGAACACGGGAAAGAATAGACTGAGAGGACAGAGCGCTCTGTCCTCTCAGTCTATTCTTTTCTGTGTTCATTTTTTCGCCTCGTGCTACATAAATTTCTTTCAAATGTTTCACCATAAAGCCCACATCGCCACTTTTGAAATCATGACTGGCCCCTCCACTGCTGCACGACAAAAGCATGACTTTACTCATATACTGTTAGTACACTGAACATTGTGGGCTTCAAGTCCAACACCAATTGTGAACTAGAAATCGCTCCACGTAAATATCGGGAAAACATTTCAGAGGCTATGCTTTGTCGTCGTTCTGTTCTCGCGCTATAACTATCGTCATGTCATACCAACTAGCCCAAACTGCCACACTTCTAAGCTATGCTTGCGTGGCGCATGCGCCAGAACCGATTACAGCAGATGGAGGCGCGCTGTGACCGCTAAATATCGGTCGTCATAGGAGAATTTAACCATTCCTGAAATTCCCTACAATATCACGAAGATTCCATTTTTTTCCTTTGGCTCAAAATGAGAGGCGGACATTCCCCGAAAAGTGGAAAATTCCATGCACGGAACATCACTGCTCTCGAGCGTTCGTCGGAATACACGACGAGCAGACTTGTTTCCTCGTCGGTACCCTTTCGATCAAACAGCTGTGCGATTAACAACGGCGGGCCCTGCTAGATGCTCCAGACGTGACATTCTTGAAGCCTCGTGCTTATGGAGTGTCTTTTTCTTATCTTTATTTTTTTGGTGAGGCGTATTGCAGTTTACAGAGTTACGATCTTACTTGTGTATAGTAAGAAACGTCGCCGTTGGCAGCGGAAGTGTTATTTTCCGCTCGTTGTACGACATTCTACGTATGCGGCCTTGTAGCACATACGGCAGTAGATGCCGCATGCTTGATCGGTCGACTACGGAGACATTCAGCGCACGTATGTCGAAAAAGCCAGCTGAAATAGATGCTATTCAAGGAATAGCGCTCCTCATGTTGGTGGTATTTTAACATCGTGTTATTACGAATGCTTCTATAGGTGATTCTGTTCACATCAGCAAGGCTCCCAAGCTGGTGTGCATCACCTGATGTAGTGGAAGTGTCCTTGAGAGCGGCTCTCTCGCGAATGATGCTGCCTCAACTGTGCTTTTTATAACATAAAAAAAATCACAGCATATCTATGAATTGAGTGATGAGTGGGGCGAAGCGTCCGTCAGTCCGTCCCCGCTTCCGTCTGTGCGACCATTCGTGCGTCTGTCCATCCATTCATCCGGGCGTCCGCCCATGCGTCCGCCCATCTAATGAACACTCCAAGTACCGCCATCTCGCACCTTTTCATCATATATTCATCATATACAAGTACCGCCATCCAGCGGACATTCCAAAGACTAAACGAGAGGTGGCTACCTACTACCGGGTTGCAGAAATTAGGTGCCTTTTCTCATCTTCTAACCACTGCCACCACTACATACATACATACATACATACATACATACATACATACATACATACATACATACATACATACATACATACATACATACATACATACATACATACATACATACATCGCGGATGCACGACCCATGGCATAGCAAGGAGCTTCGCCCCTCAAAGACAACATTTGCGAAGCGAACTTTACGCGTCAGCATTTGCAGCGCGTGGAAGTAAAGCTGTCGACAGTGAACTAACGTTGTTAAAAGCGCGGTCCGCGCGTATTCGACTCTCCATCGTATACAGCTCCGTCGGGGATGCGAAGCAGCCGCCCGTCTTTTGCGGCTCGCCCAGCGTATAGCGTAGCAAACCGGGCATGTGCCTGGTTAACCTCCCTGCCTTCACTCTTGTTGTTCTTGTCCTCCTCCTCCTCATCCCACGACCAATCTTTTTCCCCTCTCATCGTTTTCCTTCGTAATGTCGAGAGGTTTGTTGCCGCACAGCCGTCAATGTGTGTGCCGAGTGTCATGGTCAGCCACTTCAACAAAAGTAAAAAAAAAACACAAAAACAACTGTAGTATTTACGTTTCGAAATGCGGTCTTTAAAATTTCGGTCCTTTTGCAACGAATATAGCAAATGTTGTCAAAATAGCTGCGTCACACATTTCGTGGTACGCCTCTCCATTTCAGAGAAAGAAAGAAAGAAAGAAAGAAAGAAAGAAAGAAAGAAAGAAAGAAAGAAAGAAAGAAAGAAAGAAAGAAAGAAAGAAAGAAATTAGCGCCACGTACACGCCCCTTGATCTCCGTTGTGTTTCCTCCTTTTCATAACCACCACCGTCATTTCCTTCATCGTAAATGTTCTAGCGTCGTGCGCTGTTGACGATGCGTGGCAGCATTAAACAGATTTCGAACTGTTCACTTGGAGAACGGAAATTTCGCTTGAGCGACACGCTTCGGTTCTTCTTGACGGTGTGCGATTGACGCCACGCTTCCTACGAATAATCGAGGTGCCTGCCCACTTTACCCCGTGACAATGCGGGGGTGCCTGACGCCCGTTGGTGGCGTTGCTCTTCTGCGTACGCAAGTTGTTGCGAATAAGGCGGTCAAGAGTTAGTTTAGGTTACAAAAACGTGCTGTCGGCTGTGCCTTTCACGCGGACTTATCGAAGCTGTAGCTCGACAGGCACTGCTTTCGCGCGCATTCCAACTGCTTTGAGTGCGGCGTTTGGATACAGGCCCGATAGTCGGAGACATCCTGCCTAATCTGTCTCTGGCTCGCTTCCGCGTTCGTTGGTTTACCTGATTTCTTCTTTGTTCGCACATTCAGTTAGCGACAACGACGGAGACCTTGCAGGGAGTACTCAATCTTCGTCGGGCGGCTCTTTCCACCATCGCACATACGTAGAAGGTGGCAGCGGCAGGGAAAAAAAAAAAAAAAAACGGGGCGATGGGAGCAAACGACGAGGCAGTATACGATGTCGGGGCAATGCGTGAATGAAATCCCCCGATCTCTGCGAGGCCACACGGGCGCATGCGAAACCGGCGACGGTGTTTCGAGATAGGAAACCGCGGTTGACCGGGGCAGCATCGAGTGTCTGAGATCGAGAACGAAGAAAAGGTAATGGTGGCGAAGGTGAGGGGAAGATGCAGTCGGCTCGGTGAAAGGGACTGGTGTAGCAAAGGGAATGGGCGTATTTGCGCAACCGCAATTTCCCGTCCGTTGAGGTTGAACGCTGAGAAGTGAATGAGGGTACTACGAACCTGCCTTTCCTTTTTATCCGGGTGAAATCTGAAACCGCTGGATCGCATCTCGCCCCGTGCGACTTGCTTCCCGGCTGACGACCCTCACACCCCTCTTTTGTTGTTTTTTAGTTTTGTATTTCGCTGTTTCATCGCTACGCGACGGTGCCGATTCTTATTCCTCTGCCGTCTCGGCGTCCTTCTGCCGAGGAGTCAGTTGCGTCACCGATGGCTCTTTGGCGAGATTTAGATCCGCCGCTACGACGGCTTCGGGAGTCGCTTCTTGAACGACGACGTCGAAAAGCCGTGGGAGAAATGGACGAGAACACCGCCTAACTTCTTCGGCACCCTCTTGCTAAGGGAGACTGGCAGTGCCACTTAGAAATAACAAAACTGTAGAGAAACGCAGAGGGAGAGGGGGGTGCGCCACGTCACGAGTGGGGCCAAATACAACTGCGGGGCTTCCGCAACCGACGGTTGTCATCGTTTTTTTTGCTGCTTTATGTCGTGTTCTTTATTTCGTCCCGCTCTCTTTCTTCCCCGGCTGGCTTTATCCGAAACGGCCATGGGATTTCGCTCGATGCGCTGCTTCCAGTGGCGAGGAGGTCGCCCGATGGCGTAGCAGCGTCACCTCTCCGGCGTGGTGAGAGAAAGAAGGAAGGGGGAAGCGGAGAGGCGGCACAGCCAGCCGGTCGCGAAGGCTCTCACCAGCGACAGCCAAGTCTAGCGGCGCCAGACGCGCGTGG
This sequence comes from Rhipicephalus microplus, assembly GCF_043290135.1. Classification (NCBI taxonomy): domain Eukaryota; kingdom Metazoa; phylum Arthropoda; class Arachnida; order Ixodida; family Ixodidae; genus Rhipicephalus; species Rhipicephalus microplus. The sequence continues at coordinate 2,147,980 of NW_027464625.1, read as the reverse complement.
CTCTTTTGGCGGAGAGTGGCGAGACGGACTGCCCCAACTTTCGCGCCGCTTTTTTGCACCCCGCAAGAGGAGCAGCACCACCGTATCATCTTCGGACGGCGGCGACTTGCGGGGAAACCTGAAATCAGGAACCAGAGGCGCCCGATCTCCACTGCGTGCAACAGCCGCCGCTGCGTACCCGTCGCGCCTCCAGCGTCGCCTGGCGCCGAGCTCCGGCTCGCTGCGGAACTCTGGTTTCGCGGCTATACGCTCGACCCAGCGGCAAAAGCTGCGCGCACCGTCGGCGTGGCGCGCGAGAGGTAAAAGCCGGTGACAACGGTGGCCCCCTCGCAACGTCTTCCTAACTCGGCTCGCGACGGCACGAATTCGGCTGGGTGGCACCGTGGTCGTCGTCATCACATAAACGTGGTTTGGAAGGCCGGCGGCATCGATCACCTGCATCAAACGAAATAAGCTACACGACGCCGGGAAAGAAAAAAAGGCCTCCGGGTCTGCGACCGTAGCTTGTGCTGTTTGCTCGCTAGCCTCATTTCAAACCAGCTGACATACTGCGCGAGTGAATATTGGCTCACGAGTTCGGCCTGTGCCAAATTTCGTTTGGCGGTGTGTTGCAAGTGCACCTTCTGTGGTTCTTGTACGTGGGCCGTTGAAACAACAATCGGTGGCCGTGCGTGTGAATAAGCAGACACCGAAGCAAATTCGTGGGGTTTGATCCGGCGCTTCGCTTTCTCTTCCCATTTGCGCGCCTCGTCGGTACGACACAGTCAGTCAGTCATTCATTCCACCGTCCGCATCGCCTTCTCGGTGGAAGTAGAGACCCTGACTGATATGCGCCTGCTTGGCCGCGCGGGCAGGCTCCTTAAATATCAAGCGCACGTGTGCCGTCCCATTGTACTGGGTGCCGCCTCTCTGGTGTCGTCGAACGTGGGCTCACCCGCACTGCAGCTTCGGAGAGGAGTGGCGCAAGGGCGCTACTGTTGCCGACATCGGGCCCACGTGCACCACCACCACCACCGGCGAGCCTGGTCGCTGGCGACCGGACCCCGCTGTGCGCCCAGTTGAACGCACTCTGGACCGTGCGTATTCGAAGAGAGGGAAGCACCTCCTCCTCGCCCCCGGTTGTGATCCGGAGGCCTCCTTTTCTGCCCGTCGCTGGGCGCCCAGTTCTTGCCGGCAGCGCCTCGTACGCGCGGGCGTTGAGGCAGTGTTGCATTGCCGCTGCCGCCGATTCGCGGGGCATCTCTCGACCCAGCGTGCGTGCCGTGACCCAGTTGAAACGTGAGCTCGACATCTCATCGCTGACGCCGTTGTGCCGAGGCAAGAAAAGCACTGCTGTGGAAAGCGGACTCGTCGCGGACTCCTTGTCGCGTGAGTTTATCAGCGCCGCAGAAGTCAGCGAGGAACCCAGAAGGAGACTGCCTGGAGTCCATACGCTTACGCGCGCGTGGTTGCGACCAAGTTGATACGCTAGAGTGCCTTGCCCGGTGTTGATATACAAACGCCACTCGGGTGCCAGCTGTTTTTTGGAACTGCAGTGTCGCCTTTCCCGCCCGAGTCGCGGGTTTTCCCGTCGAGGAGGGAAGTGACCCAACAGGAGCGCGTCGGACTCGCTCTGAAGGGAGAAGTGTTCGCTGGCAAAAGTGTGATCGTCGTCCTCCGAGCAACGCCACGCACCTTACTTCGTCTGCGTCTCGCCCGTAACGGATTACGTGCGCCATGAAGGAAGATCCCGGCAGCGGGGAGCCCTTGCTCCCGGGCTCCTCTTCTTCCAGACCAGCTATCGTGATCACGCGTCCCACGAGGTAGGCTTTCACTGCACTGCCTCGAGCCGTGCCTGTTGCTACTAGAAGCGCACGTTGCTCAGCAGCTTGGTTCATGTAAAATCCACCGAAGTATGGCCGCTCTTGCAAAAAGAAATAACGAGGGAAGGGGTCATGGGGAGTGCGAACTTTCGACTGTTTATTCAATATTTCGGGCATAAGAATATACAGGCACATATATGCGCAGCAAGCTCGGTAAACTTCGAGCACATTTCGATCCAACCTAATTCAAGCGCACGCCCCAAGATGGGGCAATCATTTGCCGACCCACTGCAGTTCACAGAAGCGCGAACAGTGTCTGAGTAAGATTCAAGTCATGGGTAAAAGCACGAACACCTCGGCTTGAAAACGGTTAGATGCATTCTATATAAGAGCACGATGGTGTATGTCTATCTCTGACCCTTCATTGGCTCGGTCGCAGTAAAGAAAGCTTCTAGATGACATGTTGGAACCGATGCCCCGCCGTGGTGGTCTAGTGGCTAAGGTACTCGGCTGCTGACCCGCAGGTCGCGGGATCGAATCCCGGCTGTGGCGGCTGCATTTCTGATGGAGGCGGAAATGTTGTAGGCCCGTGTGCTTAGATTTGGGTGCACGTTAAAGAACCTCAGGTGGTCGAAATTTCCGGAGCCCTCCACTACGGCGTCTCTCATAATCATATCGTGGTTTTGGGACGTTAAACCCCACAAATCAATCAATCATGTTAGAATCAGGGTGCTATGCGTGGGAAGTTTCTGAGGCTGATCGGCATATCCGTGCCCACATTTTCTTAATGCACAGCATGTTGAATAAACAGCCGGAAGTTCGCGGCCCCCTTGATCCCTGAGGTCGTTGATTCTCTGCTCAAAAACAGCCACAATACTCCGGCTTTTTACATAAACCTGTACTGCTTTGAGCGGTACAGGTTCTTTATTGCTTTTCACGCGAGGCTTATTGTCATTGCGGTGTTAACGGTGAGTGGAAGCTCGCAAACGAAAAAAAAGAGAACATTACGCTTGTCTTTCGAGATTAACGCTTAATTAGGTGCATTCGCGCGTCCTAGTCATTGGACTCCCACTTTCGCTTACCGCTTGATTACCGCCTGACTTTTGCTTTTTTTATATATCATGGTCAGACGCTTACTGAGTCCCTGCTGACGGTCCCATAGCACACACTTTCGTTACTCTACAGTGACACACGCGCAGACGCGATGAATGGGTGCAAGTTGACATACTGTATAGCACCCGGCATATGCATGATGGCTTTAATGAAGCATTAGCCAATGCACACCCATTGTAGACTGCCAAGTGGCCACATTTTGTTCTAATTACGCACTAACTTCGGAGCGTGGGCACGCGTTGTACGTGTACAACTCAATTATATGATCGCGTACGCCAAGTCGATTATTCGGTGGAGACGTCACAAGTGCCCTTGGCGTTGCAAGCGTACGTCAACTGTACTAGCATCCTGAAAGAAGTTTAAACCGGCCGTTGCGCCGAAAGACGGCCTTCTCAGCTTATCATTACGCTAGCTGCATTTAACTGAGCGAAATAATGATTCTTTCAATGCAATTGCTTTCGAACGCTGCTGTTTATTACGTCCGGGAACTTGCGAGATGCTTTGATATTTCCTCTTCGAAGTAACGTGCGCTAAGCCTTGTATATCTCACTACCGGTTGCACTTTATAGTTTAATCTTGGCGGACATTTGCGCAATTACGGTGGTCTTTCTTGTGTGGAAAAAAAGCTGCCGGCACATTGCCAAAACGCAGCTGCTGCGATGGTGCCTTGGGAGGTAGTAAAGTCGCGGTGCAGTCTGTAATGCAGGAGTGCCCAGTAAATTTTGAGACGCAGCTTTAACCTGCGACCTGAAAGGCTCGTATATTTACCGTCTGGACAGGATGCCAGAATAGTCCCGGAACAGTTGTTTTTTTTTGGTCTCAAGTGAAATCGGCAGCACCAAGTTTTGCATGCTGCTTAGATACCACGTAATCACTTTATGGTTTTTTCTTCGTTGTGTTTGTGTGTGTCATAATTCCAGTTAATTTTTTTTTTTTCCGACAGCGGTGTCGCTTGTGGCATTTTCTGGAGCTTGAGAAACGAAGTGAATGGTTCACCGTAGCGCAAATCAGCAAAAAAGAGCATTTATGTGCACTCTACTCATAGTATAAGTCCACTAGCCGTATGATGCGGCTGACGGGATCCGACCTATTGGGGGATTCCATCAGGGGCGTTGGCAGAAATCTTTTTCGGGGGCGGGGGGGGGGGGGGGCACCTTTTGAAATGCTTATTTCTCGTTCTGAATGTCATGGAGAAAAAAAAATTGGGGCGAAGGCACGGGTTTAATAAGCCGCCCCCTAGGCACACCACTGGATTCAAGCATCTTTTGTACATAATGGTACAGAGTGTTGCCTGAGTGGAAGACTATGGAGAGTTGATGTGGTACCCATGGACGATGGGGAAATGAGTAATATTTACGCGGTGGTAATCCGTTGACTCCAATGAAGAGATTCTATGCAAATATAATGCAATGCTGTTAACAGACGAAGAAGCCGTTAACATAGATCTCCATATCTTGCATGTGAACAGAAGAAGAGAGGGAGAAATACGATAGTTATTCTCGATCACAGCGAAGCTTGAATTCCTGCCGAAGTGACAATCTTTTCTTGTGCAGTTAAATGCAAATCGGGGCACTTCTCTGAACAGTGGAGTGACTGTAGTTGCAGCTATATCGTGTCGGATTGTTTCAGTCGGTGGCGAGGAGTTGTCATCAGGCGAAGGATTACCAGATAGCGCTGTTATTGTCGTGCTGCGTTATACAGTGCTTGCATGTAATCGCCATTTATTGTGCAGTAAAAAAGGCAGTGTTGATTCGAAAACGTTTAAAGTCTATTCGCGCATGTGTTAAGACGTGTTGGTTATTATTATTATTATTATTATTATTATTATTATTATTATTATTATTATTATTATTATTGCTGAAGTTGCAGCAGTGGGAGTGCTGTGTGGTTGTGAAAACAAACATTCCCCCCCCCCCCCCCCCCCCCCCCCGTTGGAATAAGGTATCTGCGGCCATTCCGAAAACTTGCTTGTGAAAATAGCTTCAATTCTTAATAACGAAACCCACATATCTCTAGAAAACAGCTATAACTATAGACTGTATTCCAGTGACTGCAAGGCCTTTGGAAGGACAGCGCCGTCAAGACTAACGCAACATGAGCGCATCCTCACGCGTTGTCCTTGTCTTTTTCAAGCTCTTTCCATTTACTGCGTCACATCAACAAGGCCGAACGTCAGTATTGTTCTTGACTATGTCGTTAGGTAGGCGTGCAACGCTCTACAGGGACACAGTCCTCTTTATTTCGTATTTCAACAGCTTCGTTCTTATTTATCGTACACTCTCAAAAAAAAAAAAAACAAAGGCGGTGCCACTTACTAACTTTGATGCAGGGTGCCACTTACTAACTTTGATGCAGTAAACTGTTGTCACAACGTTTACTACCTAAGTAGTAACTGCAGGTGGTAGACAAGTCATTTACTACCTCTGGTTGCGTCTGAGGTAGTAAACGGCTGTGGCCAACTACCTGAGGTTACTACTTAGGTAGTGAATGTTGTTACAACAACTTACTACCTCAAACTTAGTAAGTAGCACTGCCTTTTTTTAAGAGTGTACTTTACTTTTTTTTTCTATTCTTCCGCGCACGCGCTGAGATTTTCTCGCTCCTAATGTTGTGCAAATGTGCACCGTGTGTGTGGACTCGTGTATACGAGTACACACACACGTTGTGTCCAGTATGTGTCCAGTATGCTGGACACAACGCGATGGGTTGAATGGACAGCGCGGAGTCCCGCGCTTTCTGCAATTGTGTCGATCCATTCAGCTACTCATGAGAAAGAATGTCGCTTTCATGGCTCTAAGTCACGGACTGTGCGTCGTGCCGATGCTCTGGGGCGCAGTCACAGCAGCCGTGCGTGTATGCACACGCAAAACCGCTCGCGTGTGGGACGTGTTGCACAGAGCGTGGTGGCGTCTATGATGCGATTTGCTGACGAAAAATGAGTTTGAGGGGGGGGAGGCGAAAAAGGTGAATGCACAAAAGCTACGTATGTGATACGTGGTATGCCATCTTACCGCTTGACGTCTTAAGAGGACAAAATTATTAATATGTATACGCTTAAACCTTTCTGTCTCAAGGTGTGCGTCTTGCATGGCCTCAGATGTTCGAAAACATTTGCAATCAAAAGTGAAGCATACGTGGGCTTACATGAGGGTAAGGCAGAAATAAAAAGCATAGGTGTAAATTTGGAGCGCTTCAGTTCCAAGTAGTATGAATAAATAGGAGCGTCTTTTCACGCGAAGAATGCGAATATTCGCCGTCTCAAAGTTTCATTCGTACATATAACCAAACCGCTTCATTCCCACCGCATTTAAGATTCAGGGGACCTGTCTAATTAAAATGCCGCCCACACTTGAAATTTCTCTGATTTTGTTATAGCGGAAGTGGAGTTCATTAAATATGCACGCGCAGGGAAAGCGATCATTTTGATGAGTGTGCGTATAGTCATCGCCGTCGCCCACTCACGCTTCGCTGTCGGCGCCGTTTTTTTCTGTTGATTTGTTTAAACAGTGAGATATATCTTGGATGCTTCGGTTTTCCCGAGCCCTGCGCTCCTCCGAGGTGAAACGGTGGCGAGGACGCCGAGCTGGCATTGAAGGTCGTCGCGGGTCGGATTCCTCGTCGTCGTCGTCGTAAAATGCTAACGTGCCCGTCGACGAACTATACTGAAGTTTTGGCGGTCGTTCAAGAACTGAGCAGCACAGTGGTGCACTCTACGAGACGGGTAGAGCTTGGCTGGCCGCCTGCAAAGCGCATCACTTTGCTACGTCACAGGAAGTATAAGGTCATGTGAGCACAGTGCAAATGAAGAATATGCCTGTACAGTGCTTAGCTATGGGCGGACCTATAGCATCGCGCAGGCCAACGATTGCTTCTAGCGTACGGCAGTTCCGATGATCCAGAGTTACATGCGGCACTGCGCGTGTTACTTATCTCTAAAACCTCCGAAATGATATAACCATGGCGGCCAAGTGATCTCTATACGTCTCACGAACGTTGCCTTATTACTACATCAAGCGATTGGTGCCTGTTATCGGGTATTGAAAACGTATTTCAAGGAAACCAACCATAGCACTTCAATATGAGGGTGAGCCACCATATGGAAGCAAATTCGCTACGCATTTATGTTGTCCAGAGTTTTTCATGCTTGTATATAGTTGTGCGTGCGTCTCCGTCAATATCACGATCCGCTGCGAACTTTTCTTTAGTACATTGAAGCAGAGAATTCGCTATCTTTGTCTCTGTGGTGACTGGCCGTGGTTAATAATAGTATCAGCAAGATACTAGTCCGTTATTAGAGATAGTCGCGCCACATTAGTTGAAACGTGAACGCTTTGCATATGATATAGCTGGCGTGGCTTATGTGGATGTCCGTTAGAGTGCATGTGTATGTATCTGTACTCACATATAGGCTAGTATAGCCGGGAGTGCAATGAATACCGGATTCACTCCCGGACCAGTATAATATCTCGTCATTCTAAGTCCCTTTAGAGAGGTTGTGAGTACCTTGTTAAAGCGCCATATAGCAGCACGCTCGCACATTTATAAACGTAACCCGATAGCATTATTTGGCAGTGACCGAGGTCTTGCTCATCTCGCTTGAAAGCTTTCGAGCGCTAAAAGTGGATTCCGAGAATAACTTGAAGGAACAAAAAAAAAAAAAAAAGAGACGAGCACTTCTGGCGCAGTTATTTTGCGCAGGTAACGCTCGTTGCGCGGCTAATACACACCCGCCTGCAGCGGAATCCATTCCCAACCGCAGAAAGAAATCGTTCACTTGTCCGTCTGGCTTGTTGCGAAACGGCATTCAAAATTGTGGTTTCTCTCCTCGAATCGTCGTCTGGCGCAACGCCATCGATTTTCGCATTAAATAGCCGGCACGGCTCGAAGAGCCGTCGGCCGGGCTTTCCAGTGTGCGTGCTCGCGAGCCACTCAGACGTCGAAGACGCGGCCTGCATGGACGTAAAAATAGAGGGTGCAAAAGTGGGAAGGGGAATCGGAGAATAGGGGGGGGGGGGGGGGTAGGCTCTAAGCGTTTCTTTCGCACCGTGTGCGCGATACTTCGCTATGCGTGCTCCGTCGCCCAGGTGTCGATTCGTTGATGACACGTACAGCGCGTGGTATGGGCCACGCGACAGCGTCCAAAGTTGCCCTTGAGGAAGGGACAGAAAGTGATAAGGCCTATTGTTAAAAGCTTTCCTGCTCGGCTCTTTAACGCACGGCTCCATCATCATCAATATGCGTGCTTAGAATAGGTTATCTCGTCCTATACCTATGTGCGGCTTTGTTGATAACGATAACATTTATCATCTGTTATATGTGATCTCTGGAAAACAAGCCTTCATGCAAAGACAGCCCGAGCGCGTTCGTATGTGTGAGCGAGTGGCCGTTCGGTCCGGCTGCGGATAGCATTAAATGCCTGCTCGTAATTTGTACCGCCTCTAAAGCAATGGAGAATGGTCTCTCAATAAAAAAAAAAAGAACAGCCGTCATGGCTGAGCCAGGCGGGTAAAAACAATAACAACGTATGTTGCCAATTTCGAATGTTCGAATATCGTACAGTAGTCGTGTGTACCCGAAAATAACTTTCACATTACTTTTCCGTGGATACAAATGTAATATGCACGTACATTACAGTCGCGGTCTACTGCACTTGATATGTCCTTCGTATTAAGGGCATCTGTTACACTCTAATTTCATCAACTCTGTGAAATGAAGTGAAAGCATAGGTCGTGGGTTCGAATCCGGCTGTGGCGGCTGCATTTCGATGGAGGCGGAAATGTTGTAGGCCCGTGTACTCAGATTTGGGTGCACGTTAAAGAACCCCAGGTGGTCGAAATTTCCGGAGCCCTCCACTACGGCGTCTCTCATAATCATATGGTGGTTTTGGACGTTAAACCCCACAAATAAATCAAGTGAAAGCATAGAAGAGAACCAGATAGCAGCTTTATTACTGCAAACAGTGCCACCAAGATAATAAGACAAGGAGAAGTTGTTGATGACAGCCTCATCAGTTGTTCGCCTCTGCTTTCCCACTGTGTGACGCTTATATAATTATCGGAAGGTTTGCGGTTTACCGCCGAGATTTACCGTTGAGTGCGTGGCTCAACACAAGCAACGATTTGTATTATATACTGTCAACGATATATGTTCTCTTGTATACCAGGAGGCAAAAAAAAAAAGGTGGGCAGATGCGATTAAGAAGTTTTAGGGATAACGGAGCAGCAGCAAGCCCAGGATCGGCTTTACTGGAGAAACACGGGATTGGGTTTTGTCAGGCAGAGGAAGTAGTATCCCAACAAGTACCCATGTTCGAAGTGTCATAGACAAATCTATGAACATTCCCTCGTCTCTTATTCCATAAACATCGGGTCATTCATTCAGGTGTGCATCTCGTGCTGTAAGTCTCTTTCGGGCTTGAATTTCGTCTCGTGGGGCCGTAACAAAGTCACCACCGTTAGCTCTTCTAGCCGCTCCGGTTTGCTTGTGCAGTTTCTCTCGTTGCGGAGGTTGCCAGTGCAGTGACCGCGTCTTCTGTACCGCCACTGTGTATGGCCACGTCTTTCGTTTATCTGCCTGACCTCCGCGTTGGGCTGACCGTTCTTTGAGATAGATAGCCTCGACACGCGCGTATCAGTGCGTGGTTCAGTGGCAGCCTCGGCTCGCCTTACATCGCTCGTTCTCTCTCTCTCACTTGGCTTTCACGCCGTGCAAAACTCGACGCAGGTAAGAATGAGGCACTTGTTAAGCTTTTCATACACTGCAGTCATTTATTTGCGATATCGCGATTCTACCCCTATAAAACGGGGGTGGAATCCTTCAGGACCCCAATAAAAGTTTTTCATCCATCCATCCATCCATCGCATAGGTCTGTAAGAAGCTTGTCATCAGCAAGTTTTCATCAGAAATAAAATTCGTCAAATAAATTCAATGTTTGAGTAAAACTCGTCTGACGAGGAAGGAAGGTATAGCTGAAGAAAACATACACTCGCTGTGTGGAAAAGATACGCGCGCGCATACAAAATAAGATTCCTTGAAATTTGGGTTTCCAATACGGGTGCTTTGATTGTCATACAGTATTAGTTTAGGAATAGTATAGTTTAGTAGGAAATTTCGTTATATCGTGTTTCTTCAGCTGGCGAGTGGGAGTTTTCATCAGACGAATTTCGACGAAGTATAAATGAAGGAGGACGCTCCCGTAGCGCTTCAGTCGGAGTCGCTGATGTGCATGTGAATAACTATTCACAGCTTTACAGCGCAAACAAAAAGCAGAAAACGACGAAAAATACAGAGACAAGCGCAGTCTACCCTTTTCCGCCGTCTATGCGCTTTCTTCTCCGCCGATCGACTATAGCCCAATCGAATGCACTGTGTAAGAATGCTTAAGCGCAGATGTGAAAGTCATACACGTTTAGGACACAGCTGGTTCTCATGCGTTATAATTCAACTTGTGTCGAGTGCCAGGAAAGCGTACAAGACTGGTAGCTCGTGAGTCCAAATGCAGTTGGAGATTGTTTAGGGACTCGTAGATGGTGTTGCTGAGAAGTTGTATTGATCGATGCTATATAGTGAGATACACGTATACTTATACGTAACCACGTAACTAGAAATTTTTCTTTCTTGTGGGGGGGGGGGGGGGGCGGAAAGGGGTACACTTGCTGAAGGTCTTGGCTAATTAGTTATGTTCTGTAAAACACCCCCCTTCATGGAAATTTAAGGGAGAGGGGCGGGAGGCTACGGCAACCCCCTTCCGCTTCAGGCCTGGTTATACGATTGTAGCTGAAACGAATACCTTTTTTCTGGACAGTGTCTCACTTATACTGATTCACAATTTCCGTACATTTACTTGGCACGCGCAATCAACGATCGTTCCGAGAACCACGTTATCAACTGGTAATTCAGTTCCCCCTCGAAATACCTGCAGTGACTGCATTGGCATGCAAGTTTTCGCGGCTTCGTTCCAAGTGAGGGAACGTGTTAACGTCCGCGAGCTTTACGACTCCGAAGGTTGTAGGTTAACTCTATTATCTTACTGTCAGCGATGGGTGAATGATGGAGTTAAGGCAAAGTTCGATTTTTAAGAATAAAACTGTATTGTACTAAAGTTACAAGTGAATCGGCAGTGGTTAGAAGGAAATGGGATTCGCTGCTGGAGCTCGATCGGCTACGTCCGACGCCACTCGTGTCTCGGCTCGCTCTCCTCTTTGGCGATGAATTACTGTGCTTTCCCGGCTCACAAGCTCAGTTTTGGTTCTTTTTGAATGTTCGTCGAACCAACGCCTCGTGGCGACCGCGCCGAGCGGACTTGCTCAGGGCTTGGAGTCCACGTTTACGTAGTGGGGCGTTTCTCGTGCGGGCGCCCAGACGCTGCCGGGGAATCTGGCTGTGTGAAGTCGAGTGCCGCTGACATTACGAAACTATTAAACGAAGGAAACCTTTTAACGTGTCGAGAACTGTGGATGAGACGACGTAGCAAGTGTCTTTGGAACCCATAGCCCATCCGTTACGAGCCATATTGCGGCGTGCATAAGCACTTGCGACGAGCACTTGGACAAATGCAGCGGCTGCATTTTAGATGAAGAGGACGTAAATCGTGTATATAGGCCCGTGTGCTCAGATTTGTGTGCACGTTAAAGAACCCCAACTAGTGAAAATTTTTGGAGCGCTCCACTACGGCGTCTCTCGTAATCATCTAGTGGTTTTGGGACGTTAAAGCCCACTTATCAATCAATCAATCAAGAAGAGCAAATGGACATGGGCCGGGCATGTGGCGCGTAGATAGGATAACCGCTGGTTATTAAGGGCAATTAACTGGGTTCGCAGAGAGGGTAAGCGGGTTACGGGGAGACGGAAGATTAAGTGGGTAGATGAGATTAAGAAGTTTGCGGGTGTAAATTGGTAGCAGCAAGCACAGGATCGAGTTGACTGGTGGAACATGGGAGAGGCCTTTGTCCTGCAGTGGGCGTAGTCAGGCTGATGATGATGATGGTGATGATGATGATCAATCAATCAAATGCTGTAAACCAGTGGCGCAGCGTCAGGCGAATGACGTACTTCCGTCGTGCACGCGCGTCATCGGAGCTCCGAGAGAGTACGGTCCATTCCGATACGGGACACCACCGTGCACAGACAAGGCCGCGATAAGTAAGGGAAAAGCCGCGTAGACAAAACACGCGCACGGGGTCTGCGCCAGAGTAGTTTCGTTGCGTATCGGCCTTGAACATTTGAGGGGTTGATTGCTTCGGTTATATTTTTGTTTAAGGAAATTGCGACAGGTTTAGGGGTTTCGATTGTTTTGTGGTTATATACCATATGCGTTGACTATACGACGCAGTAAGGTACATTTCTTCCACTATCTATCTATCTATCTATCTATCTATCTATCTATCTATCTATCTATCTATCTATCTATCTATCACAAACACACACACACACACACACACACACACACACACACACACACACACACATATATATATATATATATATATATATATATATATATATATATACTATCAGGAAATGCAGGAGCACACTTACAAAACCTGGATAATATTTAATTGTCCGAAACGTTAACAAGTGAAAAACCATATATCTTATTTACAAGAGGTTCAAGTGACGACCGCCGCATGCATGATTAACATCGCCAAAGCATGCGCGACGTCGCGACTGATTCGTCTTGCATCCTCATCTTGGCAGTGCATGCCGTACTAACTGCGTCACAAAGACCGCGTGCCGTGCCGGCCGGTGCATGGCGCATGCACCCGTCGAGCAGGACGTGTACGTTTCCGTCTCATCCGGTCGTGTTTAACGAGCAGCGATTTGCGTTTACGGCACGGACATGTGCGTTATAGCGGCAGTTATTCGTTTATTTAGTTGTTGCAACACCCACAGTTTTTTTTTTTTTTTCATTGAGACGATGCTGCTGGGTCGCTGTTACTGTTGGTGTTGTTGTATTATCATTTTTTGTACATTTGTATTCAGGGTCGTAACTATAGGGCGGGAGTTGAAGTGGTTCTGATATCCCCCGAAATTCATTGCAGATATTTGTCTTTTTTTTTACTTCTGGGTGATACTACAGTATTGTACGTGCCCTGACATGTCGTCAGCTGCTTAAGTTGGCACTTCTAGCCGTAAACAACCTCCGAAAAATATTCCTGCGTATAATCCTGTTTGTACTCGTTGAACGTCACGTTCGCAGTCCAGACGCTCTTCAAGGAAAGCGCCACGGCTCCTCGTCTGCCTGCACTGCGGGTCCGAAACAGTGAGACCGCGCCCCACCTCCGCCGGTATTTCCTCGGCGGAGCAACCTTTTGACCGTGCTGTTGTCCGACGAGGAGTATAGTTCGTCGCTCCGTACGGAGCGACTCGCACAAGCACGTGTGTTTGTGCGAGTAATGTGCGCTTACGTTGACGGGAGTGGACGAACTGCGTGCATAGCGAGACGTTTATAAGATATAAGGCTTTGTGTCCGTTCCTTGTTTTATTGATTGCCAAGGGGTATAAGTTTTCCCAAGTTTCTCACTCTGATAATCAGACTTGAGTTTTTTTCTTCCGTCTGTCGTTCAAAAAATTTCTCCTAGCCTACTTCACTGTATAATAATAATAATAATAATAATAATAATAATAATAATAATAATAATAATAATAATAATAATAATAATAATAATAATAATAATAATAATAATAATAATAATAATAATAATAATAATTATTATTATTATTATTATTATTATTATTATTATTATTATTGCTGTTCTTGTCATTAAAACGAACAATGTTAAACGAGTATTTGTCGCCATCAACAGGCGACGGCTTTTCCTTTTGATTTAATTAATAACGTAACGAACAAGCCTATAGTTAACACACGAAGAGTAAACATGCCTGCGACGTCAGTGCAGTATATAGGAGCCCGCGAATCCGTACACAATGCTGTTTACAACGTCACGAGCGCGCTGAATCTGCGTTAAAAGCTAAGTTCATTGACGCGCACGGCATCCGGGGCAACATCGTGCACGCAGAAGACGTATCAGTCGGCAGCTCGGGAATCATCAATTCCGCCGCGCATGACGCAGCTTTCCAGTTATAGTGAGTGAGCTCCTTCCCGTGCTGCGCATGTGGGAAACCTGATGGCGCCGCGAATGGAGCTCCGAGCGTCAATCACTGTGCGGACGCCGAGGGAAGTGCGCGAAGAAAGTCGCTGAACCTCGATCTGCTCCCTGTTGTGCCTCGCCCAAGTTCCACGTGGTCTTCGCGGCCTGCTGGCACCTGGCAGCTGTTGATGAGTCAACCCTGCACCGGGACGGCGACGGACGCGGACAATCGGGAAAAACCACGTCGCCGGCTCCTCTTGACACAAAAGTCGTTGGCCAAGCTTTTGTCAGCCGCCGAGAGCAACACTCCGAAGCAGCGTCGACCCAGCAGCTGTACGGGGTATTCTGCCTTGCTTGAGTCAACCTGGCTGCATCAGGGAGCGACTTTGCGCATGGGATTCCACGTCATCTCACTGTGGTGCCACGCTGGCGCGTGGGGTCTCCCTCACCAAACAGCGAACTGGGCATGCCTTGCCCCCTTTCCTAGGTTCAGAGGGAGGCGGTGTTTGGCTTTCCCTCTTCGGGGACGGAGAGGAAGACGACGATCTCATTGGAGTATCCTGCGCATAAATTTTCTTTGCAAGGGATCTTGGGAAGGCGGACGATGTATAAAAACGCTAGCGCAGAGGCGCTCGTGGGTGATTCTCTTTTCACGTTGTACCACGCTACCATGTAAATACTGTATATAAACATTTTTTTCTCCTTCTCCGGCTTCTCTACTCGTCCTCTCCGGGGACTCGGATGGCCCGAGTCCGCACCACGCTACCCAATGGCGCAACAGTGGCTGGCAGCTTATGGGATTCGCCTGCGTCGGCTGCATCGAAGTGGTGAGTGCCGCGTGTTTGCTCTTCTTTTCGCCAGACTCGTTAGCGCAGATGGTCGGTAACGTGGTAGGGTGATTTTGGTAAATTTTGATTCGCAGACCAAGAATTGGGTGGCTCGTGGGCAAAATTACCTTAGAAGAGAAACGGTGTGCATATCTAAGATGGAGAAGTTTAAGGTCCAAGAACTCCTCGAAATTTGTCAGGAGCTGAATATTTCGGTCGGCTCGGTTAAAAGAAAACAACAAATTTTGGAGCACTTGGGAAAAGAGGAAGTGAGTTTAGAAGAGGCCATTGAGGCCAGAGAAACCATTTTGGCAAAGAAAGAGGAGCGTGAGCGCTTAGCCCGTGAACAGAGAGAGGAGGAAATAAGGAGGGATCGCGAGGATAAAGAACATGAAATCCGTCTGAAAGAACTGGAGCTTCGTATGTCCGTGGGAAATCGAAATTCAGGGGGTGGAGAATCAAAGATAAAGGATCTAATCCACACCTTCAAGGCGGGTGACGACATTGCATTATACCTCGTGCATTTTGAGCGAGCATGCGAAAATGCAGGGTTTAGTAGGGAGACTTGGCCACAAAAACTGATATGCGTACTACCAGGCGAAGTGTCCGATGTTATCGCAAGAATGAATAAAGAGGACTCCGAGGTGTATGACAGGGTAAAGGCTGCATTGCTACGAAAATGTCGCCTATCGACAGAGGCTTTCCGCCTGCGGTTCAGGCACTCTAAGAGGGGCAACGAATCTCATTCAGACTATGCCTACCAAATGAGAGCCAACTTTGAAGAGTGGCTCAAAAGCGCGCAAGTCTATGGCAACCATGACAAGGTCATTGAGTTGATGGTACTTGAGCAGTTTTACCGGGGAATTCCCGAGGAGGTAAGGCTTTGGGTGCAGGATAGGATGAAAGACGTAGACATGAACAGGGCAGCAGAACTCGCCGAAGATTACTGCTCACGCCGTAGTCTCCGCAGTACACCACGAACTTCGGAAAAAAATGAAAAGGTAGAAAGCTGGTCGGGAAACCAGGGACGCAAGAGGTTTGCAAGAAATAACTGGAAACCCGAGAATTCCAAGTTATTAGACAGTCAGCAGGGAAAGGACAGTGAGGGGACTAAGGCGGCACCTTCATCAGGTTCAAAGGCGCCTGGTGACATAGCGCATGCGTTAGAAGCGCGGAAGCCAGTTGTTTGCTACAGCTGCGGAGAAAAGGGCCACATGGCCAGGAGCTGTAAGAGGCACATGGCATTTGCCACAATTCAGGAGTCAGAGGATAGCTTAAAGCTGTTGAAGCCTTACATGAGGACACTCTCAGTGAACGGCCGAATGTGTAGGGTATTGAGGGACTCGGCGGCCACAATGGATGTAGCGCATCCAAGTTGCGTATCTTCCGAAGACTATATAGGAGAGTGTGCCTGGATTCGGCAGGTGGCAGAAAAGCAAAGCGTCTGCCTACCGATAGCGAGGGTTGTAATCGAGGGCCCTTTCGGCCAATTGTGTACGGAAGCAGCAATTTCAGCCAACCTTCCGGAGCACTTCCCTTACCTATTTTCAAATAAGTCTGAGGAAATGTTAAAAACACGTGGAGAATCATTTGCCACCGAAATAGCTTGCATGGCCCTTACCCGTTCGAAGGCGCGCGAGCTGACGCAACAGCTGAGCAGCTCACCCTCTGGGGAACAGACGTCCGAGGGCAGTGTAGGAAAACCTGAGGTAGTTGCGACGGAAAATGAGTCTGCCATGCGAGTTGTCGAGACGGAAACTGGGGCTATGGTCGACAACAGCGAGGAAATATCTCTAACGCCCGAAAACGAGGACTTGGTGACAGGCTCGGTGTTAACACCCGCGTCCACCAGTTGGTGTCAGCTAGCCAGAACCGACCGTGCAACGCTAGTGGTCGATCAAAAGGCGGATCTCGCACTCTCTATACTGCTAGATGCCATACATAAGGAAGGTAACTCTAGGAAGAACGTTTCGTTCTACACCCAAAACGAGGTGTTGCATCGCAGGTATGAGAACGCTAAAGGGCGGGTCTACAACCAAGTGGTAGTTCCACTAAAATACCGGCGGAACATTCTCGACCTGGCCCACAGCAACGCCTGGGCGGGCCACTTAGGTATAAAGAAAACGAAAGCTAAGCTGGCTCAGGAGTTCTACTGGCCCGGGTGCTGGAAGGATGTAGAGATGTTTGTCCGTGAATGCGACACTTGTCAGCGGATAGGAAAATCAACAGACAAATGGAAGGCACCAATGAAACTAGTGCCCATAATCACAGAACCCTTCCGTCGGCTCGTGATTGACATCGTGGGGCCTCTGCCTCCATCTAAATCAGGATATCGGTACGTCCTGACCGCGCTGTGCGTTGCCACCAAGTTCCCGGAGGCAATCGCACTGAAAGAGTTGAGTTCAGTATGCGTGATGGACGCATTGTTGTCTATTTTTTCTCGGGTGGGTTTTCCCTCGGAGATACAGTGTGACAACGGAAGTGTGTTCACAAGCTGCCTTACGACTACATTCCTAGAACGCTGCGGGATAAAAATCGCGCATAGCTCTATTCACCATCCACAGTCGAACCCTGTGGAACGCATGCACTCGGTCATGAAACGCGTTTTGCGAGCTTTGTGCTTTGAGCATAAAAGTGACTGGGAGGGGTGTATACCAGCTGCGATGTTTTCTCTGAGGTCGGCCCCACACGAGAGTACGGGTTTTAGTCCGGCTGAACTTGTCTACGGCAGGAACTTGAGAGGTCCGCTGCACTTGATACGAGAGTCATGGACTGGATATGGGGAGGACCCTAATGTGGTTTCCTATGTACTGGATTTATTGGGGCGACTGGGGACTACACGCGAAGTGGTGGAGAGCAACATGCGCGCAGCACAGGCGCTTTCCAAGGCCCGTTACGATAAGTCAGCTCGAAAGCGAGTCTTTAGAGTGGGCGATGAGGTGATGCTGTTGTGCCCTTCAAGAAAAAACAAGCTGGACGTACAATGGGAGGGACCAGCGACAGTGATGTCAGTGCTTTCAGACACCAACTACGAGGTAAAGTGGGGCCGGAAATGCCCCAAAGTGTATCACAGTAACCTAATGAAACCCTACATGCGACGAAAAGCAGTAGTAAACCTTGCACTCAATGTTCCTGAGGATGAGGGCGCGGAAATCCTTTGTCTTTCCGATGGCACGGTCAGCAGCACATTGTCAGATAGGGTAGACCCAGGGAACACCCTAAGTAAGGCTCAAGAGGAAGATTTAGAGCTTTTAGTACAGGAATTCGCTACCGTTTTCTCCGAGAAGCCAGGCAAAACGGATGTGATTAAGCACGACATTGAGCTGACGGTTAACAAGCCGATCAGCTGTAAGCCGTATCGGGTGTCACCTAGACAGAGAGAGATACTAGAGGCCGAAATTCGCCGCATGATCGACCTAGGTGTTATCATCGAAGCAGACAGTGATTTCACCTCGCCTTTGATTTTGGTTGAGATTCCGGGCCGTGATCCAAGGCCATGCGTGGACTATCGCCGCCTGAACTCTGTAACAGTCGACCAGACTTACCCTATTCCTAACATTGAAGAGAGGGTAGAGACAGTGTCTAAGGCGAAATACATTTCTACGTTAGACCTTGTCAGGGGGTATTGGCAGGTCCCTTTGACAGAGCGCGCGAGTCGATACGCTGCTTTTATCTCACCCCTGGGCACTTTTCGTCCTTTGATGATGAGCTTTGGGCTCAAGAACGCGCCGTATTGTTTCAGCCGCCTGATGGATAAGGTTCTCCACGGGCTCGAGAAATTTGCGCTGCCTTACCTAGACGATGTGGCGATATTTTCGGACAAATGTGAAGACCATGTTGAACACCTTCGGATGGTTTTGGAACGGATCAAAAATGCAGGTCTTACGGTAAAGAGAGAGAAATGTCATTTGGGCTGTGCTGAAGTAAGCTATTTAGGGCACATTGTAGGAAATGGGCGTCGTCGACCGTCCGAACTCAAGGTAGCCGCGGTGGTCGGTTATCGTCGTCCCAGCACTAAGACCGAGATGAGAGCATTCCTCGGCCTCACAGGTTACTATCAGCATTACGTCCCGAATTACTCCGAGATTGCCAGCCCTTTGACAGATAGTTTACGCAAGACCGAACCTGTGAACATTCAATGGGACTCTAAAAAGGAAGACGCTTTTCAGAAGCTGAAGCACGCATTGAGTGAGAAACCCGTCTTGAGGGCACCGGATTTTGCAAAACCTTTCACTATTCAGTGTGATGCAAGCGAACGCGGTTTAGGAGCAGTGCTATGTCAGACGGACCAGAGTGGAGAGGAGCGGCCGGTTTTGTATTTGAGTCGCAAATTGAGCAGCAGGGAAGAGGCTTATAGCACTTCGGAAAAAGAATGTGCTTGCATTGTTTGGGCCGTACAAAAACTAGGCTGCTATGTTGCTGGCTCTAAGTTTATTATAGAAACTGATCACTCTCCACTAACCTGGTTACACCAAATGTCACCTAAGAATGGTCGTTTGCTCAGATGGAGCATAGCACTGCAGCAGCACAATTTCGAGGTGCGCTACAGGAGAGGTGGCCTTCATACAAATGCAGACGCCCTAAGTCGAGCGTTTTGACTCGTCAAAAGACGCGGAAGGTTTGTTTGATTTTTTTGTTTACCTTTACCTAGTTTTTGTGTACTCTTTTTTTTTCTTTTCAATGTGTTACAGTGAGGGCATAGAGAAATTTTTTACTGACTCCCTCGTTGTCCCGAGCTCTACAGTTTGCTTGTTTAGCTTGATTATAATGTTATCTCGATTCCAAATGGAATTACGTATGAAAGAGTTACTGGACACTTGTCCCGATTAGTATGCACATTGTTTCCTTGAGCTTAAGTTATTAAGATAAGATGTTTGCTTTGTAAAATCTGAGGCCTGGCGATGAGAGTGGCGTGCACGCGGTGCTTGTCGCATTGTGTGTGGCTGACAAAGGTCGTTTCTTGGAGCTTGTCACCCACTTTTCACCGAAGCGGGGCGCAGAGGCCAGCTCTTGGAGCATTCCAGTTTGACCAGGCCCTTCGAGAAAGCAAGAGCCTTGCCGGAACGTCGCCGACATCGACCCGGCCGAGCTGCAGGGAACAACTCGACCTCCCGATGTATCATCTGGCGGCGGGGGTGCTGTTGTGCCTCGCCCAAGTTCCACGTGGTCTTCGCGGCCTGCTGGCACCTGGCAGCTGTTGATGAGTCAACCCTGCACCGGGACGGCGACGGACGCGGACAATCGGGAAAAACCACGTCGCCGGCTCCTCTTGACACAAAAGTCGTTGGCCAAGCTTTTGTCAGCCGCCGAGAGCAACACTCCGAAGCAGCGTCGACCCAGCAGCTGTACGGGGTATTCTGCCTTGCTTGAGTCAACCTGGCTGCATCAGGGAGCGACTTTGCGCATGGGATTCCACGTCATCTCACTGTGGTGCCACGCTGGCGCGTGGGGTCTCCCTCACCAAACAGCGAACTGGGCATGCCTTGCCCCCTTTCCTAGGTTCAGAGGGAGGCGGTGTTTGGCTTTCCCTCTTCGGGGACGGAGAGGAAGACGACGATCTCATTGGAGTATCCTGCGCATAAATTTTCTTTGCAAGGGATCTTGGGAAGGCGGACGATGTATAAAAACGCTAGCGCAGAGGCGCTCGTGGGTGATTCTCTTTTCACGTTGTACCACGCTACCATGTAAATACTGTATATAAACATTTTTTTCTCCTTCTCCGGCTTCTCTACTCGTCCTCTCCGGGGACTCGGATGGCCCGAGTCCGCACCACGCTACCCAATGGCGCAACATCCCTCACGCTTCTCTTTTTCGACGTTCGCGCGCACGGGAGCGGCCCGTGTCGAATTCGTGGAAATGTCACCTTCCAGCTGTTACGGTGTCGCAAGTGAAGTTCATTGGAGCGTGGAAGAAATCATTGAGTTATTTGTGAGCGTAAGGATTCGCGCTGTTATCGTCGTCATCAACATGACGCACGCACAAAAACGCAGCACACACACACATACATAAATACATACACACACACATATATATATATATATATATATATATATATATATATATATATATATATATATATATATATATATATATATATATATATATATATATATATATATATATAGGAAAGAAGTGTATACCTAAGCGCTCGTTCTTCAGTGTTTTGACACAGTATTAATAAGATCTAACAGACATTAATGCCAAGGAATGTATAGGGGAAGTTATTAGAACCAATGTAATGCAAATGTAATGTTCCTGCTCACGGCAAGTTATTTACATTACATTGGTTCTAATAACTTCCCCTATACATTCCTTGGTATTATATTGTGTGTTAGATCTCACCTATATATATATATATATATATATATATATATATACACGCATGCAGTATAAGAAAAACAAAACAATTTATTTAATCCTAGAAGTTTCGGCTGGTGGACCAGCCTTTTTCGGAGGAGCTAAGCGATTTTTTTTTTTCGCTTAGATCCTCCGAAGAAGGCTGGTCCACCAGCCGAAACTGTTAGGATTAAATAAATAAATTATTATTTTGTTTCCTATACTGCACTATTCTCGAAGTTTATAATATTTGTTAACGTCTGTACAGTTTGTAAACGTCTGTACAAGCCTTTTCAAAGAATTTCAGAAGCGAGAGAGAACTATAGCTGCTCAACGAAAACATGAAGTGATTTTCTTAAGGAACTTCTCCTTTGATTTTTTACTCCCATGCCTGCATGGCCTGCCTGATGAGCCGGATCCATATGGGACCCTTCATTTACTACATCACTCACTTATCTCGAGCGTTTGCGTATACGCGACGCCTCCATTATTAACGCTCACGTTCGAAGACGTTTTCTCGCTAGTGTCGAATATGCTCCTGTCCTTGACGGCGGTGCGCATGGACCGTTTCTAAAATTACGAACTGCGCACTCCACTCATTGCATGACGCGTCGCTTGTTGAAATCGAGCCGATCGCTGCAGCCGTCGGGGCCTCGTGATCAAATTTAAGCGGCGCTGCAGCTTGAGTGCATTTTGTTGTAATTCGCGCTGGCGCGCGTGAGCGAAGCGGCATTTTATGGAAGGCTTCTTTCGTCTCTTCGAGATTAGCCCCCGTATTCACAAACGCTCCTCTACTCGACTTTCACCCTTCACTTGACAGAGTTGTGCAGTGCGACACTACTCGGCTGAAAATGACGCTGCGCTACTCAAGAATAGCAGCGGATTATTCTTGATATGCAGTGACTTGCCGTTTTTAGAGATGGCGCTCCCGTCGGCTTTCTCGAGTGAATTGATTGATTGATTGATTTGCGGGGTTTAACGTCCCAAAACCACCATATGATTATGAGAGACGCCGTAGTGGAGGGCTCCGTAAATTTCGACCACCTGGGGTTCTTTAACGTGCACCCAAATCTGAGTACACGGGTCTACAACATTTCCGCCTCCATCGGAAATGCAGCCGCCACAGCCGGGATTTGATCACGCGACCTGCGGGTCAGCAGCCGAGTACCTTAGCCACTAGAGCACCGTGGCGGGGCTTCTCGAGTGAAGGTGAAGTGTTGAGTGAAGGGACGTTCTAGAATACGGGGGTAAGTGTTTCTACTCCGCCTGTGTGCATTCATTTTTTATCCCTTGGCGTCATCGAAGCACCCTTTGAAGCAACGCCGAACGTGTACTACACTGTGTGCTTTCTCGCGGTTGCATGGCTGCGTCGACCTCGTCGATGGTGCCAGAACCATCTACGCTGTATATATAGTGTATACACTTAATGCCGAAGCTTCGGTTGACTCGTTTTCAAGACCGTGAAAGCTGGCAGGAGGCCGGGCTTTTGAAACTTCTTCGCGTGGATAGAGGCTGACAGTAACAGCCTTGTGCTTACTGCTGCCCTCAACGCGTTTTCCTCAATGGACCAAACGTACTTGGGAAGAGAAGAGACACAACTTAGCGGTTGCCTTAATTTTATTTCCAGCGGTTTCGACCGGTGGACTGGCAAACCCTGACGAAGAACGGTCCATTGTTGGATGTTGGTTTTAATTGCAATATCGAATCGAGAAAGATGCAAATAACAAAATGATGCAAACTTTTCGTTGTGACTGAGAATGAACGCAGACGTTCTGCGAGACGCGCCCATCGTGTTCTATTCTGACCGACCCCGTCCCAATGGGCACAGGAGTTCGCCGAACACGTTTTGTAATCTACAAGTGGCCTTCAATTTTACAGCGAAAGCGGTTATGACGTCAGAACAAGGGTAGTGGTCCGCCGCTGCTGCCGGTGTCCGTAACCAGTATCGCAAGAAATAAGAAAAAAAACTCAGTAAATGAAAAACTTTAAGGACACAGTGGGATTCGAACCCGGGTCCGCTGCGTGCCCGCCCTCTAATCTACCTCTGAGCCATTTATTTCTGGTTAAACTTTACACACGTAGAGGGGGGGGGGGGGTAACATAGATATATTTCAATACACAACAAGCATAACAAAAAATAAATAACTACGGCCGTCAAGCACTGCTATAGCACATCACGTCCTGATATTCCTTCATGGTCAGTAGGACTTTTACCTTTTCTACAGCCATAAAGGTACACATTCATATGTTCTCACTACTTCAAGAAACCTTCAGATACTTTCTTTAAAATACTGTCTTGCTGGTCTTCTGTCAGGATCACAGTGAAATCCAGCCATTCTAGAGCGCCATATACTATGCAAGGCAGTCATCATGTTTAAATCAAAAGGTAATTCATTATCATTTTCAATTGCTAAAGTACAGCCAATGCAGTGATTGCGCTGCCAATGTACCAGCCATGTTAGAACCGAGCCACGCCGGTGCTTCGAAATCGTTTCTAAACTGGCCTTAGACAGGCTTGATGTCGAGCGTTAATATGAGTAACAAAGCGTTTTAGGACATCAAGGGAAGAACCAGGCGTCACAGAATGCGAATCGCGTAACGAGTGGGTAGACCGATGCTTCAACCCATTAGAAAACCTGTTCTCGATCGCCTATTGACTGCGGCACTTACCCACTTCAGGCATGATTCTTCACCGTCGTCAGTCAGTGCATGCATAAAAAAGTGCACAACATTTCCTAAAGCAAGTCTGTAGCGGATGCAACGCTTCTCCGAAGAATGACGAAGGATAGAATAGTGAATGCTGGCCTACTACACAAAAAGTATGTTTATTAATGGCGTAGTGGGTACCCAGAACTTAGTGTGTTTGTAGCAGTTACCCCAAGAGTGTTACGAGAGGCTCTGAGAAGCCGCTCTTATAGCTTTCGCTGTGGCTGTGCGGCGCGTTCTGCGCAGGCCTGGCCTTTTTTTTGCGTTTTTTCGAGCTATATATACTCCGACAGAGGCATTGTTCTAGGACTTCTTTCTTTCTTTCTTTCTTTCTTTCTTTCTTTCTTTCTTTCTTTCTTTCTTTCTTTCTTTCTTTCTTTCTTTTTTTCTTCTAAAGTCGTGTGCTCGGTTGGCTTTGTCTGCTGCATGTCACGTCGCTCACGTAATGTAGTGCCAGTATGGTATACTGTAACCTCGGGCTGCGCTCCTGCGTGGATGGTTCACGCGAGGTGACAATGCAAAGTCGCCCGCCAGCACGCACCTTGTGAATTATTCATCCCCTTTTGCCGTTACAAGGAGAAACGGAGCGTCGCAGTAAGAGGGCGTCACCTTCTTTTTTTTTTTTCTTTTCTCCTCTTTCCACGTTGACACGAGAACGTCGTCTAATCACCCCGAGTGCTCGTCACAGTGCGTTTCGCGCTCAGGTGTTGTGCGGTGAAACAGCGATCGAAATCTACTTTTGCCAGCTTTCGCTTTAGTAATGATTTTTTTTAGGAGAGCCACGAGTAGCCCCTTTTCCTCCCCCTTTTATTATTATATTTTTCGTTTTGTCTCGGTCATGGCTCCCGCTGCAAAGTTTTCGATTTTTTCCGCTGTCTCTGGAAATTGTTACCGTGTGACGTGACACAGCGCGCAAATTCTTCGCCGCATTGTGATTGTGCCCGTGCCATATTGAATGGCCCACGTGTTTCTTCAGTCGTCACATACAGGCTCCAGTGAGTTGCTTGTTAGGCAAGTTAGTACACGGTTACACTCGAAAAAAAAAAAACTACTGAGACGTGTACTGACAGACCGACACTGAACTTTATTGGGTCCTGAGAAACGCTACTCTTAGAGCAACGTCGCGGGCCACTCCCACGTGGGGACGGGGAGGCCCATAGCCGCATTGTGGGCTCTCTGTACAACCCGTAGTCGTGGTAGTAACTCCGAACTTCGTAAGGCAGAGTCCCAATCGAAGGCGTTTTTTTTTTTTGTTATTAAATTCCAGTTGTCAATAGCCGACTCCGTCACTGTCTCTGCTTTCTGGTTGTCAGTTTTTTCCATTTTCCGTGTTTTAGTGGCTTTCTTCGAGGTAATCATATATGTCCCTTCGTTTCGGTATGTAACTAACATGAAAAAAGCGACGTAACACATTGTGCCTTACTTTATTAGCAAAATAAAACTCGGAGGTGCTCCCGTCGCCGTTGACAGTCCAGTGGCCACTGACGCAGGCCTTCGAAGCTAACACAGCCACCTTTGCACACCGGTGTGCTTTACAGGCCTGTTGCAGTCAGGA
The DNA here is from genome assembly GCF_043290135.1 of Rhipicephalus microplus. Taxonomy (NCBI): domain Eukaryota; kingdom Metazoa; phylum Arthropoda; class Arachnida; order Ixodida; family Ixodidae; genus Rhipicephalus; species Rhipicephalus microplus. The sequence goes on along the minus strand of NW_027464625.1, from coordinate 2,122,551 downwards.
GCATTCCTGGAAGACATTCCCATCGGTCGTCTGGTGGCGCCGTCTCAAAATTTCAAGTCCGCGTACTTCTGCGTTCACTGCAAGAAGCAGTGCTATGGTCCGGTGACGCGCGATTTTCATATATGAAGAGCGCAAAACATCGAAAGAACATCGCCATGCACTTGGATTGCAGCTTGACGCGAATGCATGCGTGGCTTATCTGCGACGTGCCGATGATTCGAACTCCCAATCTGTCCACGCAATTGCCATACTGGGCAGGAACCACTAGGTACATATCATGGAAATTATACGGCGGCAAGGAAGCGCCGAAGACGCGGGACCGGCTTCTGCTAGTGGTGAAACTCGGCAGGTCCAACCGTCTTTTGATCGAAACGAAGCATTGCGGGACGGTCCACCCTTTGCTCGAATCGAAACTGAGCCGGCCAGGCCACTTCGGTCAACGCCTGCGTCTTTCTCGCTGCCCGCCTCGCTCTCCTACTCACCTAAATCCTTCTCGCCGTTCTTGTTCGGGTCGCGTTGCGTATCTCTGGGGTTCTCGCCTCTGACGCCTTTCGTCTACGCGTTCTCGTCTTTGTGCTCCGTGACGCCGTCAGCTGCTCCTTTCCATCAAATTCAGCGCCGTATTCACCTCCCGCATTCTCCTTTCCATTCTCGTCAACATCCTCCTCTTCGCCATCCCGCCACTCCATGGCCTCTCCATCACTATATACTGTGACTCGTCGACCTGCTGTTCGTATCAATCGCCGATACTCCCTGGCTTCTTCTTCACTGCCCTGGGGCCATCAGGCCTCGTCCTGAACAATCTCGTCCACTTCCGTGTACTCCTCACCTCTCACGTTCTCTGCACCATCGACCTCAACAGAGACATGACGTCTCTCCCTTCATCCCTGGTGCCGAGCCGCTGGATGTGTATGAACTAAGTTGACCGCTGAAGTAATTTCCGTTTCATAGCTCTTGTCGTTTCTGGCATGAGGTGCATACATACCTTAATTGCATCTTTACCAATACGTTCTATCCCCAGTTCCGGCCGGCCACCCAATGATTTATAAATAGGAAACAGGCGGGCTTCGGGGCAGTGATGCGACGTTCCGTGGTGAAGCTTACTCTGCCTGGAGGACTCCCAACCCGTTTCGCGGGACCCAATGTGTTACCAATACGTGCCATTAAAGCTACATGCTTCCGTAGGACGTCAGGATTTCAGCGCCGCCGCTCGCTCGAACCGCCGCCCTCTGCTCGAAACGGGAGATGAGACCCGTTTGGCGTGCCGAGAATTTCGCGGTCATAGGACACCCTTGCCTGGGTAAGCGAGATGTGTAGAATCTATGCACGTTCCGTGGCAGTGTGTATGCGCCTGCGTGGAGGCGCAGCTCAGTGGCTGTTTGAATAACTTAATCAGTTTATTCTCCTGCTTTGCGTGCCGAAATCACGGTCGAATGTTGAGTTTATGGCGCGCCGTGTGGTGGCGGAGATGGGAATAATTTTGGGCATCCAGGTTACTCCACTGTTAGTATGCCCGATTGTTCGTGCATTTCGCACACATTTAATAATAATGGCCCCGAACCCACGACCTCGAGACGGATGTCGGCGTGTGCCGTTGGGGAAAATGCCTCGCTTTAATTATCTTCGCGTGTGTGGGGAGGGATGAGGTAGGGGGCGTGCGTGTGGCGTTGTGTGTTTCGAAATCGGCTTGGATGAGTTATCGGATTACCAGGGAATCGTTGCGGTGTTTCCTCATTGACGGCAATGGTAAACTCGCGTTTGCGCCGTCTAATGACGCTATACTTGACGACGACGCCATCAACGCCGCCTTTGCGCGTTCGTCTTTTCTGACTTACTAAAGAACCCCAGGTGGTCGAAATTTCCGGAGCCCTCCACTACGGCGTCTCTCATAATCATATGCTGGTTTTGGGACGTTAAACCCCACAAATCAATCAATCAATTTTCTGACTTACTAAACTTCTCGCTACGAAGAAGGCTCGTGGACGGGCGGATCGCTTTGCTGATTGAGAAGGTTACGTGTTTCACGAAGGCAAATTAAAACATAATGATGATTTTTGCAACCCGTTTTGACGAAAAACCGAAAAGGTAAAGGAAGCTGTAAAGCCGCCGGCCCTATATATTTTTCACACTAAGCACTGGGGCGGCGATTCGTGCAGCAATTTGGCTGTTCGCGTAACGCTTCAGGCCGCTTTCTTCTTATAGAGGGCGTCAACGTCAAACTGCGCGCGGTGCGTGGCATGCGCGTCGCACCCCTTTCAACGTTCAGACGATGGAGGCGGTGTGCACGAACCTGTAGCGATGGCTCCGTTCCCGTTACTACGCTGCAGTGCAGCTGTCGTGCCAGAACTGTTTGATATGCGCGCCTAGAGAGCGGGTTTAAACGTGGCGCGGCCGATTCCCGCTTGCTCGATGTTCTGTTTAGCTTAGTGCATGCAACTCGCGGGGTTCTGTCGTTCTGCGCAGCCTGCCAAACTGCGCGCGCGCATCGCTCTTTCTTGACGGTGCTTTGCAGCTGTGATTTTGCTGCGCTGTCCTTTTCCCTGACCCGTGTGTGTTGCAAGGAGGCGCCGCGCGTTTTCCGGCCCCCGGGAAACGCCGATGGCGGCGGGGAATGTGGCGCGGCGCGAAGTTGTTGGATTGCGCACTCCCGCTGCCTTTCTGAGTCACGTCGCGCGCCTGGGTCGCGCAGCAAAGCTCTCCGCGCGTTTCTATGCACATCATCTCCCCCCCCCCCCCCCCTGGTCGGATGCCTGTACGCCTGTGCGTGCGCGGCCGGCAAACGCGCAGAGTTTTTGCGATTCTTTCGATTACTTGCGTGGTTGCCGTGCATTTTGAGCATTCGCGTGGTATGCGCTGTGCACTGCTCTTTCCTCCCCTGTATACACATACATGCTGCCCTGTTCTGGAGGCGTTTGATGCGCTCGGAATGCGTGCAACAACTCCACTGGCCATCCGTCATTCTGGGCATTTTTGGAAACCGACTCGAGTGCGTGATTGATCATAGTCGTCATCACCATCGATTACCCGCCACGTTGCTCGACTGGTAACCCGAAGGTCGCGGGATCGAATCCCGGCAGCGGCGGGTGTATACGTCGACGGTGGCGAAGTGCTACGGGCCCGCGTACTTAGGTGCACGTTAATTAAATAACGCCAGATTTTCGAAATTTCCGCAGCTCTCCAATGTGGCGGCCCTTATTTCCTATCGTGGTTTTGGGACGTAAAATCGCGAGAATTGTAGTATGTTCTTATCGTCATCGTCATGATCGTTATCACGGAAGAAAAAGGGAGAAAGGTAAAGCATATTCATGCTCACGTAATCACAAGCAAACTCTGCACTCTATAGTTTGCACTCTTTCTTTAACGAACTCGCAATGTGTTCCAAACGATACACGATATTCGAGGGTATCATTCGTGTTAACTACGCGTACACTCGCAATCCCGATTCACGCACGGGGTAAGGACATTATATGTAGGGGGAGTGAGTGAGGGTGAGACGGAATTGGAAGCTATAGAGGTGAACGGGTTCCCATGAAGCGCTCGCACACGTCCACTGACGTGAACACACCTGGCCTCTAGGCTATATCGGCTGCTGACCCGCAGGTCGCGGGTTCGATTCCCGGCTGCGGCGGCTGCATTTCCGATGGAGGCGGAAACGATGTAGGCCCGCGTGCTCGGATTTGGGTGCACGTTAAAGGACCCCAGGTGGTCGAAATTTCCGGAGCCCTCCACTACGGCGTCTCTAATAATCGTATGGTGCTTTTGGGACGTTAAACCCCACAAATCAATCAATCTAGGCTATATCGCCGACTGGCGACCTTTTTTCTTCGCTTTCTTCGTATCTGAGCGCGTATATGCGCGATTGTCTCGGAATTCTCTTTTTTTTTCCTTCCTTCTCGGGCTCTCAATCGTCCGGCCTCCCTGACAGCCTGATTTTGACCCGCCTGCTCCGGTCACCCGTCGGGTTCCCGTTGCGTCACTGCCACGACGTCTTCGCGTGGTTTGGCGCCCGATTGCCGGCGTTGTCTCCGCGTGGTAACTGCACGCGTGCATCGCGGCCCGCTTTGCGCGACCCGGCCGCCGTCCCGTTGCCTTTTTTTCGCGTCCGCCTGCGCTCGTGGCGACGCCCCAGATTCGAAGGGACGTTTATGTCGCGAACTCGCTGACCAGTCGGCCTTGTTGGGGATTCAGGCCTACCGATGACGAGGATCGCTAACGTCAAGGTTTGCGCCGCCTTTTACAGCGCCCTATTGCCGCCTGGGAACGGGAAGTCTGGTTGGCTGTACATCGAACATTGTCCCGGTCTCGATTGGAGTATACTCTGAAGCTGTAGTTTAGTACGCAATGCTTTGCGCGCGCTATCATTTACGTTTGCTGCCCCCGCGCATGCGTCATGCACTAGCCTCTTGTGTACTCTCATTAAGTTATCAAAATGCATTATCGTACAACGAACGCTATCTCTGCGTGCCCTGTCTAAATCCACCCGCCATTTCACGACGTTAAAGATCTTTTGAACTAAAGGAAATTTAAAACAGCACTGTGAATGTATTTTGGCTTTGTCTTCGGTGTCTTAGCCACCCGCCTGTGTACGCCACGGTGTGGGTATATAATTTTTTTTATTGTGCTTGCAGGCAAATCTCTCCGAGTACTCACAATGACGTTATGAACCAAGTAAGCAGCATTCTAGATGTGAACACTTCGCCCATGCCAGATCATTTGGAGGCGGTCATGGTGAAGCTGCGACATTGCTGATAAATGCACCGCTGTGACTTTTGATGCGCCGTTCTTCCGCTGTATACAATGTCGATGCTTTGCTTTACCTGGCCGGTATATGCGGATAAAGTCGCAATCTGAAAACGCTCGTGTATTTGCGCGTGATAGTAAACGCCAGCTGTTCAAAGCACACGCGGAAATCGCGCCTGTCGCGACCTTCTGTGATGCCAGTTCAACGTTATCGATACGAAGCAGAGAAGGCATACCTCCTACCGCGGGGCTTCCTGTGCAAGCTTTATTCATAGACAAGCGTTGATTGATGCTCTGGCGTTGCTCCAACAAACAAGCGATTGTGATGCCGAAGTGACTCTGATAAGGCTGAGATGAGCGCGTGTATAGATAACGGCTGCTTACGGACTTCTACGTGTGCCGATGTGTGCGCAGTTATGTGGCGCTATCGTGACGATCTGTTCCCGAGGAGCTCTTTGATCGCATTCTTGAGAAGCCGCAGAATCGACACGTGCGTCCGAGGTTAATAGGTATTGAGGGGTAGCCTGCCTTCTGAAGGGTAGTGAGCCAGAGTAACTGTCTGTCCTCGCACGCTCTCGTGACGTCATTCATTTCGGAATTGCTGTGCAGTGTTGAGTTCACATATTTACCCCAAGAAAGCTTGGGACCCAAGGTATAAGGCCGTGGTTAGATGCACTCCATCTTCTCATTTTCATTCTTGCACCTATCGCGAAGCTTCCTTTCTTGACTTCATCAACAAGAAGAGGTGCGTTGATGGGAGCACATGTTATGCGCACGCATGGTATACTACCAACACTCACATTACGCGTATACAGCCGCGGCCGCGTCTGCGCAGAGCACGCGAGCAGCAGGTTTTCGCTCTGCGAGACGAGACCCCGAGGCAGTTTCGCGCTCTGAAGTGCTGTATCAGAAGCAAGTGGGGGCTATAGCTGTCAGGCTGACTACATCAGAGCCCGAAACTACCTCGAGGTTTCGCCCCGCGGAGCGAAAACCGGCTCCTCGCGCGCTCCACACAGACGTGGCCGCGGCTGTACATGATGAAGATTGTCGTTACAAAAGGGAAAAAAAGAGAAAAGTGAGCCCCGTAACTGTCTGCATCTGGTGCGACACCTCAACAGTAGCTCACAGGGGACGGGGGTAAGGGTAAGGAGGGATTGAATGGATAAGATGAAAGATATATATATATATATATATATATATATATATAGTGGGAGTAATAATTCAATGGGCCAGTTAGTCTTCGTGAAGGTATGGGATATGGCACAACGGGAGCGTTGTCAACAAGGATAAATATATTTATTTCCCAACAGTTTCGGGAGGGGACCTCCCTTCATCAGGGGATGAAGGGAGGTCCCCTCCCGAAACTGTTGGGAAATAAATATATTTATCCTTGTTGACAACGCTCCCGTTGTGCCATATCCCATATATATATATATATATATATATATATAGGACCAACCCAGTCGGCCAGAGCTGCGCTGTCGTCGGAGATCGCGAAAGCACAACCGGTCGGCATGGAATCCAGTGAGCGAGTACATCAACATAATGGGCATACACTTTCTCGATGGTTTCTGTTCTTGCCCAGGAAAAGATACGGAAAACGGTGCATCCACTGACTGCTTCGAAAACACTCAGAAACCATACAGCACTCGGGAAGCTCGATAGATTGATGTGTGGGGTTTAACGTTCCAAAACCACCAAATGATTATGAAAGACGCTGCAGTGGAGGGCTCCAGAGATTTTGACTACTTGGAGTTCTTTAACGTGCACCCAAATCTGAGCACACGGGCCTACAGAATTTCCGCCTTTATCGGAAATGCAGCCGCCGCAGCCTGGATTCGATCCCGTGCTCTGCGGGTCAGCAGCCGAGTATCTTAGCCACTAGACTACCGCGGCGGGGCCACTGGGGAAGCTCGACAACCGGCAGTGTATTTATCGCTTTGGTTTCACTTCTCTAGCCGCCGTATGCCTACGAGTACTCGTATCATGTTTCGGTCGTGCGCCAGGCATCGCTGCATGCAAAATTCAGGTATAGTTCATTTACGTTCAAGTATGGCGCAGCCCATGCAAGAAATGTAATGACATGACAAGACTCGTTAATTCTGTAGTGACATTCTGTAGTGATGGCGCACAAGTCCATCATTTACGCTAACATTTAGCGTTGCTAACATTTTACAGCGCTGCGTCGCATCGCGACAGGATGTGGGCAGCGTTGGCCCGGCTTGGGTGAGAGTAAAAGCAAGTTCCCCCCCCCCCCGCCCTTCCCTGCCGGTTCCCATGGTGTGCAACGACTTCGCGTGTTCGTTTGACCCACTGCTCGAACTCGTGTACCCTCCATCCTGTCTCATCCCTACAGTGAAGAGTATACCTGAGTAGGAATGAGGATAGATGAAGAGATAGTAGAAGTCTGTCTGCATAGATGGCTGAGACCTGACGCCTCTTCGCGATTAGCGTCAGTGCCACATGGTGCACGTAAGCATTCGGTTTATTTCCTTCCACGAGAAGAACGGCTCAGTGTGTCTTGCCGCGTTCAAACGTTTCCCTCGTGCTGATCCACAGGCCGCGACGCGTCACACGTGGCTAATTTTAATTGTGCGACACTTCGCCCGTGTCACTCACTGAGCCAAGTCCGTGTAGCGTGCGTGCAATTAGCTGTTTCGCGTGCTAGCTTCTCGTGCTCTAGTAAAAAAAAATAAAAATGGGGGGGGGGGGGGGGTTGAAGAAAAGAAAGGTCGAACCGCATCCTCCAGACTCCGCGGGACGCCGCAGTTAACAAACCGCAGCATCGTCGTCTCGCTGCTCACGGTGTGGAGAAAAGCGCGCCACCGGTGCATTGTCTTCGAGGCCTGACGCGCACGCTCGCCGTTTTTTTGGCAGCCGATTTTGCGACTTTTTCGGACGCCTCCTTCTCAGGGCCTAACGTTGTCGAGAACTCCGTCTTTTCTCGGTCTTTTTTTTTTTCAACTAATGACGCCGTCTTCCGACGTCACGTGAAGTGATGCGGTGGAGAGGAAGGAAAGGGGGGGGGGTCCTTAGTTTTCGCTAGCTGCGCCCCCCCCCCTCTCACTGTCTCTCCCACTTCGCGAGACAACTCGGATAGCACGCGAACACGGGGGATATAGTGCAGTCCGCGTCGTCCTAAAGGTTATTTCTTTGTGCGACTCGTCTTTGCGGGGTTCGGGACAAGGGCGTGTAACGGGGGGTAGTACGAACGAAAAGTACGAAGAGACGGAAAGAAAAGGTGTGCCGGGCCAACAAAGGAGCTTCGAGGTCTGCTTTAGCGAAATCGGGAGTCGATCGTCGACGGATATTGGTTTCTGCGTAGGGAAAGACTCCTGATCGACGAAGACGTTCTGGTGGTGGTTGTGTGGCCGCGTCTTCCCCACATTTTCGTTTTTTTATGTTCGTCACGTCTCGAAGAGAAGCCGCCCCGTGATACGTGCCGATGGATCCCATCTCGCCGCATCACCTCAGCGTCGACTACCGGTAAGGGACGACGCGTGGCAAGGCGGCGCCTGATGTTCGCCTTGCCGAGCGTTGCGCAATACGAATGGTATAAAAGCGTCAGGCAGGATTCTGCAAGGACGCGATCACGGCAGTACCGAGAAAGGGTGAGGCGGAGTGTGCTGCGCGAGCCGCGTCGAATTTTTCAGCTTGCGATGAAAACAGGATGCGCTATAAAATTGAGGAATCCTCGCGAAACTAACGCAAGGCCCTCCGTCGCCACTTTGATAAGCTCCTGACGTGGGCTGCGCTCGAGGCACCTGACGCTTACAAATTACCGGCTTCCCGTTCTTGCAAGCGCCAGCGTATCGTGCATACTGCAACGCGTAGGAATGCTTTTGGTTTTCAGGGCTGCGTGGGTGAAATATTTACTTTCACAACGGACATTATCGGTCTTTAAGATGGGCGAGGATATAGTTGAGAAAGTAAACACTTTCCTTTTCGAGATGTGCTTGGATTTTATGAGGGTGTTTGGCTTCGCGACGACATTCCAGGATCTATGTAGAGAGTTAGGCTGCCCAATTATGCAATGTCGGCGGTATAGCGCGGCCATATTATATACTAATCACGTTGCAGATCTGCATGTCTAGACTACCGTGCAATTGCAGTGCTTAGGTGCTCTGTCTACGTGTCGAATGACTTGCTTGCGCCAAGCAGCACGATATGATCGAAGCTATAGCACACGGTGTATACATATGGCTGAATGTGACCATATACGATGCTCGTTAATACTGTGTAGGGATATCAAAAAGGACTGCAAAAGAGAGAGCTCACAATAGCGACATTTTTTAAAACCTTTTTTTACCCTTTATTATAACAGCATGCAGAGTGAAGTCTCGAGTGAGCCGTCGGAATGCAAAGGAATGTTCCAATCCTTCGTTAACTTCGAAATTTCCTCTGCTTCTACGCTATATGTACCAGCATCTGGAATTCTTGCACACCGAGGTCATGGCGCACACGCCTATAGTAGAAAAGGTAGAACACTTCCAATGATTCATACGCACCTGTGGCATGTAATGAAGCGTGATGGTAAAAAGAGCGGTGCCACTGCCGTAGGGTTTTTGTTATTTTTATTTTTGGTGAACAAGGGGAGTGGAAACGTATTTACCTAATCGTCTCTTTATCTCAGAGAATAATTTTGTGCTTTTTTTGCGTGTACTTGCCCGGTCATACACTGGTTGCCATCAGATTCCGGAATTCACATATTAATACCTTTTCGTTTTTCGTAATGCCTCCTATAGCGCGAAACTTGTCATGGCATGAAGAATTCAGGCAGAAAGCCCCCCCAAATTCCACAGGCAATGCTTAACGCGAGATATTCGTTTTTTAGAGATGGGGGGGGGGGCACAACTGTGACATAACTATGCGACACGCTGTAGTGGAGTACTCCGTATTAATTTTCACACCTCGTTGTCGCTTAGTGGGCTCTTGAATCGAAGTGCACGAATGCTTTTGCATTCTCGCCTGCAGTCGAACTACGGCCGCCGTGGCTGCAGACCATTTAGTTTCCTATAGTTAAGTAGAGGGAACTCTGGCGCTGCGATCGTTCAGCCATGCACCATGGCTATGATGGCTGCAGACCATTGGGTTTCCTATAGTTAAGTAGAGGGAACTCTGGCGCTGCGATCGTTCAGCCATGCACCATGGCTATGATGGCTGCAGACCATTGGGTTTCCTACAGTTAAGTAGAGGGAACTCTGGCGCTGCGATCGTTCAGCCATGCACCATGGCTATGATGGCTGCAGACCATTGGGTTTCCTATAGTTAACTAGAGGGAACTCTGGCGCAGCGATTGTTCAGCCATGCACCATGGCTATGATGGCTGCAGACCATTGGGTTTCCTACAGTTAAGTAGAGGGAACTCTGGCGCTGCGATCGTTCAGCCATGCACCATGGCTATGATGGCTGCAGACCATTGGGTTTCCTATAGTTAACTAGAGGGAACTCTGGCGCAGCGATTGTTCAGCCATGCACCATGGCTATGTTGGCTGCAGACCATTGGGTTTCCTACAGTTAAGTAGAGGGAACTCTGGCGCTGCGATCGTTCAGCCATGCACCATGGCTATGATGGCTGCAGACCATTGGGTTTCCTATAGTTAAGTAGAGGGAACTCTGGCGCTGCGATCGTTCAGCCATGCACCATGGCTATGATGGCTGCAGACCATTGGGTTTCCTACAGTTAAGTAGAGGGAACTCTGGCGCTGCGATCGTTCAGCCATGCACCATGGCTATGATGGCTGCAGACCATTGGGTTTCCTACAGTTAAGTAGAGGGAACTCTGGCGCTGCGATCGTTCAGCCATGCACCATGGCTATGATGGCTGCAGACCATTGGGTTTCCTATAGTTAACTAGAGGGAACTCTGGCGCTGCGATCGTTCAGCCATGCACCATGGCTATGATGGCTGCAGACCATTGGGTTTCCTATAGTTAAGTAGAGGGAACTCTGGCGCTGCGATCGTTCAGCCATGCACCATGGCTATGATGGCTGCAGACCATTGGGTTTCCTATAGTTAACTAGAGGGAACTCTGGCGCAGCGATTGTTCAGCCATGCACCATGGCTATGATGGCTGCAGACCATTGGGTTTCCTACAGTTAAGTAGAGGGAACTCTGGCGCTGCGATCGTTCAGCCATGCACCATGGCTATGATGGCTGCAGACCATTGGGTTTCCTATAGTTAACTAGAGGGAACTCTGGCGCTGCGATCGTTCAGCCATGCACCATGGCTATGATGGCTGCAGACCATTGGGTTTCCTATAGTTAACTAGAGGGAACTCTGGCGCAGCGATTGTTCAGCCATGCACCATGGCTATGTTGGCTGCAGACCATTGGGTTTCCTACAGTTAAGTAGAGGGAACTCTGGCGCTGCGATCGTTCAGCCATGCACCATGGCTATGATGGCTGCAGACCATTGGGTTTCCTATAGTTAAGTAGAGGGAACTCTGGCGCTGCGATCGTTCAGCCATGCACCATGGCTATGATGGCTGCAGACCATTGGGTTTCCTATAGTTAAGTAGAGGGAACTCTGGCGCTGCGATCGTTCAGCCATGCACCATGGCTATGATGGCTGCAGACCATTGGGTTTCCTACAGTTAAGTAGAGGGAACTCTGGCGCTGCGATCGTTCAGCCACGCACCATGGCTATGATGGCTGCAGACCATTGGGTTTCTTATAGTTAACTAGAGGGAACTCTGGCGCAGCGATCGTTCAGCCATGCACCATGGCTATGATGGCTGCAGACCATTGGGTTTCCTACAGTTAAGTAGAGGGAACTCTGGCGCTGCGATCGTTCAGCCATGCACCATGGCTATGATGGCTGCAGACCATTGGGTTTCCTATAGTTAACTAGAGGGAACTCTGGCGCAGCGATCGTTCAGCCATGCACCATGGCTATGTTGGCTGCAGACCATTGGGTTTCCTACAGTTAAGTAGAGGGAACTCTGGCGCTGCGATCGTTCAGCCATGCACCATGGCTATGATGGCTGCAGACCATTGGGTTTCCTATAGTTAAGTAGATGGAACTCTGGCGCTGCGATCGTTCAGCCATGCACCATGGCTATGATGGCTGCAGACCATTGGGTTTCCTACAGTTAAGTAGAGGGAACTCTGGCGCTGCGATCGTTCAGCCATGCACCATGGCTATGATGGCTGCAGACCATTGGGTTTCCTACAGTTAAGTAGAGGGAACTCTGGCGCAGCGATCGTTCAGCCATGCACCATGGCTATGATGGCTGCAGACCATTGGGTTTCCTACAGTTAAGTAGAGGGAACTCTGGCGCTGCGATCGTTCAGCCATGCACCATGGCTATGATAACTGCAGACCATTGGGTTTCCTATAGTTAAGTAGAGGGAACTCTGGCGCTGCGATCGTTCAGCTATGCACCATGGCTATGATGGCTGCAGACCATTGGGTTTCCTACAGTTAAGTAGAGGGAACTCTGGCGCAGCGATCGTTCAGCCATGCACCATGGCTATGATGGCTGCAGACCATTGGGTTTCCTACAGTTAAGTAGAGGGAACTCTGGCGCTGCGATCGTTCAGCCATGCACCATGGCTATGTTGGCTGCAGACCATTGGGTTTCCTACAGTTAAGTAGAGGGAACTCTGGCGCTGCGATCGTTCAGCTATGCACCATGGCTATGATGGCTGCAGACCATTGGGTTTCCTACAGTTAAGTAGAGGGAACTCTGGCGCTGCGATCGTTCAGCCATGCACCATGGCTATGATGGCTGCAGACCATTGGGTTTCCTATAGTTAACTAGAGGGAACTCTGGCGCAGTGATCGTTTAGCCATGCACCATGGCTATGATGGCTGCAGACCATTGGGTTTCCTACAGTTAAGTAGAGGGAACTCTGGCGCAGCGATCGTTCAGCCATGCACCATGGCTATGATGGCTGCAGACCATTGGGTTTCCTATAGTTAAGTAGAGCGAACTCTGGCGCTGCGATCGTTCAGCCATGCACCATGGCTATGATGGCTGCAGACCATTGGGTTTCCTACAGTTAAGTAGAGGGAACTCTGGCACTGCGATCGTTCAGCCATGCACCATGGCTATGATGGCTGCAGACCATTGGGTTTCCTATAGTTAACTAGAGGGAACTCTGGCGCAGCGATCGTTCAGCCATGCACCATGGCAATGATGGGTGGTACATGGATTTGCCTATAGTCTTCGTCCAATAAGCAAAGCTACCTGCGGCTTTGTTTATAGTTGTGTTTTAATTTTGTTTCGGATGAAAAAAAAGATGTATCCCTGTGAACTTCGTGGGCTGATTTAAACTGGTTAGCGTAAAAAGCTAAGGTGATTTAGCAGAGTGTGACGTTGGCTGAGTTGATGCATAGCTTAATAAAATGATGGTGGTGCAAATGTTACCAGCAAGGAGAAAAAAAAAGGAGACGGGGTAGAGCGCCACAGGAGTGGCGCTCTATCGTGTCTCCTTCTTTTTTCCTTGCTAGTATCATTTGCGCCACCACCATTTTATTAAGGCTTAGGTGACGGAAGTGACACTGCTGAACATTTGCTGAACTTCGTCTTGCGACAAAGTGGCTTCAGGAGCCGGAAGGACGAAGCCTGGACAAATCATTCCCATGGTGCAGCTGGAGTACCGTGCGTTGTAGCTCACACAGACACTAGCGCCAGAGTACCTTCTGGTGCCAGAGTACCTTCTGGTGCCAGAGTACCTTCTAGGAAACTATACGGCTGCTGGGAATGGCAGAGTACCTTTTTGGAAACTATATGCCTTCTGGGAATGTCAGAGTAGCTTCTAGGAAACTATATGGCTGCTGGGAATGGCAGAGTGCCCTCTATAGGAAACTATATGGCTGCTAGGAATGGAAACCGTGTAGGTCCGAAACGTGCATATGCGCAACGCTGAGAGTTCGACTGAGCATGTATGTCGGATGCGCAGAACGGAGAGAGTCGAGTGCTCTCCTCAGTGCCTACTTTTCGCTTCGTTTACTTTATTTCCACCTCGTCGAGCGTGCCGATACCAATCACGCCATTCGTGACTCCCTAGGAACGTGGAACCGCGCGGCTGTGGCTGCAGGCGCGGTGATTCCGGCGTGGCGCGTGATGTGATAGGAATGCCGTAAAACACACACAGTCGTCCTGCGCGCACAGCTGGTCCCCGCTGGAAAGCCCGACCTTGGAAGACCGATCAGTGGGTCAAGTTTCCGCGCGCCCCGTATCGACGCGCCCCGAATGCAGCACGCCGAGGCCCCCGCAGCGGCCCTGGAAAAAGAGCGAGATATTGTGCGAGCCAATCGGAGTGCCGGGCTCCGCTTACGAACTTGCGCGGTGTATTAGCATCGAGCTTTCTCGGTGCGGTGGCGTAAATATGCCGGGATCAATGATAAGCCTAGTTAAGTGTCTCGAGGACCGATATATTTTTTATTTTTTTTGCGCACAGTATATACGAGAAAGATCGAGGTCGTGCCTAGAGCTAAGCACGGCTTGGAGGTCGCAGTTTTTTTTTTTTTTTTGGTGTCCTGAGAAGCTCGGGCTGGTTCTTGCGTGCAGCAGTATGTTTATACTTAATGTTCGCGTGTGACACGTCTCCAGTCACACGCGCAGATACACACACATAAAGTGGGGTGGTGGATGCAAATGTGTGTGTGCTGTACGCATCGGAGGCTGTGCATCGTAGATGGCGCCAGCACGCCTATATTATACCTATCCCAGCCGCCTAGATGGGTTCCGTGGTTGATAGTCGAGCGCTAAAGAGAGTTCGCAATCGCCTTTTTTTTTTTGGAATTAAGTGTCCTGAGAATTCCTGGGTCCTGCGCTGAAGCCTTCCTCAAGAGCTTTGAAATCGTTGTCGCTCTTTTGCGGACAACTGGTCTGAGAAGCAGACTTTATTTATTTATTTATTTATTTATTTATTTATTTATTTATTTATTTATTTATTTATTTATTTCATACCCTCAGGGTCAAATGGTATTGGAAAGGAGAATGGATGAAGTACCCAGCAGTATAAAACTCAGTGTTCTTCCTTTTTGCCTTCTTCATTTTTTTGGTAATATATATTTCCTATTTTACGTTATTCCCTTTACCACCCTTACCCGGCACTGCAAAGCCAGCCTGTCTGAGCAATGCTAACGTCTCTTCTTCCCGTTCTATAATGTAGTCAATTCACTTGCGTTACTGGAACGGTGCTGTTTGTATCCACGCGCTGCCTCGCTGAAATGCATTGCTTTGTCCAGGTCGAGGGAAGATAGACGGAGTTCGTTGCTGTCCTTCGAGTTCTGCGTGCAGGCAACTTAATTCCTTAAGCCGGTCTTTGTTTTTGTTTTTTACATATACGCCACTTTTTAGTCGCCAACCGTACAGTTAATAATCCGCTTTTAGCGGCGCGAAAAGGGCTTGCGCCGTTCTAGTGGTCGGTGGCAGCCCTCTGCTCCTTAGCCTCTCGCGCCCACCGATGCTTCAATAAGATTGAAAGAATGCAACGTCTGTGGAGAGAAAGAGAGAGAGAGATAAAAATGCAAGGAAAGGCAGGGAGGTTAACCAGACGCACATCCGGTTTGCTACCCTGCACTGGGGAAGGGATGAAGGGGAGAAAAGAGGTTGCAGAGAGATGAGAAGGTACACACAATCACGAGCACATTCGGGGGAGCACACACAGTCTACAGGTGGTCGCTCAGGTTTGTTGACTTTAAGTAAAGTAGGATAGTCAACGTGAAAGCAATTTGAAGCATCACACGTCTGGGAGGTACGCCGCTATGACATGCATGTAAGATGTCAACGTCAACAAGCGCGCATAACCGGCCGAACGGCCATGAGCCGTGGCGCTGTCTTGGCTGAAAGCCTAACGCGCCTTACACGCAGATATCGTCGGTGACGTCGATTCCGAAGGGCACAGTGCTTACGCACATCTTCCGGTCCTGGTGAGAGCGGCATAACGCTGCTGCCTCTGTTACAGTGAACTATACTTCTGCCATGCTTACTGGCCGCTTCTCATTTTCGAATGTTGCGATGAGGGAACTTAAAGAAGGGAGCAGGAGAGGAGAGGGTGGAAAGTTGGATGTGATCATTCCACGTCTTGTATATGCCCCCCCTTCTGCCGCCCGTAACGCTCAAACCCTTTGCGTATTTCACTGTCGGGATATTTAAATGTCGCTTGCACACTTGTGCTTCGCCCGCTTTAGGGCGTCCCAAGTGCCACCCCGGCCCCTGAGCGTTCAAGGTTCTCACCGTTTTCGTTCGCCTCTAAGGGACGCGTCACCTCAAGGAGAGCAGCCTCGTGGGCGTCCCACATTACGTATCGCTGACCCCCCAGCGATGCGCGCCATCCTGCCTCTGAAAATCCTGACCCTGGAAAGTGCGTATCCGAGCCGACAGAAACCGCGAGGTCTTCTGGCTGACTCGTTTCCCGCGCTTTACGAACAGCGGTATGATTTGGAGATGTTATCGCTCATTTCTTCCGTCCCCGGCTGTCCTCCTCCGTATCATTGTACTTGAAACGCCCGGCTCCTACGACCGTCCAGGCTGTACCACGTCTGGAGCGGGCCAACACTCAGTGTTGTGGCATATTATTTCACTGAGTGAATCTAAATCGTTCCTTGCTGGTGGATCCGGAAAACTATCATCATCATAAACGATTGATTAATATGTGGGGTCTAACGTCCCAGAACCACTGTATGATTATGAGAGACGCGGTAGTGGTGGGCTCCGGAAGTTTCGACCTCCTTCATCGCTAACGAGTATGCACTACGGAAATTGGCTGAATTCCACCACTCGCCACTGGTCCACTAAAAATGAACTAGGCAACAGTGAGTCCTGCAAATGCCCAATCACCCTCTCTCTCTCTCTCTCTCTCTCTCCAGAAGGTATGAGCCACAAGAGAAAGTAAACGAAAACAATGCCGTGAAGTGACGGCGGGGAGCTGAGCCGAAGACCTTGAAGCGATGTAAGGCCACCGCCAACGAAGACGTGGTGTCCGTAGATCTATGGGAAGTGTGAACGATTGGTTTCAGCGCGAGTGTCTCTGGAGTTCGGATATCCGGGACTACCTGTGGTCCGAATCTCTTAGAGCAAAGAGAGTTGAGAATCAACGTGAAAGCAAACTGCAGCATCACACAATAGCCTAGCGACGACCTAGAAACAATTTGCATCTCCTACAAAAAACACATGTGAGCCTATAACAAGGCCTACGAAAAAAAAACCTATAGGCAACAAGATTAGTCTTCCTAATCGTCCAGTTTCGCTGTTTAAAGGCTTGTGCGGATTAGTGGAAGCTTCGACGATTTCTTTCCTATTTTGTTATTCTTCTGTTTATTTCATGTCACACATTAAAAAAAAGGCACGATCGAGTAGCCCTCACAAATGCTGTGACTTGTTGTCAAAACATGCTGCAACTCTTTGAGGCGTGCGTATTTCGGCTGACATTGTGATATACGCGCCTCATTAGCGCGCTTGTCTCGCCAGGGAGGGACAAGTATATAGAAAGCGAATGTGAAAAACATTTCACGATATGCATTCGTCTGCTCAGAGTTTGCCTCACACGTGATCAGTTTAGACAAAGTTATGTGAGCCGAAGTAGCAAATTGGGCTAGTTGGAACATGTATATTTATGACGGTCAGCGCAATAAAGGCACAAAAACACCAGAAAGTACACGACACAGGCGTTGTCTAACAGCTGAGTTTAATGGAAGAAACGTGTCATATATGTGCAAACATGAAGTCATAAAAAATCTTGACAGCACCAAGCACGTAATCAAGTATACTGTTGTTACGAAATTTTAGCATCTGTGAGGGACGTTGCCTCAACGTTCGTATATACGGGGGCACGCTATAGCTTCCTGAAGAGTACCCAATCTACGCATCTTTCCCTCCATGGCTGGCAGTGTGGCTTCGCAGCTGAGTTATACAAAACCGCTGTAGTCACAGTGATGAGACTTAGAGACCAGCGCACGCGTGGAATCGCTGAACCGTATGAAATTACAAAAGCAAGAGACAAGTACGTAAGCCAGCCTTCTATTACTTTCACAGATGCTGAGATTTTGTATCTACAGCATACTTGATTACGTGATCGGTGGGGGGTCTCAATGTTTTTTGTGCCTTCATGTTTGCATACATATGACACGTTCCTTCCATTAAGCTTTCAGCTGTTATACAACGCTTGTGTCGTGCACTTTCTTGTGGTTTTGTGCTTTTTGTGCGCTGATCGTGATGAGTTAGGTGAGCCGACTAGATTAAAAAGTTCGCACGTATAACGTGGCAGCAGAAAGCACAAGACCGGGTTGATTGGCGGGCCCTGCAGTACACGTGGTCAAGCAGAGTTTTCTCTCTCCCTCTCTCTCACACACACTCACGCGCACACACACACACACACACACACACACCACACACACACACACACACACACACACACACACACACACACTCACACACACACACACACACACACACACACACACAGAGAGAGAGAGAGAGAGAGAGAGAGAGAGAGAGAGTCGCCACACGGACGCCTTCAGATGCAGCGCGCAGATTATGCCGTTAGATCCATCTGCCTGGATTAATGAAGTTGTAAACTGTCTGCAAATTCTAATGGACTGCGTTGCGGGGATCGAACACCTGACTTCAAACTGATCAGCGTAGCGTCATAGCACTACGGTATACAGCGGCCGGCGGCACCTTCCGGCATAACTACAATGCCTGTACACATACAGAGCCTCGCCGACAGTTACAAGTGAAAGTTCGTGTAGTATAAAATCTCCCTTAACCTGCGCACTGCACGTTGTACAGGCATTTTTATGTATATACTCATGATTGCGAACGTTCAGCCGTCATGACCGCTTAGTTTTCAGGTCTAACCTGAAGGACAATAACGAAAGATAAGCACGTACACACGTATATCTGACGTTCAACTGACCGGGCTTGTTTTTGTGTCTTGAGATAGGGGGGGCTCTCGTCGTCCTTTCACTCTTCTATCAGTCGTCGGCACTCGCAAACATTCTTTCCTTTCTGGCCCTCTCGTGATGGTTTTTCTCCGCCAGCGCTTCTTGCGCGAAGCCCTCCGATGCGGACACCTTTATCGGTGTGGCCCCGGCGCCGTATCGCACCGCGTCTGCCACCAGGGCGGCGGACCCCCCGACGCCGCCGAAGTCCCGGCGACAGTGATTGGGAGCTACTTCGACTGGCAGCGACCGCGAAGTTTTTCCTCGCACATTCGGTATACCCGGACGCCCGAAAGAAGCAACCATGCCGTTCCTACACCTCCAGAAAATGTACGTACAGTGTGTACGGAGAACCAAACATTCTCCCCAAATCGTAGCAAGGACGAGAGACGTAGCATCTTACCCGCCGCGCTGACCCAACGCACCGTTATGTGGTGCTTGAGTTCTAACCCGAAGGTCGTGGGGATCAAATCCCGGCCGAGGCGGCCGCATTTAGATGCAGACAAAATGCGATAGAGGCCCGTGTGCTTGGATTTAGATTCAAAGAACCTCCGGCGGTCAAAATCTCCGGAGCCCTCCGTTAAGGCGTCTCATAATCGTGTATAGTCGATTCGTGACGTATAATCGTAGCATCTCGGTGTCTTTATCCGGGGTGTGGCAATCGGGCATCTCGTCCACGAAGCCGTATACACGGATGCTCCTGTTTATGGGTCTCCGCGTAATAGCAGGCATGTTTACGTGTTAAACACTCAATGCACAAATGATACGGCTTGGCGACGATCACGTTAGTGGCCTCTTGAGAAAGTTGCAGGGAGGAAAGATTTTATATATATACTATAGAATGAAAGGTAAAAAGGTCAACCAGAATCATATCGACCGATTTTCTACCCTACACAAAGTGGAGTGTGAAAGAGAAGTGTGGAGCCATTGAGATGAAAATGCACTTTTGTGACATTGCTAGAGATCGTCTTTTCAACGTTATTCCACGCTGACGACTCATTTAAAAAATCGCAGCATATCCACAGAGTGAATGATGGTGAGTGGGGCGAAGCGTCCGTGCGTCAGGACGGATGGACGCACGGACACACGGACGAATGGACACGCGGACGGATGGCCGGACGCTTCGCCCGACTCACCATCATTCACTCTGTGGATATGCCGTGAAAATCACTAACGCCACCTAGTTATATTATTCTCAAGTACATATACACACACGTGGCCTCCGCCGGCAGCAAATCGCGGAGGCCACGACACACAACGCAATCTATTGAGCAATTCATAAACTAGATGGAGCTACATACTACTACTACTACTACTACTACTACTACTACTACTACTACTACTACTACTACTACTACTACTACTGCCACTACAGAAGAGGGAACGACCCATGGCCTAAGGAGCTTCGCCCCTAAAACGAAACTTGCTTCTCATCGAACAATATGCGCGCAATTTGTTTTCTCCATGCTTCTAGAAAGGTGATGGGAAATGCACCTTTGTTGTGAATCGTTAGTGTCGGAAACTGCGAAACGTAAAAGAATCAATTTAAACGTGAGTACGCGTCGCCTAAGTGCATCGCACTTTCGCTTTATGCCTTCGTTTTTCGTCCTGCTTACCGACGCCATGAAAGCAGACGTACGAAAAGCAAGGTATTATGACAATGTTTTATTTTAATTCAATTCTAAAATGCCCCTTTCTTTTACGAAAGACAGAATCAATCTCATATGCTTATGGATTACTAAACATACAACTCATAACAGTTTGTATCAATTAAGTTTTACCACACTACCTCAACTACGTGTTCTACCTTAAATACGTTATTTATATAATAACAAAGATTGGATTGTATTAACTTTTTTACGTTGCCGCTAAGCTATGGAACACTTCATAGCATCACGTCATCCGCATAATTTTTTTTCCCTATGAGCGACTTGCTCGTGTTCATTTGTATAATTTGCAAGAGTAAGCAAGATCACAACAGCAACAACACCATCATCTGCATATTTTTTATATAGGCCCCAAAGCGACTTGCTCGCGTTGTCTGCATAACTTACAAGGGTAACCAATGTAACAAGAGTAGCAACAGCAACAACAAAACCTTTTGCAAGCGTTTGTAATCATGCTTCTGTATAAGGTTTCTATTTCTTTTGCGATGATGTTTATTCGAACAGAGGAGTTGCAACGAGGTCGCGACGGAAAATGGGCGAACGGCAAGTCTGGCAAAGGCGGCACAGCTTGCTTTGCTTGCTTGTTCCTTTCTTTTGTGGCTCTCACCCACTAAGGGGGATTGGCCAAGAAGCCGGTGGTTAATGCAAGTAAATACCTATAGATTTTCTAGATTAGGGGAATATGAATACTGTGTTTTGACTGTGAAATTAATTTGGCGCAATGTTAAAAAAAAAGAAAAAAGGGGGGGGGAGAAATAATAGAATTTGTTAAATATCTGTGGTGGAATCGTTATATGAAATTCTCCTGAAAGTTGAATCATTGCAGTGTATCAGCTAAATAGTAAGTGGTAGTGTGACTAGTAAAATTCGAGAGCTGATGGCTGACTCAGCAAGGTAATCTTCTTGCGTTATATATGAATTCGCAGAGAGCCCCGCAGATGTTCCTGTCGCTATGTCCCAATGAAATGGCCCCAAAAGACAAAATATTGGGAGTATTAAGTGATATTCCTAATTTTCTGAATAAAATTTCGAAGCAGTTTTTTCTTTGATTTTTGAATCGGTGACATGTGATAAGAAAATGGTCGATATGTTCAGGTTCGTTACAGCTTGAGCACAGAGGGGATGGCACCAGACCAGACCTGTTTAAGTAGAAATTAAGAGGTGGTACACGGCAACGTAATTTTGTTACCAAGACTTCCAATTTACGCGTGGGACACAGCTTCTCGCGCAATCAGAGCACGGGGTTCTTCGTTCTCTTTTGAAGGCGCATACGCGTTAGTGCGTACGCTCCACTACAATACCGCCGGGGTGAAGGGTAGCCATCCTGGCGACTCAGCTATAGTAGGCACAATGAAGGGGTCGTAGTAGGGCTCGAGACGGTCGACGTGCACGGTCTCACGTCCTCGACGGCGCAAGTCTGGCGATTGTGTTAGGGGCTCGATGATGTAATTCACCGGCGAGGTTGCGTCAATGACACGGTATGGACCATGGTACCGGGCCAGAAGCTTAGAAGAAAGGCCAGGAACGTGCGGGAGCACCCGATGCTCCACTACACTTTGTAGTTCTCTACCTCGCAGTTCATTATCAACCATTTCTGTTGAAAACAGATCCCTGTCGTGACTTTGAAATATCCTGCCTGTACGAAAATAAGGGCTAATTATGTGTCATAAATAACAGGAATTGATTGATTGATTGAAGGACTGCTCGTTTTATTCGGAGGATCTCGTATAGGGTAAGCGCGTGGTGTAGTGTAGAATTAAGCAATTTGCTGCGTGTTATAAGTGGCAGATCTACAGACTCGATCGTGAACTTACAGCGCAACACCAGAAAAAATACAGGACAGGGAAGGAGTAAAACAGAAAGAAAAGACGGCGTTGACTCACAACTGTTGTTTATTGGAAAAAACAACAGTTTTCTTTCTGTTTTACTCCTTCGCTGTCCTGTATTTTTTTCCGGTGTTGCGCTGTAAGTAAGTTCACGATGGATCCTAACCAACTGGTCCAACTTACCGTCTTACTACAGACTCGAGTCGTGTAGTCTGTCAGTTGAGACAAAAACAATAATTGAAGGGAGAGAGAGCGAAGAGTAGAAAGAGAACGAGCAAGTGAGCGAGATGGGGGGGGGGGGGGAATAATAATAAAAATAAGTCGCCCATGTTAGCAGCCTTGTTCGCTAACGGGGCTTCTTGAAACCGCCGCAAGATAGGTTTATAGATAACGCGCGAGCGCAGAACATTGTGACAGATTGTTATCGTCATAGGTTGTTCTTGCCTCTGTGTATTCTTTTTTTTATTCATTTCTTTTTTTCTCTCCCTCTAGACGAGTACCACAGGCACTCGCTGGGTTTAGCGTATACACCTTAAACACTCACTTCATTGGCCAATGTCGACAGGTCTCGGCGACCGGCCGCCATCCTATATAGATGTCCACCTCCAAGCACGTGCGAAATTAGTGCTATTTTGCCCTCTTTCATTCTTTATATCGTTCCTTTCAGTCGTGTATCATTTTCCCCCAGTTAGCATTGCGTTTTCGTGGTCAGACTTCGCCGCAGTTTCCCTTCGATGCGAGCAACTTATTTTTTTTTTCTGCTCTGTTTTTTTTTTCCTTCTTCGCGGTCTGTAAAACGCAGCGTAATGTGACTAAAATGTCTAACCTCCTTAATGTTGGCGTCTTCTTGTTTCGGAGTTTGAGGACCAAGGCGCCGTTCCGGCGTAGCCTTGAACGAAAATCGCCGTACAACGCGAGCATCACACGGGAACGTGCACCAGCTATACAGGAAGCCGAGAACGTCCTTTTGCGGGTTTCATCGCACGCTCCGCACTCCTCTCCCGTCGTCGATATGGATGTGCGTGCTCCTTATCGTGCGCCCGTCCTTTTCGCGCGTCGGTAGCCTGACGACCTCGGAAGAGCTCACGTCCCCGCGCCTACTGGGGTTGTTCACCATGCTCGAGCCGGCGCTGCAGCTTGTCCCGCTTCCGCGGTCGTGAGCGCGCACACATATATGCTCACAGCGTGGGCGACGCGCAACCACCGTCACCTGGTAGCACGGCGACGCGCGGTCGTTTTTAGGGGCGAAGCTCCTTATAGCGGCACTCGTTCGTACCTCGTAGTCGTAGTAGTAGTCATAGTGTCTTACATTTTGACCTCCAAGGTGGTGCCGGTGAGAGATTTCTTCTGTGCGTTGTTGAACAATAAAAAAAAAAATTGCAGCGTGCGCGTCAACTAAAAGCCGAATTCTCCTGTCTCTCATTCCCCCTTAGCAGCCATTGGCATGTACATTGAGCGCTATCTGACAAAAAGGGTTGCTACGTTATACTCGCTGGGCGTAACCTCCTTGGTTTTAGAAAGGTTTAGTGAGCGTTGGGCCGCAGTGCCATGAATACACTGAACTAGTAGGTGGTTAAATGTGGGAAGTAGACACGAAGCGAAAGCCGTAAAAAAGTGTGCGTGCGCCACCTCTCGTATAGTCCTTGGAATGTCCGCTGGATGGCGGTGCATATGCGGAATATATGATGAAAAGATGTGAGATGGTGGTAGTTGGAGTGTTGAATAGATGGACGAACGGACACACCGACGGATGGACGCATGGACGGACTCACGGATGGCTGCACCGACGGACGGACGCATGGGCGGACGCACAGATGGACGTGCGGACGCACGAACAGACGCACGCACGGATGGGCGGACGAACGCACGGACGGTCACACAGACGGACGCATGGACGGACGGAAGCAAGAACGAATTGATGGACGGATGCTTCGCCCCACTCTCCATCATTCACTCCGTGGATATGCTGCCATTTTTTATGGGCTTGCCCGTATACGGGACGAATGGCCGAATCTCGTCGGACGACCGAC
This sequence comes from Rhipicephalus microplus, assembly GCF_043290135.1. Lineage (NCBI taxonomy): Eukaryota > Metazoa > Arthropoda > Arachnida > Ixodida > Ixodidae > Rhipicephalus > Rhipicephalus microplus. The sequence continues at coordinate 2,098,388 of NW_027464625.1, read as the reverse complement.
CGCTCCCAACGACAGCGCCGTCCTATCGGTCACCGCGGCGCCTGCCTGAAACAGCTTGATGGTCCGTTTCCTGGCCGTGGGAGTGCCGCTGTAACACGGAAGCTGAGAAGTTGCACAGGTGGCGGCGGTAGTTAGGTTTTATGTAAAAAAAAAAAAAAAAAGGTGTGCGTTGTTTGTGATCAGGCGCGCGCTAAGTGCGGTAAGACGCATCTGGCTTACCCCGAATCTGACTTGCAAATAGGCCGTGCGAACGTCGCCGATATAATCAGGACTTGTGTCCCACACTCCAAGAAAAAGAATGAAAAGTAAGCCTTACTCTTTTCGTTGATTCCCGACTTGCCATCAGAGGTGTAGCCAGAAACTTTTTTTCAGGGAAAGCTAGGGAAGCGGAGGGGAGTTCTTCTATACTTTATCTATGCTCGTGCGTGCGTTATCATGTGTGCGCGTATATATACACACGCAAAAATAAGAAAAATAATTCGTGACACTGAGTGGGAGTTCGATCCTTTTTCTACCACCCTCCCAGGCTTTTCCACTGCTTGCCGCATATACGATTGCCACGCAGTGCTCGCCTTGCATGAGACCCAAGACTCTCAAACGAATTGTATTTATTATGGTCTCCTAGGAGAGTTCTCCTCAAAGAGAGCCATGCAAGGGGCGAGCCAGTTACTGTTGTCCTGTGGAGTTTGACGTCCCAAAGAAGCACATCAAACGTCGTTTACCGGGTACGGTCGTCAGCGTTTATCTTATCTTTAAATCGGAAGAGCATACCTAAAATGGCTGGGCACGAAAGTTCAGAAGTTCATCTTCTTCTGCGGCTGCATTTCCGATGGAGGCGGAAATGTTGTAGGTGGTTTTGGGACGTTAAACCCCACATATCAATCAATTCTTCTTCTTTTTTCTGTAGGAGGAGAGGAGGAAAGAAAAGACAGGTATATTAGCTTTTCTTTGTTTTTTTTTTTGTTTTTTTGTAGAGCGCACACTTGCTTTACGAGCTCGCATTCTCTCGTTGCTGTTGCGGCCGTCGTCACGTACCAACGTTTTCTATCGCTTTATTTCACCTAGATTTACCGGTGCCGGTATGCATGGAACGTCTATTTTAGTCCAGCTTTAGACTTGTCACCTCCGTCACTTTGCCGCTTCCTGTGAAACGCACACCTGCTGACGTTGGCAGAAAAAGTGCATCGAGCAGTGCAGCGGAAGTCATGTCCTGTATATGAAGGTATATGCGCCTCTGTGTCCACTGGGAATGTGAATGTAAAGCAGATATTTGACACATGCGTGTCGTGAGCCGCTGTACTCTAGGTGTAGCATATGTGACGTACATTTAATGATCTAAAAACGCCCTAATTGTATCGTGTTAACCGTGTAGAATACTGTATTTGGACATTGAAAGTGCGTGGGGTTTGACGTCCCGAAACAATGACATGATCACGAGAGACGCCGTAGTGGTGGGCTCCGGAAGTTTCGACCATCTGGTGTTCTTCAACGCGCACTGAAAGCGCGCAGTACAAGAGCCTCGGCCATTGCGCATCCATCGAAATGCGAAGGCCGCGGCCGCCATCGAATCCGCGACCTTGGGGTCAGCAGTCGAACACTCTGGGCACTGATCCACTGCGGCAGACGTGCTCTTAGACATGTTGCTAATCAAGGGAGGGTGAAGGAGTACATGGAAGGGTTGAAAACTTGGCCAGTTCTCAGACCAGTTGGCTACCCTTTGCTGAGGAAAGGTTTAAGGAAAATCAGCTATCATAGAAAAGCGGTGTCACAGAAGAAGAAGAAGAAGAAGAAGAAGAAGAAGAAGAAGAAGAAGAAGAAGAAGAAGAAGAAGAAGAAGAAGAAGAAGAAGAAGAAGAAGAAGAAGAAGAAGAGGAGGAAGAAGAAGAAGAAGAAGAAGAAGAAGAAGAAGAAGAAGAAGAAGAAGAAGAAGAAGAAGAAGAAGAAGAAGAAGATCATCCGACCAGCGACACTGCTTAAAGACTGTTCTAAGGTCAGTTGTGCGCAAGAAACGCAACAGCGCACTCAAAGCCCTCTGTGCTGAGGACGGTCGCGGACAGTGTCCAAGATCTTTTGCGTAGGCATTCGTGGAGGCCTCTGCAAGCCGTATACGCTGCACCCGAGCGTCCGCTCGGCTCTATAGATTGATTCTAAATAAAAGTGATTCTGATGAAAAGAAGATAAAAGTGAGCCCCGTAACTGTCTCTTAGAGGGAGGACACCTCAACAGTAGCTCACAAGGAATGGGGGTAAGGAACGATTAAAAAGATAGGGAGGAATCAAAGGTATATAGGTATAGAGAGGAGCAGGAAGAGAGACAGGTGCAGGGACAGCCACATACGGAAGTAAGGAGAAGGTAAGAAAGATGGACACTGTCGCAGAAGTCCGAGGACGGGGCACCACTCAGCGAGAGTTCTTGTCGGCGTCCGCGGCTCTATAGATATTCCCGACGGAATACAGAGCTATGTAGATTCGGGTTCAAGTTTTGAAGACCAGCGTTGGCAAATTCCGCCGTGTTCCGTGGACTGTGCTCGAGTCGGCTCACTTGCTATAGCGAACGAAGTCTTGTAGCTTTGTCTGCACTGTAAAGCAGAATACTTTTACATTGGAGAACGTAAGCGTGGGCGTTTTAGTAATTGATGGTGCATAACGCGCGCATGTCTTTCGTTCTTTTTCTGAGAAAGAAAAAAAAAGGGGGGGCTGACATGCGTCTGACTTTTTTTTTTCTTTTCAGAAGAACAAAATACATATACACAGGAAATTAGACAAAGTGAAACCAGACTTAAGCCAATTGATCGGCAGCATGTGCCCACAACTTTTTATGGGAACGCGGCCGGATATTCACGTTCGAGGGTTCAGTGGCTTCGATATTTCTGCACATGTGTCCATCTGAACGGTTGTTGCGAAGCTCCGAAATCCATTCCGTTCGTCAAACATCGCCAAATATCTCTCGCTGCTATGCGTTACCACAACTTGAGGTCACGCGTCCACGCAACCCTATAAAAGGCCCGTTGGGGTGTGCATCAAGCCACCACACCCCCTAATTCCAGGCTCACCCTCGCATTTGGCCTTAAGTACGGAGCATGACGGCGACGGCGAAAATTCGCGCTGAGTATCGTTGTAATCGCTATCACAAGACAATTTTTTTAAAGAATCGCAGTTACAGGTGAGTGAATGTGAAACTAACTCTGCCAGCTACGTTATTCCGCTCCATCGAGGTTGGCGAGTTGTTGCCGGTAGCCCACTGGAAACTGCCAACAGATGGCTACTGTATACACAGCACGCGTTGCGATACCTGCTGCTTGTCCTCGCTGTGTTTCCGGGGCGCCCGATGTTGTCGCGCGACGCGGATTGCATTTCGCCCTTTGATAGCGAAAATGTAGCGAATGTATATGTGCATCCTGATTTCTACAGAGAGCGACACATTCGCAACAAGCTTTGTGTGTGTGTGTGTGTGTGTGTGTGTGTGTGTGTGTGTGTGTGTGTGTGTGAGAGAGAGAGAGAGAGAGAGAGAGAGAGAAAGAGAGAGAGAGAGAGCGTCCGTCCGTCCGTCCTTTCTGTTCCTGCTGCAGACGTAGTTTCATAATCTTTCCGTCGCCAAGAATAGTGCACTGTATCGTCTACTGCGTGCTGACACTCACACTGGCGATGATTTTCGTTGCAGCGCCTCGCCGCTGCGGAGCTTGAAGAGTTATAGGCCCGCCCACGTTTCTCCTACATTTACCGAAGCGCTCGCTCGTCGCCGTCCCTTCAACACATTGCTCCCCGCTGGGCCACAGCATTTATCTCCTCTCGAGATTGCACAACGCTTTTTTTTACCTCGCGTTTTCTTTTGTTCAGTGTATAGCAACACTTCGTTGCACTGCTTGCTGACGAGTTTGCAAGTCTTGCAAACTCCGGGGTCTCATTTCGCAATGATTCCTTTGTTGGTTTATTGATTGTTTTCTCCCTGCGCCATTGGACCACGAGCTTCGCCGCCGGTCGATCTAGCTAGGGTATTCGGCGTAAACGAGAGAAAGGCAAACCGAATTATAAGTTTCAGTTGCGGTTATCGGCATAAATGATAAATCGACACATTACTTCAGCCTTCCAAAATTCACATCTGTATTCTCGGTCGACCGCTTTTCGCGAGTGTATTTGCCCGCAGCGCGCGACGCAACGCCTATCGATTGGAATATTGGCATCCTGTCTATGTGGTTGTATCAATCACCGTCTCGGTATCAATCGGTATGTCCGTGTCTGCACCACGTTTACGCAATGCACCGTCTCGTTTGGGGTAGACAAACCGTTACTACTCTTGTATAACACTTCCCCTGCTGCAATGTACTTCGGCGTAATGCGGGCAACGATTAAGTGAATAAATCAATGCAGCTCAATAGCACGCATGAAAGTTAGCTGCACCGAAGGTATGTCTACGAGGGCATCGCAACTACGGATACGTTAGCGATTACTGTTTCGTCGCGCGCGGATGGAATGAGTGTTTCGCAATCGGCTCAGCACATGCGCAGCCCGCCAACGCAAGCAGCCGCGCGTGGCTCGCAGTGCATCAACCGAGAACTTCGCGAGAGGCAATGAGGCGTCGCCGACTGTCCGTACAGCTGCCGATTATGTATACACACGGCGACGACGACTTTCGTCTTCCGGGAAACGCATGCGAAAACGGCGCATGCTGCTCGGCGTGGGCGGAGTGGCGGCGTCGATCTGCTGTTTGTTTGTCGACGGCGTTCCTGCGCGCGAGCCGGCCATATTTATGAGGGCACGCAGCGCGGTTGACGTTGTCAGAGCCGCAGTGCGTGGCGCAGTAGAGGCGCCGACCGATCGAGGCGCGCAGTAGCGGTGCACGAGGGAGTGTATCCCTCGTCCCTGTTGCATGGCGTGCTTCATCGCCTGACTGGAAAACGGTACGGGCCTCCTTTAGCTGGCAGGGGGAAAACGTGTTTGCTACCGAATGCGGGAAGTGTAGCGAGTTCAACGCGACTCTTGCACAGCGCGGAGGAAATGACGGATTTCCGGCTGGCGTTGCGTTCGCTTGTGCAAGTGCATGTATGGATAAGTTCATGAGATGACACGCCCATGCGCCCAGTATATGTAGTATCACTAGAATGTTTCTGACATCGGAATTCCGGAACGGAAGCCTTGGTCGAGCTCAAGGTCTTTGTATTGGTTTTTTATGAACATTACTGATTCAGTAACATTTTAGGGATGCCTTCAAGCCCACCAAAACATACCTCCTTTGCGAGGCAGCCAGCTGGCCCTTTCATGTCGCACTCGTTATGAAACACCGTACGCGAAAGATGAGAATCGTACACAGTTTTCCACTTAGTCATAATTGTCAATGCGTAATGAAGAGTGGTCTGCACGTCTGCCGCGGTGGGGCAGTAGTTGAGGGGCTCGGCTGCTGGCCTCAAGGTCGCGGGTTCGATACCGGCTGCAGTGGTCGCACCTCGATGGAGGTGGAATAGTAAAGGCTCGTGTACTGTGTGATTTCAGTGCACGTTGAAGACCACCAGATGGTCGAAATTTCCGGAGCCCCTCCGCTAAGGCGTCTCTCATAACCATATCGCGATTTCGGTACGTAATACCGCAAATTATTGTCAAGAGCGGCCCACATACGCCATATCGTGGTTGAAATGCACGCTTCTCGAATATAAGCACCGATTCTGAGCAGTCCCAAACTGTTGCAATGATCATGAATAGACTTACTGTATATGCTACAGTAACTCTATTCATAAACATTCCCACAGTTAGGGACTGCTACAATAACTCTAATCATGAAGAATTGATTGATTTATATGTGGAATTTAACGTTCCAAAACCACCATATGATTATCAGAGACGTCGTAGTGGAGGGCTCCGGAAATCTCAACCAGCCGGGGTTTTTTTTTAACGTGCGCCCGAATCTGCGCATACGTACGGGCCTACAGCATGTTCGCCTCCATCGAACATGCAGCCGCCGCTGCCGGGATTCGATCCCGCGACATGCTGGTCAGCAGCCGGGTACCTTAGCAACTAAACCACCTTAGCGGGGCCTAATCATAGAGTTAATATACAAGGCCTAATCATAAAGGAAGCGGTGTGACACCTTGCGGGAGAATTTTCATGGGAAGCTTTTTTTTTTTTCTTCCCAAAGGCTGGCGCTTCTGTGTTGAGGTGTACCACTCGGTTCCGCCAAACGGAAACGTAGGCTGTCACTATACGGCAGGCGAAATAAAGCAACAAAAAGCGCTGTTTCGTGAGCTTTCATTGCGTGGATGCTAGTCAAGCCACGCGGCTTCCTTCAGTTCTTCCTGTCAATTTTCCTTTAACCTAACGTCGTCGCCAAGCCGCATAACGTCCTAGTCGCGTATCTTACGTAATGTGCGTATCGATATCGATTATTAACACATCTCACGTGTATTTCAAAGGTTGCGAGTTTGGGACCCACAGACGCGAAAGGTGTCTTTACGCCCACTTATAGTTCATTTCCATTTATGTCGGAATCACTACGCTACGGTTAGAAACTATGAACAGTGTCATGTATGCTCTCCTTGACTTCATTGGGTTGTGTTTAACCAGTCGCGCAGAAGTGGAGGGGAGGACACGTTCTTGATCTGAAGCGGGTGCGGGGTAGGCGAGGCAATTGCCGAGTGTCATTATAAGCTTTGTTTCCAATCACAGAAAAGAATTTTTTTTTTAATTGGAAAAGAAGGGCCACCCGCTCTAGCATAATGAAACTTGTATATCGCGTCGTTTGTCACGTAATCTACATCGCAGAGTACAACTTTCATCATTCAGGACGATCGGTTTTTTGGTCGTAACGTCAGTATAAATGTTATGTTCTTCACTGTGGCAATTTATTCGTACCCTCAACCGAAGAACCGGTTGTGTGTGTGTGTGTGTGTGTGTGTGTGTGTGTGTGTGTGTGTGTGTGTGTGTGTGTGTGCGCGCGCGCGCACACACACACACACACACACACACACACACACACACACAGCTCGCTCTGCAGTTTCTCGAGCGGGCACTGTCCTCCTTCATCGGTCGCGGCATGGCGTCGTCCTTCGAAGACGGACGCCATCTCCTCGTTCTGACAGCCCGGTTGCTATAATACGGCACGAGATGAGTACAACGGCCACATCAATCTTATCTCGCTTATCGTATCTGCGGGACGCGCCCTGCCGTGCATTCCGACTAAACATTTCCGGTCGTGTTTCATCCGTCCTGACGTGGTGATGAGGAATCCGCGTAAGCGGTTCGTTGATTCTTCGCGGAAACGAGGGTGAATGGATGGCACGGCCTTGGGGTCTTTCTCACTTCATTCCTCTCCTTCACGGAGAGGTGAGGAGTTTGCCGCCTCCAAGAGGCCAGTTCAACAACAACAACAACAACAACAACAAAAACGATATATTTCGCATTCCCAGCATTCGTACCGCCCTACGTACCGGTTGGGGTTCTTTGCCGACTATTGCCCCTCCCTGTGAGCGTCGCCATCAATTTTCTCGCACGAACGTAACAGAGAGGACGATAGTTATAGCGCGAGAACAAAACGACGACACAGAGACAAGAAGGACACGAAGGACACGAGCGCTGTGTCGTCGTTTTGTTCTCGCGCTATAATTATCGTCATGCTATACCAACTAGCCCAAGCTCTAAGTAACAGAGAGGCTCCGTTGACCCGTTGTTCGTTTCATTTTCAAGCGGTCTTTTCCGAGGGACCGGGGGTGGAGCACGCCTGTCGAAGTACAGCGCGAAAAGAGCCTCGGAAAAGAATCCGTATATACGTGCTACACGACGGGCGTTATGTTTCTCGTTTTATCTTTCCTGGGCAAGCAGTGTGTTTGTCCTGGGCATCTAGGCTTCTGGGTCGCGCGATTGGAAAAGCACGAAGCTGTTTACCGTCGTGCACTCCCCGACGTTTTCAAGAAAGCGCATGACCCCACATCTTTCCCCTTTCCTCCCGCCCTTACGCCTTTGAGGCCGTCCTTTCTGACCTCTAAGTAAGACCACTGTTGATATTCGAAAAGCCCCCACCATCATGCGATTCCCACGAAGAACGCTCCACTTCCCGTCATGGCTTTAGTGCAGCTGAGTAGTGCACCGTCCTATGTAGTACGTCACCTACAACGGCTTCGTTACGGCGGCTAAACTGAATCTGCACTAGGGACTGGCGACATTAATGTTCAAGGTATCTATATTGAGCCTAATTGACGCATCGACGTCCTTCAGTAAGTTTTGGCGTTCTACTGAGCTCGATGCACTGTTGCAAGTGGTATGAGAGCTTCAGCTTCGATTGTAGAGCAGTGCCCTTAAATCTAAAGTATTCAGTTGGGACAAGAAAAAAAAAAAAAGGTGACTGAACTTTCCAAGGAAACTACGACGTGTGAGATCATTAGGGTCGCAATATGAGTGCGTGCCCCGCCGCGGTGGTCTAGTGGCTAAGGTACTCGGCTGCTGACCCGCAGGTCGCGGGATCGAATCCCGGCTGCGGCGGCTGCATTTCCGATGGAGGCGGAAATGTTGTACGCCCGTGTGCTCAGATTCGGGTGCACGTTTAAAGAACCCCAGGTGGTCGAAATTTCCGGAGCCCTCCACTACGGCGTCTCTCATAATCATATGGTGGTTTCGGGACGTTAAACCCCACATATCATCATATGAGTGCGTATTCCAGATAATTGAGAAGGCAGTTCGTTATCTGTACCCGAGCGACAGCAGGTCAGTGAGCGAGTGCAGTAAGCAGCAAAGCTTTCAGATCTCGGAAGCTGTGATTGCACCGTTGGGCTGCTGGGAGATTTAGAATGCAAATGCTGCTGCATGTGTGTCAGAATGGGATCTTGTTGCCTGTGGATCGTTCGCGCTCCAGCTATACGCTTCACCTCGGAGAGCCCGTCCGTTTCGGTTGCTCCCATTTTCATTCGACATTTACCCATGAATACGCGAGTGCGTATTCAAGGGTAGCTTTTAGTGCGAAATAAAGACGAAAGACGGACAAGCGCAATGTAACACCGGCAGTGTTCGCGCATGCGCACTCGTCAGCCGGTTTTGTATTGCCGCACTTTCGCGCTCGCCCGTCTCTCGTCTTTATATCGCGCTTTAAGCTACCGCAAGAACGAACCAACTCACCCAACAAGTCACTCTACTGAAGTGCATTGATTGGTTGCTTTACCCTCCCGAGCACCCTGTCTGGCGGAGAGCTCCTTTCGAGCGTATGACGTCAGACTCCCGCATACATCATGCCGCGTCTTGCTTTCGGGAAATTGGGAGAGCGCCATCTGGGCCGACTGCGTATAACAGCGTTTCCTATTTTGAACTCGCGGACCTCCTCCGCTCATATGTACGCATAGAGTTTCTCAAAATTAACTAGAGGGCACTCTGGCGCTGCGATCGTTCAGCGACCATGGGAATGATGGGTAGTACACACATTTGCCTAGTCTTCGTGCTTGGGGGCGGCGAATCGTACTTGCGGATTCGTTTGTTGCTGTGTTTCTGTTTTGTTTTGAAAGAAAGATTGAACCCTCTTGAACTTCGTGAGCCAGTTTTGAAAGTAAGTCTAAAAAAAATAAAATGGTGAAGCGCAACCGCTGAACATTTGCTAATACTTGTTTCGTAAGAAAACAGCTCCAAGCCACGCAAACACACACGGAGCCAAAAGCAGGCCGGAAGTACGAAGATTAGACAAATGTGTGTACTACCCATCATTCCCATGCTCGCTGAAGCGCTGTGCGTTGCAGCTCCCATAGACACTAGCGCCAGAGTTCCCTCTAGTAAGTATTGTGGGAAACTCTATGTATGTGCGTACCCATAGGTTCGGCCCGAAACCCGCCGTCCTCAACCTTTTGCTTATATCGCTTCTCCTCCACACTACGCGGTGCGGAGACCTTCGAGAGCATCATCTGTTTCGCGGAAACGAAGCGCCGGTATCTCTTCAGTTGGAGAGGCCCAGACTGGGTTCTCTTGACGCGCAGCGGGGCGAGCGACATTTGCAAGCTCTTTTGCCTTCGTGTTATGTTGTGCTTCGCTGCGTGGCCTTCATATATCAGGTCGGCACCGTCCCTGTGTATCGACCGAGGAGAAGCAACTACGCGTAAGTGCTTGAGGGCGATCGACGGGGTTCGTGTGGCCGCCATTTCGTGAAAGGGTTGCTTGCCCTGCGTTGCCACTCGGGTCTGCAAACAGAAGGAGAAAAGGGTGAGAGGGCCCGTCCCGTCATTAGACATTATCGCAAGCACAAACACCCACGGGAAGAAGCATACATACGCAAGTAGCACGGAATGAAACTGCGTCATCAAAACTTTTTTTCGTTATTACTTATTTACTTCAACGCATCGACGCACTATACGCGCGTCATTCAATTAGGCAGCGCTTCCGCAAGCAGTGATTGCGTTTTTTTTTTATAAAACGACCGGTAGTGACCCTGTGGAGGTGCAATTTTCGGGTTTCGCTGTTTCTTGGTTACTGTTTGTGCGTTCTGCTGTTGTCACCGGTCCCAACCGCCCCGTGTCTTTTTCCGTGCATTTGTCGAAGGTTCAATCAGTGTGACGTTAGCACACGTAAAATTTACCGTGGGCCTATCATTCATTCTGACCAAGGCTCACAGCCATGGAGGCTCACAGCCGAAACGTCAATAAGCGCCTTTTTTTTCACATGTGCATCAGCCTCGCTTCTGTACTCACTCACTCACTCACTCACTCACTCACTCACTCACTCACTCACGCAAAGGTCGCGGGATTGAATCCCGACCATGGCGACCGCGTTTTCGACGGAGGCGACAATTCTCGAGGCCCGTGTATTTAGATTTAGGTGCAAGTAAAACAAACCCAGGTGGTGTAAATTCCCGGAGCCCTGCACTACGGCGTCCCTCATAATTGGCTTTGGGGCGTAAAATCCCAACAATTATTGCACACTTACACGCACGCACACGCGCGCTCACGTGTGAAACCGGCAAGTGCACCGACACAAGGGCAACGAAAACAAACCTTTAGAGCGCTCTGTGCTTTGATTGTCCTCGTATTTGTGCGCTTCTCGGTTCGAGTATGTCACTTTACCTAGTATGTGTGTGTCTCAGATAGAGGTAGAGGTGGGGGGGGGGGGGGAGGTTAATTCTTTAATGCCGTCTTATCGCAAAATCTTGACGAGATGTTGTCTTCATTTAGTGGCGTGATCGTTGTTTCGCCCTAGGATCTCTTAATCATTTGATTGAGAGACCTTATCTCGGTGCGTTTGATGATCGCAAAAGCTAAAGAATGTGAAGAGAGACGGGAATGGGAAAGGGGCTCCGAGGTTGAGAATCGTTGCCGAAGTCGCTACTCTCGAGCTATATACGTTGTCGTTCGTTCGTCGCAATGGTTCTCAAATGGAAGACGCAGCGCTAGCTCCCGTGGCTCGGAGTCACGCGAGCAAAGTTAACACGGCACTGCCACATGTACTTCCTATATGTTTATACGCTTACACAAAAGCTGCTTCATCAAATGGTACGCGATGTTCCCTCAAAGGTCGCTACAAGAAAAGTGGAGCCAACATCTGCCTTCTGCTTGAGGTGACGAGAAAGAAGCTCGCTGGAATTTCGATCTACAACGATCAATCATAGAAAGAGCTCTGGGAGACTTCGTGCCAGTGCATATTTCGCATATACGCACGCTTTTGTAAATGTGAATCAGACCTCCCGAACGCGTTGTTTGTCTCGCATAGCTGCTCTGTACCACACACACACACACACACACACACACACACACACACACACACACACACACACACACACACACACACACACACACACACACACACACACACACACACACACACACACACACACACACACACACACACACACACACACACACACACACACACACACACAGACACACAGACACACACACACACACACACACACACACACACACACACACACACACACTATCTGCAGTGAGGGTGGAACTCAGCATAGCGTCCCGCGGTAAGGGCCCCGAAATAAGCACTGTGGAAAAAAAAAAGAAAAGCGTCCAATGTGATTTGCGCGCTTCTTGTAGTAGACTCGAAGGAGATATACGCATCTCCGCTCTCATTTTGAAAAAAAAAAAATATCGCGTTAGTCACAGCCGACGTCGTGCTGGAGCTAGAAAGCCGAAGGCCAAACCTTTCGATCGATGGCCGTCGGCTGGCGTTCCCTTCTCAACACCCCCTTTCACGTCTCGAGCTCGGACGTTGCGTCACAACAGCCTGACGCAACGTTCGTTCTGTTGTGTCTGAAATCCCTCCCGTGCATTTTATGCGAGTAGCGTTGTTGTATTTAAGGCAACGCGCTTGCTCTTGCGTAACTGCGCAACGGCCTTTCTCTGAACAATAGCACACGGAAAAAAGCGCCCTTGATCAGCAGTGTCGTCTGGCGAAGAAGGTTGTGAGCCGATATGCATATCGCTAACGCGCGTACTGGCCGTTCCTTTTTTTTTTCCCCTCCGAAGCGTGGCATTATTTGGCGGGAGCTTCGACCTTCAAAGATTGTCGCAGCTGATGCGCGTGTAGGTCTTCCGTTATATCTGCATCAGGTGTCAGCAGACATAACCGGTGCTCGGTCGCGACGTGGGGCTGCAGTGGCGCCAAGTTGTTTTGAAAGCGGCGCGCTTGGGGCATGCACATATCCGCTTCCGTTTGACATCAATGGGAAATTCTTAGATGCCTCGTCGAACACGAACACTATAACCGTCGTTGTCGTTATTATTATTATTATTATTATTATTATTATTATTATTGTTGTTGTTGTTGTTGTTGTTGTTGTTGTTGTTGTTGTTGTTGTTGTTGTTGTTGTTGTTGTTGTTGTTGTTATTTGCATACACAGATACACAAGGACACAGAGGAAAGAGGGAGAGAGAAAACTGGCAACTGCCACCTGGAGGGGCACATGAGTGTATAAAAAAAATCACGCGATGACATCACCCTGTGACATCATCGTGGCTTCGCAGTTGGCGAATTTCGTGACGTTGTTGACGCGTCCGCCGCGATGGATGAGATGGTCGCGGTGCCGGAGTGCTGCCGAGCGCGGTGCAGTTTCTGCAGTCGACGCCATATTTTTTTTTCTTTTGATTGTGTCTCGAGTTCGACTGGCTTGGCTAAACAAAAAAAAAATGAAGAAAACTGTCACAACACGCGGTTATATAGTCCCGGAAACATACGGAAAGCGATGCTTTTCCGAACCGGCACAGTGTATGCTCGCGCATGCGCACTCGTCAGCCGGGTTCCGTATTGCCGCATTTCCGTAACGTCTTTACGTAGCTTGCTAAAAACCTCTATTGCGCCATGTTGGTGTACGTTAAAGAACAAACACCAGGCGGTCGAGGTTTTCGGAGCCCTCCTCTATTAAGCAATGTCCTTCATAAATAAATCGTGGTTTTGGGACATAAAACGCCACATATTATTATTATTATTATTATTATTATTATTATTATTATTGTTGTTGTTGCTGTTGTTGTTGTTGTTGTTGTTGTTGTTGTTGTTGTTGTGACGTCACACGAGGTGCATAAAGCAGGCGATACCTCCGATCACCGAGGCAGTGGGGAACCGCGCTATGAGGGGTTGTGTGCGGAGAGATCAATACAATCGACTGACAAAAGGAAGGTGGCTTTTGCTTTTGGGTCATCTTTGGCGTATGCCTTTAAGGGACCCTGTGAGTGAACGATGAAGGTGGTGGATTGCTGATACCGCCACCTTCATCGGTCTCCGCAGGTTTTCAGTTCTTGCATGCAGACGAGGCTTCGCTGAGTACTCGAACTCTCCTTGCTGTGTGCTTTTGTTATTTCGCGCGAAATACGTTACTTTGACATCTGCTCTTCACAATAAAGGTTCAGCAAACGCGCCCCATATGACGTCATGAGGATATGCATATACCGGCGGTGGACTGTCCAGCGAGGGAGTCCAGCCTTAACAGCTGCTGCTCCTTTGTTGTACATGCTAACGCATAAGCATTAGTGGGAGCGTGGTCTTATTGCGATGTCAGTCTGTGTGACATCCTTCTATAAAAAAAGATGATGTCTTTCTATAACTAGTTACCGGATCGATTAGCACTGTGCATACACGTTCTCTTAGTAGTCAGCCGTGTTCTCTTCATTTTTATTTTGATATTCGTGAGCCATCCATTCACCGAAACCGGAAACGATAAAGGAGGTCATTCACTGCCCGAGCGCGTTTTGGTTTGTTAATCAAAAAGTTGATACACTAGGGAAAGCGGCGTTAGACGGACCAGATATTAATGCTACTTCTACGACAGCTTTTATATGGTAGCGGCTAGATGTCGGAGGCAAATGACGATGCGAGAATTCCCTGCACCATCTTTAAGAAATTCCCCAGATTTTAATAATCTACTGACACCTTGGAAAACTTCCTCATGTCATAACAGAGCTCTTGAAGTTATGATCGCTAGGTTACGCTGTCGTACTTCATCATTGAATTTTTATTTATACAGAGCAGGCTTGATATCTTCCCTGTTTTGTTCTTTTTGTGAAGAAGAGGAAACTGCGGAACGCTTTCTGATCTAATGTCGAAAGATTTCTACATTTAGAAAGATATTTCTAGAAACGCCGCTACGCATCATTGGATTAGAATTTACAACTTCAAAAATAAAATTCCTGGGTGCACATACAGCAATGGGAAAATATGTGAGGCCGTGCAAGATTTCATTGAACAGTCAAAGAGATTTACACAACAACATCAATTCCAAAGGTTCTTAGTTAACCAATGTAGCCTACAGAGAAAATTTTCTTCAATATCGATCATTTAGTTCTATTTCAGTGTGAATTCGTTCATCCAACTTTTTTATGTAATTTACAAAAAATATTATCGTACAAAACGAGAAATTCTCTGCGATATATATATATATATATATATATATATATATATATATATATATATATATATATATATATATATATATATATATATATATATATATATATATATATATATATATATATATATAGCGGGAGTAATAATCAATGGGCCAGTTAGTCTTCGTGAAGGTATGGGATATGGCACAACGGGAGCGTTGTCAACAAGGATAAATATATTTATTTCCCAACAGTTCCCAACTTATCCCCTGATGAAGGGAGGACCCCTCGCGAAACTGTTGGGAAATAAATATATTTATCCTTGTTGACAACGCTCCCGTTGTGCCATATCCCATACCTTCACTATATATATATATATCCGATTCTTGGCCAATCCATCCCCTAGGGTGGATGTGAGTCGAAGTTTAGGATGTATATCTACATCTACATTTTCAGATAGCTGCAATCGATGAGCGGGCACGCGGCGATTCTGCGCCGTGCTGTCCCCCTTTTTCATTTCCCGTCATCCATGGGCGGAGCGGCGTCTGGACTGTGAGGCCAGAAATACGTGATCGATGATGTGGTACGGCCACCTGATCGTGCTTTCTTTGATCGACCGTGCAAGTGCCATGGTTGTTCGGCCACCGACAGCGCCGTCGCCCTGATTTCTTTTCCCCCGTATTTTTAACTACGTCGGCACGCACGAAACTCCTTCAGCGCCGAACGAAAGAGGCGAAGCCATAGATGAATGAATAAACTAAAGGTAGCGTGGTTGCGTTAAACGACGGCTCTCGCTTATACCCAGACGCCTCGCTAAATATAACCTGTGGGTTCTATGGGCGTACGTTTCCCACCCCGGGAATAGTTACCGACCGCGACGGCCCGTTTCGGGGATCTATAATGCGTGGTTCCGCGATGCCAATCTTCCTGGACTAAATACGCCTGCTGAACGCCCACTTCCTATGGACAGAGGACGTCTGCATGAGGCCAGTGCGCCGTATTCGGTAGCTTTATAGTGCGCACGAGGATACGGATAGGTTCGATCGCTGGGATCGTTCACACGTGCGAAGTCTATTTCGGAGCGGAAACCATAACACAGACGCGTTTTCCAGACCTGCGAGCTGCCGTTGCAATGCTGTTTACCATCGGTAGCGAGCAGGTGCTGCCCCTGCGGCGTATTCACTTCGAGTTGTGCCATCACCGACGAGGCCGCATGTGCATCCGGTCGGTTTTCTCTTTTGCACCTGGACGAACGAAATTGACTTGAGACGTCGTTCGAAATTCCGCCCCCCCCCCCCCTTTCTTTTCCTTTTCATCTTTTTTTTTTGGGGGGGGGGGGTTGCAGCCGTAGAAGAGAACGTGCTTGCACAATCCGTCCATATTCTTTTGTCAGAAGTCAGCCGCGACGGAATGAACGGTTCTTGATTGCATCAAGAAACGCCCTTCGTTCTCGGTAATGGGTGGCGCGCTTGCCTATAAAGAAGTGCTATTGCCTCGTGCGTTCCGATGAAATGCCTATGCAATATCCGGCCGGAGCCTGTATTTCGACTTCGTTATACTTTTTTTTTTCTCCGGTGCTCACGCTCATGGCGCCGTAATTGACAGAGGGAACGTGTTCGCTAAACCGATAAACGTCTGAAAGAGTGCGTTGTTGAAAGTGTCCTTGTGAAATGTGCCGGCAGATTTAATAGAACTGTTCTTTGCTCGAGCAGTGGAAGTTGGAAAACTACATGCCTGGAACTTGCGAAGCATTTTTCGTACGCTTTCATCTCTGTCAAAGCGTTTTTAAAACTATCGCACATCGGATTTGTGCATTTAATGCTATGCAATGTATACTGTGCCAGTTTGTTGCAAAATATATTTAGTTTAGTAAAACTTTTTTTTTTCGCCCGTACAGTATGTGAATCACCTCCGGGGTGCATGTATCCGAAACGCGGACTAAGCTATTCAATCAGCGCTGCTAATGACAACCGTCATTTTTTTTTTTTTGCGGCGTAACTATCATCCTGAACAAATGCTCCGAGTGAGGAGCATATTGTATTAATGACAGCACAGCATTTGTCCATGCCCCAACTCTGGTCGTTATGTGCTCGATCACGCCTCAGCGGCGCGTGTATAGGCCCTCTGGCGCATATACGAGACTCGAGCACTCATCTGCGCATGACACACGCTTGGCACCATCTGCTGCGCATGCGCTCTAGGCGCAGCTGTTGAACCTTGACAGACGAGGCCTCGCAGTCGCGCTGGCAGGGCGCGTCATCGTAACTGCTTTGCGGCATGTGTTCACCTCTGTGGTATACAGTTGGTGCACCAGTCACGGACTGCGGGACTCCGTGCACCAGAAAACCGAAAACAACTCCCGTTCATGCCACTGGCGAGAATGCGTTCTGAACAAATATGCACGTCACGACGGTATTTCATTCTACGTATACACTCGGAATCGGTGGCATATAGCCAGAGATTTTTTACAGCGGAGCTGATTAAGCTTTCGCATAATGCCGTTAGGATTCGACAGAAATATATGTTGCGCTTTCTTTTTTTATTAAATGTATATAAGGACAGGTTAGTGCCAATGAGTGGCGCCGGCTACTCCTCTTCTCTTGTACAAAAGTCGACATCGCATATTTTTGTAGCAAACACAAGGCTATACATTTGTACATAGCAAAACGCTTACTCAATGAGTCCACGTTTTCCAATACTGAATGTCAACACCACACAGAAATGTCTCTACACTACATAGAAGTGCGTGCACACTGCACAGAGTTTGTAAAAACACAAGTAATCACGCCAATTTAAGTGTTCACACAAAACATGAAAGTTCAATAACATGTCTAAGGCGATCTTGTCGCTTAAATACTGAACTGTTTTCAGAAAAGATTTCCCCCCAAAATTGTAGTGAAACACTAAAACACTGTTTTGAAACATACATTTCTTTAAAAAAAATGAAACCAAAATGCAGAAACCAAAACTGGGCTGAATTTTATAGGTGCGTAAAGCGCGCCTTAGTATTTATTACTTCTAAAACAGTTGTAATCAAAATGCAATGCACGATTGTATACTGTAAGCTCAAAAAGGCAGTGTCTAATAAAAAAGATTGAGTTAAATACCGCATGTTTCAATGAAACTGAGCCACATTCATTGAAACAGTGCAACGATTTTGACCAAAACAACCAACGGTCTCACCCAATCTGTTTCGTTTGCGTCCTAGTTGCTTTGCTATCGTTTTTACGTCCCACAATTAGTTTTTCTGGGACGAGTTGGCACTAACTTTAGGGACACGACGTTGCAGGGCAAAACTCGAATATAAAGAGTAAGAGGCCGACTTTTCTACTTTTTTTTCCTCTTAGTGTTTCTTTTCGAGTTTAGCGCTACAGAATCGTGCCATTCGTTCGTTCCACTACGGTGTACTAATTGAAATAGAAGACATATTGGGCACCGATCTGTTCCTTGAAGGAGAAGTGATCGAAAACGGCGTGGCATAAAACGAGCCATGCGAGCAGGTGAGCAAGAACATAAAACAAGCTCAGGAGAAGAGCTGGAACACTTTTGGAGGCTTTGATATAGATTTCAAGAGCAAGAAAACACTGCCGGCAGTCTAGGAACGCGCCTTGTGCCAGGAAAGACCACTCGCTCTTCCAAGTCTAATAGTAATCGCCACTATTGATCACGGCCGCAACGGTCTTCGCACTTCGATGAAGGCGAAATGCTGGAGTCCCGTGTCCTCCGTGATGTGAGTGCACATCAGAGAACACCACACGGTCGAAATCGCCGCAGCCCTCCATCACTATACGGCGTCCCCCACAATCATATCGTGGTTTTGCGACGTAGAAACCCCGGATATTATTATTACTATTATTAGTAATCGCCATCACGCCCACGCGTCGACGGACAGCACCGATGGAAGCACTTAAAAGATGTTGATTTTACCACGGAATATTGCTATGCCGCACCTTCCTCCAATCGTTTTAGGCTACTTTTAAGAGCTGATTCAATAAAGAACCCCAGGTGGTCAAAATTCCTGGAGCCCTCCACTACGGCGTCTCTCATAATTATTAGGTGGTTTTGGGACGTTAAACCCCACAAATCAATCAAGAGCTGATTCAAGTCCAAATGAAATGTTTCAATCTATAATTACTAAATTCAAATATTACTCCTGAGTACCGACGATGTTGGGCTACATATATTTGAGCTGCAATATAGATTTGAGGTATTTAGGCGACAAGAACCCACTGGCAAGAGAGATGGAGGGAATTTATTGGAAGGCCGAGACGAAGACGCTGGCAAAAAAAAAAAAAAAACATGTTGGAGCATGGCCCAGACATATTGTCAGTATAAATAAAATCTGTTTTTCTCGGTTATAGTTGAGGTGCATTCAGATATTCTAGGGGGGGAAAAAAAAAGCGCTACATATCACCATAAAGTGTCAGCGCGCTCCCGTCCCCTGTAGTAGAACGTGCGCGTCGATTTGTCCGGCATGGCATGCAGAAAGTGCGAGTAAAGAGAGGGAAATAAACAAAGGCAGAAAGAAAGATATACAGAGAAAGAGAGAAATATTTGTGGTAAAAGTGTTTTTGACATGACGGGAATGTAACCCTCGCACTCACGATTCCTAGACGAATGCTCGGCTATCCAGGGACGCTAGCAGAGCGTATACGCATATGCCACAGCCCTGTGTAGTAATCATGGGGGCGGCAAAGGGAAGTGAAGAGGAGATATGTGGGGGCGAGGAGGAACTAATGACCACGTGAGAGAGTAAATCATATAATTTAATGGTGCTATGAGTAGAAAGGGAGTAAAGAAAGGCAACAAAGGCAGAAATAGAAAGAAATGAAGATAATCAAATAAAAAGAGATACCGAAATAGACGGACAGAAAGAAAGAAGCGAGAAATACTGACAGAAAAAGAACGGGGAGAGAGATTCGGATATGTATACCGCGAAAGAAAAAAAAATCACAACATACCCATGGAGTGAATGATGATGAGTGGGACGAAGCGTCCGTCAGCCCGTCCGTGCTTCCATCCGTCCTTGCTTCTGTCCGTCCGTGAGACCATCCGCGCGTTCGTCCTTACGTCCATCCATCCGTCCATCCATGCGTCCTTCCGCCTGTACGTGCGTCCGCCCGTTATTCCGTCCCTCCGTCTGTCCGCCTGTTTGGGCGTCCATCCGTCTGCGTCCGTGCGTCCTTCTAGTCAACAATACCACCATCTCGCATCCCCTGTAGCACATACCCGCTCTGGAGCGGGTATGTGCCACTGGTGGCTACCTACTACTACTACATACACCGGAAACGCACGATCCACGCCTTAAGGAGCTTCGCCCCTAAAAAGAAATCATAACCTAATAACAAAACCGAGCAAAAACTCGGCGAAGCTGTGTCTATAGCAACAGCAGATCGCCAGCGCTGCTGTAACCGTGCCTTGCATACTGTATACATGTTCGCGTGTTCTTTGTTTTGTTTTGTTCGGGGACGTCGGGTGAGGAAGGCCGGTGTTCTACCGCCCGTTATGAATGTTCTTGCGTTTGTGCGTGTATCGATACACGCTCGAAATTAAAAAAAAAAGAAATCGGAGAAATGTTTCACCCCACCCCACCTCTCGGCTACACCCAGTGCCCGGTATCGGCCACCGAAGTTCCGCCGACCGTCACCACAGATGGTTGCTGTGGCACTTGACTAAAAAAATCACTCGATCAGCAGTGCATGCAAACTCGAAAGCACTGAAGTGGGGGCCCATCGCATGGCGCGAGTTTTATTATTAACCTGTCCGTGCGTGCTCATATATCTGTTGCCACCGAAACCCTTAGGTCTCGCGACACTCTGACGAGACGTTCTGGATCGCTCGTCAATTCACTTCGAGTCGCGATTCTCGCTATGATAGTTCAGGTGCGACGACAGTGTTGCGCCTTCTTCGGTCGTGACCTGCCAAGTTGGCAGGCCGCGTTTTTCTCCGTCTCCCAAACGTCTGCATGCTTACGTGACCGCGCTCACGCGCCAAATGTCGTCCCGCTGATCACTCGTTGGGCACTGGGGCACGTTTTTCTTGCAGGGAACGCCCCCCTTCTTACTGCCGAACTGAGCGAGATGGGCAGCACAAAAGCGTAAAAAGA